>NW_028160194.1:3000000-3467973 GCF_964263955.1 Coregonus lavaretus
TGAATTTATTTGCAAATTATGGTGGAAAATAAGTATTTGGTCACCTACAAACAAGCAAGATTTCTGGCTCTCACAGACCTGTAACTTCTTCTTTAAGAGGCTCCTCTGTCCTCCACTCGTTACCTGTATTAATGGCACCTGTTTGAACTTGTTATCAGTATAAAAGACACCTGTCCACGACCTCAAACAGTCACACTCCAAACTCCACTATGGCCAAGACCAAAGAGCTGTCAAAGGACACCAGAAACAAAATTGTAGACCTGCACCAGGCTGGGAAGACTGAATCTGCAATAGGTAAGCAGCTTGGTTTGAAGAAATCAACTGTGGGAGCAATTATTAGGAAATGGAAGACATACAAGACCACTGATAATCTCTCTCGATCTGGGGCTCCACGCAAGATCTCACCCCGTGGGGTCAAAATGATCACAAGAACGGTGAGCAAAAATCCCAGAACCACACGGGGGGACCTAGTGAATGACCTGCAGAGAGCTGGGACCAAAGTAACAAAGCCTACCATCAGTAACACACTACGCCGCCAGGGACTCAAATCCTGCAGTGCCAGATGTGTCCCCCTGCTTAAGCCAGTACATGTCCAGGCCCGTCTGAAGTTTGCTAGAGTGCATTTGGATGATCCAGAAGAGGATTGGGAGAATGTCATATGGTCAGATGAAACCAAAATATAACTTTTTGGTAAAAACTCAACTCGTCGTGTTTGGAGGACAAAGAATGGTGAGTTGCATCCAAAGAACACCATACCTACTGTGAAGCATGGGGGTGGAAACATCATGCTTTGGGGCTGTTTTTCTGCAAAGGGACCAGGACGACTGATCCGTGTAAAGGAAAGAATGAATGGGGCCATGTATCGTGAGATTTTGAGTGAAAACCTCCTTCCATCAGCAAGGGCATTGAAGATGAAACGTGGCTGGGTCTTTCAGCATGACAATGATCCCAAACACACTGCCCGGGCAACAAAGGAGTGGCTTCGTAAGAAGCATTTCAAGGTCCTGGAGTGGCCTAGCCAGTCTCCAGATCTCAACCCCATAGAAAATCTATGGAGGGAGTTGAAAGTCTGTGTTGCCCAGCGACAGCCCCAAAACATCACTGCTCTAGAGGAGATCTGCATGGAGGAATGGGCAAAAATACCAGCAACAGTGTGTGAAAACCTTGTGAAGACTTACAGAAAACGTTTGACCTGTGTCATTGCCAACAAAGAGTATATAACAAAGTATTGAGAAACTTTTGTTATTGACCAAATACTTATTTTCCACCATAATTTGCAAATAAATTCATTAAAAAATCCTACAATGTGATTTTCTGGATTTTTTTTTCCTCATTTTGTCTGTCATAGTTGACGTGTACCTATGATGAAAATTACAGGCCTCTCTCATCTTTTTAAGTGGGAGAACTTGCACAATTGGTGGCTGACTAAATACTTTTTTCCCCCATTGTATATAGCTAGCTAGCTAGACAGTTGCATATTGGTACCGTTATAGCTTGCCATTGTTTACAGAAGTCTTCTAAGTCCTTTTAGCAACAAGCCATTGTTTACAGAAGTCTTCTAAGTCCCTATAGCAACAAGCCATTGTTTACAGAAGTCTTCTAAGTCCCTATAGCAACAAGCCATTGTTTACAGAAGTATTCTAAGTCCCTATAGCAACAAGCCATTGTTTACAGAAGTCTTCTAAGTCCCTATAGCAACAAGCCATTGTTTCCCCCACTGTATCTTTAAAAGGAAGAGCCCTAATAACAGGGTATCTCCTGACTAACATACGCCGCTCTATCTTTAAATCCTGATGGTAAATTAAGCAAAGAGATAGACCAGATGCTTTTCAACTCTCTGTGGAGAAACCGTACCCATTATATTAGGAAAACTGTTGTAATTAACATTTAGGAGTATGGTGGGCTGAATTTCCTGGACTTTACTACCTTAAATAATACTTTTAAGATCAATTGGATAAAATAATTCCCAAGAAGAAGTGGAACTTTATTCCTCATCATGTCTTCTCTACTTTTGGTGGCCTTCACTTCATGTTGGTTTGTAATTATAATATTGACAAAGTTCCAGTGAAACTCTCTGCTTTTCATCGGCAGGTTTTCTTGTCATGGTCCTTAATTTATCAGCATAATTTTTCTCCACACAGATATTATATATGGAATAATCGGGACATATTGATTAAAAATACTTATTTGTTTTTAGAATATTGGTTCCGAAATAATATCCTATTGGTGAGCAAACTTGTACATGCAGAGGGTATTTTACTTAATTATAAGGAATTATTATCCCTTTACAAGATCCCTGTACACCTAAAGATTTTGCAATTGTTTTAGATGCCATTCCCTCAGGTGTTGCATTATTATTCAGGAACGTGTCAAGAGCTGAACCTCAGGACATACAGTGGGGAGAACAAGTATTTGATACACTGCCGATTTTGCAGGTTTTCCTACTTACAAAACATGTAGAGGTCTGTCATTTGTATCATAGGTACCCTTCAACTGTGAGCGACGGAATCTAAAACAAAAATCCAGAAAATCACATTGTATGATTTTTAAGTAATTAATTTGCATTTTATTGCATGACATAAGTATTTGATCACCTACCAACCAGTAAGAATTCTGGCTCTCACAGACATGTTCATTTTTCTTTAAGAAGCCCTCCTGTTCTCCACTCATTACCTGTATTAACTGCACCTGTTTGAACTCGTTACCTGTATAAAATACACCTGTCCACACACTCAATCAAACAGACTCCAACCTCTCCACAATGGCCAAGACCAGAGAGCTGTGTAAGGACATCAGGGATACAATTGTAGACCTGCACAAGGCTGGGATGGGCTACAGGACAATAGGCAAGCAGCTTGGTGTGAAGGCAACAACAGTTGGCGCAATTATTAGAAAATGGAAGAAGTTCAAGATGACGGTCAATCACCCTCGGTCTGGGGCTCCATGCAAGATCTCACCTCGTGGGGCATCAATGATCATGAGGAAGGTGAGGGATCAGCCCAGAACTACACGGCAGGACCTGGTCAATGACCTGAAGAGAGTTGGGACCACAGTCTCAAAGAAAACCATTAGTAACACACTACGCCGTCATGGATTAAAATCCTACAGCGCACGCAAGGTCCCCCTGCTCAAGCCAGGGCATGTCCAGGCCCGTCTGAAGTTTGCCAATGACCATCTGGATGATCCAGAGGAGGAATGGGAGAAGGTCATGTGGTCTGATGAGACACAAATAGAGCTTTTTGTTCTAAACTCCACTCGCCGTGTTTGGAGTAAGAAGAAGGATGAGTACAACCCCAAGAACACCATCCCAACCGTGAAGCATGGAAGTGGAAACATCATTCTTTGGGGATGCTTTTCTGTAAAGGGGACAGGACGACTGCACCGTATTGAGGGGAGGATGGATGGGGCCATGTATCGCGAGATCTTGGCCAACAACCTCCTTCCCTCAGTAAGAGCATTGAAGATGGGTCGTGGCTTGGTCTTCCAGCATGACAACGACCCGAAACACACAGCCAGGGCAACTAAGGAGTGGCTCCGTAAGAAGCTTCTCAAGGACCTGGAGCGGCCTAGCCAGTCTCCAGACCTGAACCCAATAGAAAATCTTTGGAGGGAGCTGAAAGTCTGTATTGCCCAGCGACAGCCCCGAAACCTGAAGGATCTGGAGAAGGTCTGTATGGAGGAGTGGGCCAAAATCCCTGCTGCAGTGTGTGCAAACCTGGTCAAGACCTACAGGAAACGTATGATCTCTGTAATTGCAAACAAAGGTTTCTCTACCAAATATTAAGTTCTTCTTTTCTGATGTATCAAATACTTATGTCATGCAATAAAATTTTGCCAATTCTTCAAGGCAAAACTGCTCCTTCAGCACTCTTCAGTAAGACCATTCTACTGTGAATGTTTGTCTATGGAGATTGCATGGTGGTGTGCTCGATTTCATACACCTGTCAGCAACGGTTGTGGCTGAAATAGCTGAATCCACTAATTTGATGGGGTGTCCACATACTTTTGTATATATTGTGTATTTGCGACTGCTCTACGAAAAAAATCTTGGTCGACAAAAACAGCCTATCGACCAAACAATCGACCAGTCGACTAGGGCCAGCCCTAAAAAAAAGTGCAAGAAATTGGCTGAATATTATACAATGACTTATCAACAGCTCCAACAATCTGACCCCCACAGGAAATCCTCACTGGCAGTTATGAAAGACCCATATACTGTATAGCCATTAATTCATTAAGAATATAACTTTTAAATGCCTAAAATGTTTCAACTGTCTTACCCCATCAGAAACCAAAACATAAGCTTGTATAATGCCACTGTTTGTAAACAAACACTGTATAGCCTCAATCTGGTTAAAACTGTGATTTTGACCTTATGGACGGCCAGTCCTTGTATTCATAGTGTAGTGAATTCCAGGGGTAGCCCTGAGCTGGACTCAAACCTGGGTCCAGAGACTGTCAAGCCAACACCTTATAACTGTTATACCAAGATGTCTGAACTTCTTGATGAGGTCGCTAGGTTTTGGGTTAAGGTTGCTACAATAGCTTTCTCTATGAATTTGAGAGTGGTTACATTTCTCCAGCCCCCATCCCTCAGCTGTTTACCAAACCAAGTCTAAGAGCAGCCATTTTGTTTCTGTTTAAATCCTAGGTCGTCCCATTAAAAAAGCCACACATCAATCAATCAACCAATCTGCAGTTCAAACAATAACAAAGCTGTCATTCCGCCACTGTTTTGGTAATAAGATGATGGATGGGGCTGGAGAAATGTAACTACTCTCAAAATCATAGACAGACCTATGGATGGAAGGACTGACCATCCATGACATCAACATTATAGTTTTAACCATGTTGAGGCGATACAGTGTTGGTTTACATTTACATTGTTTCTAAACATTGGAGTAAAAAAAGCTTACTTTAGTTTCTGATGGGGTAAGACAGTTGAACTAAGCTTATGAGGCATGTGTTATATTCTTCAAGAATATAAATCATTTAAAAGTCCAAATATGGATGGATGTAGCAACAGCAGATTTCCCCTTTAACACCACACATCAGATCAACAACTGCAGAGTTTGTGCCTCTGTTTTTAAGACAGTACTTACTAGTGTTAATCAGGGCCCGGTTTCTCAAAACCATCTTACTGCTAAGTTCATCATTAGAACCATTGGATGCCTTAAGGTGCCTTTGGGAAACCGGAACCAGATATCCAGTTCCCTCCTCTTCCTCCTCCTCCTTTTTCGATGTGACAGTCATCTCCCCCTCCTCTTCTTTCACTCCAAAAACTGCATCCTCCTCCTCTTTCACTCTGAACGCGTCTTCCTCTTCTTTCACTGTAACATCTTTCTCTTCTTCTTTCACGGTAACAGCCTCACCACCCTCTACTTGTTTTTGTATTGTAACATCCTCCTCTTCCTTCTCCTCTTTCACGACAATGTTCAGGCACAGACCCTCTTTCTCTGCCCAGCAGACCTCCTCTTCTTTAGCAGGAGGAGAGTAGCTTAGTGACCTCATGGTCGGGGATGTTAGCTAGCTAGGCTAATGCTAACTTAACCAGCCAGCTAGCTGACCAATAACAACAACACCGTAAATATGAAATTAAATGAGATAACTAACTAGACGACAGAAGTAGGTTTAAAACACAGTGGCTCATATAAACGAAAGCGTCTAAAGAGCTTTATTGGTTCGGCTATTTTGGCTAGCAAGCTACCGAGGTGTCTGACTAACTGTTGCTGCTGTTGAAAGAAGCGTCCCGTCCACTAGATTATACGACACACTAGCAGCATAGCCTTAAAGTCCCACATCGCCATCTGCTGACTGGAGTGGGTAACGAAGTTGAGTAAAATATAGATTTAATTTTCAGACAAAAAGTTAAAGCGTAGGAAGCATGAGTTTTTTTTACCCACCAATGTAACAACACAGTGTGGTTAAAGACTTAGTAAATTAGTTGTAGTCACGATCTGGTTACCTATAAGAACAAACAGTTATGTTTTTGCGTTGTTACGTATTTATTAACTTATTTCCGGATATCTTCTAAACTACCCATAGTGCACTATTTCTCAACGTCATATGGGGGATCTACTCTGTGCTACCGAGTTCATATGCTAGCTCAAACTGACTAATCTCAGCCACACCTCATGATCTTCTCAGACTGTGTGGCCAAAGACTTTTATAACTAACCCAAGATAGACCAGAGCCTGTCGTTTCCAATGGGAGCAAATTAATCATAGTGGGCAGAACAAGCAAGGAGGTGGGCAGAGCCAAGCAGGAGCAAGAGAGGTCCTATTGGCGCGTTCTAGAATCTATTTGCATATTTCCTTTAGGGAACGCCTACTTTGTGAAGATTGCCCATGTGCAATAACTCAATTCGCCCTTGCACTCCTTCTAAACAACGCAATTTTTTACAACTTTGGCAAAGGGTAAAGTCTACAAAACGTAGTCCACTCTGTTTGTTACAGATTCTAGTGATGGAAACAGAAAACTGTATTGAGATCAAATGTTTCATAGATTTTTTTTTAAATAGCAGAATATCGGCCAAAATCCATCTCGCTCCATCTTCTCCCACTGCCGGCCACTGGGCTTCCTCTCAACACCATATTTGGTATTGAGTTGAAACGCCAACCGGATGTTTCACATTTATACATCAGGTGAAATATCTGAGGTAAGCTTGATACCAAAAGAGGCAATCTGCAGTTGCTACATCCATTTGTGGACTTATAAATGAATGATATATACCCATTTGATTCTTGAAGAATATAATTTATAAATGCCTCATGAGCTTAGTTCAACTGTCGTACCCCGTATATTATCCAGTGTGTTTTAAAAGCACTCCTGTCACCTTATGTCGTATAGCTAGCTAGTTACCCCTTGAATGTAATATTTATGTTGCTATAGCTAGCTAATGCTAACATCTCCGACCATGAGCTCACTAAGCTACTATCCTCCTGCTAAACAAGAGGAGGTCTGCAGGACGGAGAAAGAGGGTCTTTGGCTGAACATTGTCGTGAAAGAGGAGAAGGATGAGGAGGATGTCACAGTAAAACAAGAAGTAGAGGGTGAGGCTGTTACCGTGAAAGAAGAAGTGAAAGAAGTTACAGTGAAAGAAGATTGCTCAGTTTGGCCGGGCGGCCAGCTCTAGGAAGAATCTTGGTGGTTCCAAACTTCTTCCATTTAAGAATGATGGAGGCCACTCTGTTCTTGGGGACCTTCAATGCTGCAGACATTTTTTGGTAACCTTCCCCAGATCTGTGCCTTGACACAATCCTGTCTCGGAGCTCTACGGACAATTCCTTCGACCTCATGGCTTGGTTTTCGCTCTGACATGCACTGTCAACTGTGGGATCTTATATAGACAGGATGTGTGCCTTTCCAAATCATGTCAAATCAATGGAATTCACCACAGGTGGACTCCAATCAAGTTGAAGAAACATCTCAAGGATGATCAATGGAAGCAGGATGCACCTGAACTCAATTTCGAGTCTCATAGAAAAGGTCTGAATACTTATGTAAATAAGGTATCTCTGTTTTTTTTTTGTTTTTTTTTATAAATTTGCAAAACCTTCTAACAACCTGTTTTTGCTTTGTCATTATGGGATATTGCGTTTAGATTTATCAGAATAAACAAATCAAAAAATGCATTTTAAAATAAGGCTGTAACAAAATGTGGAAAAAGTCAAGGGGTCTGAATACTTTCCGAATGCACTGTATTATTATCAGCCTATAACATGACATTATCTATTATTATAGAGCTCTGATCAGCCTAAAACATGACATTATCTATTATTATAGAGCTCTGCTCAGCCTATAAACATGACATTATCTATTATTATAGAGCTCTGATCAGCCTATAAACATGACATTATCTATTATTATAGAGCTCTGATCAGCCTATAAACATGACATGATCTATTATTATAGAGCTCTGATCAGCCTATACACATGACATTATCTATTATTATAGAGCTCTGATCAGCCTATACACATGACATTATCTATTATTATAGTGCTCTGATCAGCCTATAAACATGACATTATATATTATTATAGAGCTCTGATCAGCCTATAAACATGACATTATCTATTATTATAGAGCTCAGATCAGCCTAAAACATGACATTATCTATTAATATAGAGCTCTGCTCAGCCTAAAAACATGACATTATCTATTATTATAGAGCTCTGATCAGCCTATAAACATGACATTATCTATTATTATAGAGCTCTGATCAGCCTATAAACATGACATTATCTATTATTATAGAGCTCTGCTCAGCCTAAAAACATGACATTATCTATTATTATAGAGCTCTGATCAGCCTATAAACATGACATGATCTATTATTATAGAGCTCTGATCAGCCTATACACATGACATTATCTATTATTATAGAGCTCTGATGAGCCTATAAACATGACATTATCTATTATTATAGAGCTCTGATCAGCCTAAAACATGACATTATCTATTATTATAGAGCTCTGCTCAGCCTATAAACATGACATTATCTATTATTATAGAGCTCTGATCAGCCTATAAACATGACATTATCTATTATTATAGAGCTCTGATCAGCCTATAAACATGACATGATCTATTATTATAGAGCTCTGATCAGCCTATACACATGACATTATCTATTATTATAGAGCTCTGATCAGCCTATAAACATGACATTATCTATTATTATAGAGCTCTGATGAGCCTATAAACATGACATTATCTATTATTATAGAGCTCTGATCAGCCTATAAACATGACATTATCTATTATTATAGTGCTCTGATCAGCCTATAAAAATGACATTATATATTATTATAGAGCTCTGATCAGCCTATAAACATGACATTATCTATTATTATAGAGCTCAGATCAGCCTAAAACATGACATTATCTATTAATATAGAGCTCTGCTCAGCCTAAAAACATGACATTATCTATTATTATAGAGCTCTGATCAGCCTATAAACATGACATTATCTATTATTAAAGAGCTCTGATCAGCCTAAATCATGACATTATCTATTATTATAGAGCTCTGATCAGACTAAAATATGACATTTTAATAATAGATAATGTCATGTTTTAGGCTGATCAGAGCTCTTTAATAATAGATAGAGCTCTGATCAGCCTAAAACATGACATTATCTATTATTATAGAGCTCTGATCAGCCTATAAACATGACATGATCTATTATTATAGTGCTCTGATCAGCCTATAAACATGACATGATCTATTATTATAGAGCTCTGCTCAGCCTATAAACATGACATTATCTATTATTATAGAGCTCTGATCAGCCTATAAACATAACATTATATATTATTATAGAGCTCTGATCAGCCTATAAACATGACATTATCTATTATTAAAGAGCTCTGATCAGCCTATAAACATGACATTATCTAATATTATAGAGCTCTGATCAGCCTATAAACATGACATTATCTATTATTATAGAGGTCTGATCAGCCTATAAACATGACATTATCTATTATTAAAGAGCTCTGCTCAGCCTATAAACATGACATTATCTATTATTAAATAGCTCTGATCAGCCTATAAACATGACATTATCTATTATTATAGAGCTCTGATCAGCCTATAAACATGACATTATCTATTATTAAAGAGCTCTGCTCAGCCTATAAACATAACATTATCTATTATTAAAGAGCTCTGATCAGCCTATAAACATGACATTATCTATTATTATAGAGCTCTGATCAGCCTATAAACATGACATTATCTATTATTAAAGAGCTCTGCTCAGCCTATAAACATGACATTATCTATTATTAAAGAGCTCTGATCAGCCTATAAACATGACATTATCTATTATTATAGAGCTCTGATCAGCCTATAAACATGACATTATCTATTATTATAGAGCTCTGCTCAGCCTATAAACATGACATTATCTATTATTATAGAGCTCTGCTCAGCCTAAAAACATGACATTATCTATTATTATAGAGCTCTGATCAGCCTATAAACATGACATTATCTATTATTATAGAGCTCTGCTCAGCTTATAAACATGACATTATCTATTATTATAGAGCTCTGATCAGCCTATAAACATGACATTCCATGAGAGCAAGATTAGATTTGAAGCTCTACATCTCAAGTTTATTTTTTATTGTGTTGTGAAGACTGACCTCAGGCTATTGTGGGATATAGTCTGGATTAAACCTCATAGGAAGACGGTTTTATCATGTGGAGGTTTCATTCAGGTCGCTGTTTAGCTAAATTATATGTCTGTCTTTGGCAGGAGAGAGACCTGACTCTCACTCTGACAGCGGGAAGAGTCCTTCAGGGGAACCAGACCCAGAGACGGCCAAACCAGAGAGACGAAATCAGTGCTCCCACTGTGAAAATAGTTTTACTCATTTAGGGAGTCTGAAAATGCACGAGAGAATACATACAGGAGAAAGGCCTTACCACTGCTCCCACTGTGGAAAGAGTTTTACTCAGTTAGGGGCCCTGGTTGGGCATGAGAGAACACACACAGGAGAGAAGCCTTATCACTGTTCCCACTGTGGAAAGAGTTTTACTCATTTATGGAGTCTGAAAATGCACGAGAGAATACATACAGGAGAAAAGCCTTACCACTGCTCCCACTGTGGAAAGAGTTTTACTCAGTTAGGGGCCCAGGTTGGGCATGAGAGAACACACACAGGAGAGAAGCCTTATCACTGTTCCCACTGTGGAAATAGTTTTATGTGGTATGGGAGCCTGAATGAGCATGAGATGACACACACAGAAGAAAATCCCTACCAATGTTCCCAGTGTGAAAAGAGTTTTATCCATCAAGGGAGCCTGAAAATGCATAAAAGAATACACACAGGAGAAAAGCCCTACCATTGTTCCCAGTGTGAAAAGAGTTTTACCCGATCATGGGGCCTGAAAAAGCATGAGAGAACACACACAGGAGAAAAGCCCTACCAACATACTAAAACACAGGAGGAGAAGACATACCACTGCTCTCATTGTGGAAAGACATTTTCCCATTCAGAGGACCTGAAATCACATGAGAGAATAGAGAGGCTGTGTTCTGACTTGTGTTTTTGATTTAAAAAATGATAGCTAGTTTCGTCAACAACAACAACAGCTAGTCAGCCACTTTGGTAGCTTGCTGGACAACATAGCCGAAACATTATAGCTCTTGAGATTATTTCGGTGTATATTAGTCACTGTGTTTAAGAAAATATATGTTGTATAGATAGTTACCCCATTTATTTCATATGTAAGTTACTAATCAGCTGGCTGAATAGCCAGAATAGCCTACCACTAGGCTAGTAGCTCATCTTAACTAGCTAACATCCTCCTATCTGGCTAAGTAACACTAGGCTAATGCTAACAAGCTAGCTAACATCCTCCTATCTGGCTAAGTAACACTAGGCTAATGCTAACTAGCTAGCGAACATTCTCCTATCTGGCTAAGTAACACTAGGCTAATGCTAACTAGCTAGCTAACATCCTCGACCATGAGCTCACTAAGCTACTCCCCTCCTGCTAAAGAAGAGGAGGTCTGCTGGATGGAGAAAGAGGGTCTGTGGCTGAACATTGTTGTGAAAGAGGAGAAGGAAGAGGAGGATGTCACAGTAAAGAAAGAAGATGAGGAAGTTACAGTGAAAGAAGAAGAAGAAGAGAGAGAGGAGGATGCCGTTCTTGGAGTGAAGGAGGAGGGAGAGATAACTGTCATGTTGGAAGAGGAGAAGGAAACAGTACTTACTTGAGGGAGTGTGCAATTGTCATGCTGACTGCAGGAATGTCCACCAGAGCTGTTGCCAGATAATTTAATGTCAATTTCTCTACCATAAGCCGATCCCACAGACCACGTGTAACCACACCAGCCCAGGACATCCACATCCGGCTTGTTCACTTAAGGGATCGTCTGAGATCAGCCGCCCGAACAGCTAATGAAACTGAGGAGTATTTCTGTCTGTAATAAAGTCCTTTTGTGTGGAAAAAACTAATTCTGATTGGCTGGGCCTGACTCCCCAGTGGGTGGATCTATGCCCTCCCAGGCCCACCCATAGCTGCACCCCTCCCCAGTGGGTGGACCTATGCCCTCCCAGGCCCACCCATAGCTGCACCCCTCCCCAGTGGGTGGACCTATGCCCTCCCAGGCCCACCCATAGCTGCACCCCTCCCCAGTCATGTGAAATCCATAGATTAGGGCCTTATTCATTTATTTTAATTGACTGATTTCCTTATATGAACTGTAACTCAGTAAAATCTTTGAAATTGTTGCATGTTGCATTTATATTTTTGTTCAGTATACTTTTTATGAGAAAATGTGCAAGAATTGAAGGTGCCAACAAATGTTATAGTCATCATAAGAGTATTTTGCTGTCATAATACAAACAAATCTGCTCCTCCTCGATTAACTTCACTCTTTTCAGCTTCTGCCCACCATTTAATAACACAACCACACCACAGATAGAACAATGAGCCAGATATTTCACCTGATGTATAAATGTTAAGCATCCGGTTGATGTTTCAACTCACTACCAAATATGGTGATGAGAGGAAGCCTAGTGGCGGGAGAAGATGGAGATCGAGTGAGACATTCTGCACATTCTCTCCTCGATTAAACATTTAATCTCAATACAGTTTTATGTTTCCAAAACTTGAATCTATAATAAACACAGTGGTCTAGGTTTTGTAGACTTTACCCTTTGCCACTGTAAAAAATAAATAAAAAAAGGGCGAATTGCCTGCCGTTCTGTACTTTTTGGACTCTGATCTGGATTACTGATCTCTGCCTGCCCTGATACAGCCTGCCGTTCTGTACTTTTTGGACTCTGATCTGGATTACTGATCTCTGCCTGCCCTTGACCTGTTGTTTACCTGCCCCCTGATTTTGTAATAACCTTTTGTTACTTCGACACTGTCAACATCTGGGTCTTCTCCTGAAACGTGATACAGTGAATGGGAGTATATTTAGGTGGTTTAAATCATTAACTTTCCTGCTAACCTTCTAAAAGTTGACGGTGCCAAAATCTTGCCAATGCATTCATTATTCTACTAACTATGACTGAGTGTGAGACATGTTTTCCATAATGTACAGTACCAGTCTAAAGTTTGGACACCTATTCATTCAAGGGTTTTTCTTTATTTTTACTATTTTATTTACATTGTAGAATAATAGTGAAGATGTCAAAACTATGAAATAACACATATGGAATCATGTAGTAACCAAAAAAGTGTTAAACGAAGTCGGGGGAGAAGGGCCTTGGTCAGGGAGGACACCAAGAAAACAATGGTCACTCTGACAGAGGTCCAGAGTTCCTCTGTGGAGATGGGAGAACCTTCCAGAAGGACAACCATCTCTGCAGTACTCCACCAATCAGGCCTTTATGGTAGAGTGGCCAGACGGAAGCCAATCCTCAGTAAAAGGCATATGACAGCCAACTTGGAGTTTGCCAAATGGCACCTAAAGGACTCTCAGACCATGAGAAACAAGATTATCTGGGCTGATGAAACCAAGATTGAACTCTTTGGCCTGAATGCGAAATGTCACGTCTGGGGGAAACCAGGCACCATCCCTACAGTGATGCATGGTGGTGGCAGCATCATGCTGTGGGGATATTTTTCAGCGACAGGGACCGGGAGACTAGTCAGGATCGAAGGAAAGATGAACGGAGCAAAGTACAGAGAGATCCTTGATGAAAACCTGCTCCAGAGCACTCAGGACCTCAGACTGGGGCGAAGGTTCACCTTCCAACAGGACAACGACCTTAAGCACACAGCCAAGACAACGCAGGAGCGGCTTCGGGACAAGTCTCTGAATGTCCTTGAGTAGCCCAGCCAGAGTCCGGACTTGAATCCGATCAAACATCTCTTGAGAGACCTGAAAATAGCTGTGCAGTGACGCTCCCCATCCAACCTGACAGAGCTTGAGAGGATCTGCAGAGAAGAATGGGAGAAACTCCCCAAATACAGGTGTGCCCAAGCATGTAGGGTCATACCCAAGAAGACTTGAGGCTGTAATCGCTGCCAAAGGTGCTTCAACAAAGTACTGAGTAAAGGGTCTGAATGCTTATGTACATTTCATATTTCAGTTTGTATTTGTTATATATTTGCCAAAAATTCTAAAAACCGTACCTCTCCCAGAATCCCATAGGCTCCTCTGGACCATACCTCTCCCAGAACCCCATAGGCTCCTCTGGACCGTACCTCTCCCAGAACCCATAGGCTCCTCTGGACCGTACCGCTCCCAGAACCCATAGGCTCCTCTGGACCGTACCTCTCCCAGAACCCATAGGCTCCTCTGGACCGTACCTCTCCCAGAACCCATAGGCTCCTCTGGACCATACCTCTCCCAGAACCCATAGGCTCCTCTGGACCATACCTCTCCCAGAACCCCATAGGCTCCTCTGGACCATACCTCTCCCAGAACCCATAGGCTCCTCTGGACCGTACCTCTCCCAGAACCCATAGGCTCCTCTGGACCGTACCTCTCCCAGAACCCATAGGCTCCTCTGGACCGTACCTCTCCCAGAGCCCATAGGCTCCTCTGGACCGTACCTCTCCCAGAACCCATAGGCTCCTCTGGACCATACCTCTCCCAGAACCCATAGGCTCCTCTGGACCATACCTCTCCCAGAACCCCATAGGCTCCTCTGGACCGTACCTCTCCCAGAACCCATAGGCTCCTCTGGGCGTACCTCTCCCAGAACCCATAGGCTCCTGTGGACCGTACCTCTCCCAGAACCCATAGGCTCCTCTGGACCGTACCTCTCCCAGAACCCATAGGCTCCTCTGGACCGTACCTCTCCCAGAACCCCATAGGCTCCTCTGGACCGTACCTCTCCCAGAACCCATAGGTTCCTCTGGACCGTATATATGAAGCGATGTATGTAGAAAAGTTATTCAAGCAACCTTTTCAGCGAGCGGTTGATTGGACTGGCAGTGGACGAAGTGCACACTGTTGTTCACCGGTTAGTCTATATTTCAGTCTACATGTTCAGATGAACTCCTGGCTAGCTATTGCCGCTAGCTAGCTGTATCATTCATCCTACTTTACTATCAACTGGCCAGCTGCATCTATCATTCATCCTACTTCGCTATCAACTGGCCAGCTGCATCATTCATCCTACTTTACTATCAACTGTCCAGCTGTATCATTCATCCTACTTTACTATCCAGCTGCATCATTCATTCTACTTTACTATCAACTGGCCAGCTGCATCTATCATTCATCCTACTTTACTATCAACTGGCTAGCTGTATCTATCATTCATCCTACTTTATTATCAACTGGCCAGCTGTATCTATCATTCATCCTCATGTACTATCAACTGGCCAGCTGTATCTAGTATTCATCCTATTTTACTATAAACTGGCTAGCTGTATCTATTAATCATCCTACTTTACTATCAACTGGCTAGCTGTATATATTATTCATACTACTTTACTATCAACTGGCTAGCTCTATCTATTATTCATCCTACTTTACTATCAACTGGCCAGCTGCATCATTCATGCTACTTTACTATCAACTGGCTAGCTGTATCTATCATTCATCCTACTTTACTATCAACTGGCTAGCTGTATCTATCATTCATCCTACTTTACTATCAACTGGCTAGCTGTATCTATCAATCATCCTACTTTACTATCAACTGGCCAGCTGCATCATTCATCCTACTTTACTATCAACTGGCTAGCTGTATCTATTATTCATACTACTTTACTATCAACTGGCTAGCTCTATCTATTATTCATCCTACTTTACTATCAACTGGCCAGCTGCATCATTCATGCTACTTTACTATCAACTGGCTAGCTGTATCTATCATTCATCCTACTTTACTATCAACTGGCTAGCTGTATCTATCATTCATCCTACTTTACTATCAACTGGCTAGCTGTATCTATCAATCATCCTACTTTACTATCAACTGGCCAGCTGCATCATTCATCCTACTTTACTATCAACTGGCTAGCTGTATCTATCATTCATCCTACTTTACTATCAACTGGCTAGCTGTATCTATCATTCATCCTACTTTACTATCAACTGGCTAGCTGTATCTATCAATCATCCTACTTTACTATCAACTGGCTAGCTGTATCTATCATTCATTCTACTTTACTATCAACTGGCTAGCTGTATCTATCATTCATCCTACTTTACTATCAACTGGCCAGCTGCATCATTCATCCTACTTTACTATCAACTGGCCAGATGTATCTATTATTCATGCTACTTTACTATCAACTGGCTAGCTGCATCATTCATACTACTTTACTATCAACTGGCCAGCTGTATCTATCATTTATCCTACTTTACTATCAACTGGCCAGCTGCATCATTCATTCTACTTTACTATCAACTGGCCAGCTGCATCATTCATTCTACTTTACTATCAACTGGCCAGCTGCATCATTCATCCTACTTTACTATCAACTGGCCAGCTGCATCATTTATCCTACTTTACTATCAACTGGCCAGCTGCATCAAGGGTCTTTAGATGCCAGGGGGAAAACATATTTAATATCAGAGAGCCCTTACCCAACTCTGTGGAAACCCAAGGGGCCTCCAGAGTTATCCAAGCCTGAGACTGGGTTTGGTCATTTGTAAGTCTAAATGGAATTAATGATGATAGACACATTGCAGTTTCTGAATGACATCAACAGAGCCAAGCTCAAATTCAAGGTACAGTACAGAAGCTTACACAAGGATATGGATGCATCTCAATAGTCTGAACCCAAGGTTATGGATGCATCTCAATAGTCTGAACCCAAGGATATGGATGCATCTCAATAGCCTGAACCCAAGGTTATGGATGCATCTCAATAGTCTGAACCCAAGGTTATGGATGCATCTCAATAGTCTGAACCCAAGGTTATGGATGCATCTCAATAGTCTGAACCCAAGGTTATGGGTGCATCTCAATAGTCTGAACCCAAGGTTATGGATGCATCTCAATAGTCTGAACCCAAGGTTATGGATGCATCTCAATAGTCTGAACCCAAGGATATGGATGCATCTCAATAGTCTGAACCCAAGGTTATGGATGCATCTCAAAAGTCTGAACCCAAGGTTGTGGGTGCATCTCAATAGTCTGAACCCAAGGATATGGATGCATCTCAATAGTCTGAACCCAAGGTTATGGATGCATCTCAATAGTAGGAACCCAAGGTTGTGGGTGCATCTCAATAGTCTGAACCCAAGGTTATGGGTGCATCTCAATAGCCTGAACCCAAGGTTATGGGTGCATCTCAATAGTCTGAACCCAAGGTTGTGGGTGCATCTCAATAGTCTGAACCCAAGGTTATGGGTGCATCTCAATAGTCTGAACCCAAGGTTATGGGTGCATCTCAATAGTCTGAACCCAAGGTTATGGGTGCATCTCAAAGTTTAAGTTAAATTAGTAAAGTTAAGAGTAATAATGTTTACGTATATGCAATGGTTTGTAACTTGCTAACGTTATTGTTAATTCATAATTGTTCACTGCCTTAGTTACTTAAAAGTGGGCTAACGTTAGCTAACAACAACTTAGTACCAGATACCGATAACGTTAAAAGGTAGCGTTACATTGCTGCCTGGCTGTAATGTAACAAGTTTACTTAGCTAGCTATCTAACCCTTTGTTAGGCAGTTAGTTTATTCATGAATGTATAGTAACTCACCTATTCAAATACTGTTGTGCATGATAGCTAGATAAATATTGATTCCTGGTCAAAGCTGAATGTTAATTTAGCTGTTTCTTTTCTCCTGGTGTCTGTATCGCAACAGTATCCCATCCAACATCGAAGCATGGCACAATCTTCGAGAAGATGCTATACTATCAGGGACCTCTTGACATTAAAGGAGACAAACCAGTCTGATGTTTTTGTCAACTGGAAGTTGTATATTTCCTGAGTAAGCTAGATGGGCTGTAAATATAAGTACTTTTATATTACTGTATTGTATGTACAAAAAAATGTAAATATGAATTAACTTTGTTGGTAATTTAATTGATCTAATGTTATACTGTATGTTTTTGTTAAGGGTAATAACTTTTTCATAGCTATTAATGAACCTAATGTGATATATTGTAAAAATATCCAACTATTAACCATGTTATGTGCTTATGTGTCATGGCACTGATGGAACTATTAAATATATGTTTGCAAGCAACTGCTTACAATCCTTTTTGATTTTGGTAAGAGCATTTACAACATCGCAATCCTTTTCAAAATTTGTATTTCAATACATAGATATACAGTATATAACACAATTAAGTTCATTTGCAGTTAAAGAAAAACATGTCGACATTTACATCACAATCCTTTTCAAAATGTGTGTTTCAGTACATAGGAGATATACAGTATATGACAAGTTAATTTGCAGTTAAAGAAAAAAATGTCAAAGGTTCACCTTCCACATTTACCTTAACACTATTTACACATAAAATTCTGCCTTATGTTTTATAACTTAAGAAGACATCCATGTAGATGTTATAATAGAAATGATCAAGCTTCTGTCGCATTGAGTGGATAATCTCCTCATCCCTAAAGATTCTCTCAACTGTGAAGTCAGTGCGGGTATCTGTAATGAAGTCACACCACTGAAGTCCGCTTAAGGCGAGTTGGCCTTGAACCTGATAGTAGTATTTGTGGCTCTTCTTAAGGCAGGCCTGGCCTTTAACTGTGATCAGGTGTTTAACTTGGGTAACATTTTCAACATCGCAACTCTTAACCTCAGCAAGACCAAATGGTGGTGCTTCTGTTGGGCAGAAGACTTTAGCATCCAGGCTGGCTGCAAGGTGAGGTGAATCAGGGTGGATGATGACCCCGCATTGTTTCAGAGAGACATCACAAAAATCAGAATATTGCCTCAGTATCTCAGGTTCCAGATCCAACCCTCTTCTCATAGCAGCTGTCTGAGGAGTTCCTCTCAGAATGCGGGTTGCCAAAGCCTTGGCAGACAACTCCCCACGAACATGGCATATTTCACGGAATCTGCTGGCTGTCAGTCGGGGTTTGCGTACCTGGCTCCACAGCTGGCATTCTGACTGCATTCTTGTTTCTGCTTCAATAGCAGCAGACATCTCCTCTGACACAATCAGGCTGTCCAAATGACATTGTTGTATGTAGTTGGGCTCAAAATCAATGGGAAATTTAAAGTTGTAACCTTCAATAGGCAACTGAGGAAACTCACTGGCACCAGGGTGTTTAATAATATCTCTACTTAATTCTAGAGGGCACTGGTAAGAAAGCACAGACCCAAATGGCACAGGGCCAAATTTAGAGTCCACCAAATTAAGGCCCTCAAGCCCGTGCAGCAATTTGCAAATCCCTGGTTGTGGACGGATGTCTTTCAGTTTCTCAGCACTGGCCATGACGTGAGGATCCGGAATAGGCCCTGGCATGAAAGTGAGATATCCATAATGATGTGCTACTAGCTAAGCGTTCCTAAGCGACACCGGATGTAAACATAACCTGCATCGCGGCAGAACGGAAGTTGTCTGACGTCACGTGAAAAGGGCCTATTTAGCGGTCCCCAAAACGAAGAGAAACGCAACACTTATTTGTCATCACTCATATCGATATCATGTTGAAATCAATTGCGCGCGAGGGGGGAGATGAGGTTGCACGTCCTGTTAAAACTAACAGCTCAAAAACCACACAGAATCTGGGAATAATGTGTACATCACTGGTCAGAGGACAATTTGTAGAAAACAGCTAGATACATTTAGAAGTGTTGCATTTTGATTCAAGTAGGTCGCCAACGTGGTAAGTGTAACACAACTCATTTCAGAGCCTGGATTTTCCCCCTGATGAGGCTAATATCCATATCACGCTGAAATCAATAGAACAGGGGGAAAACGGTTGGGGCGGCGCACAATTGGCCCAGCGTCGTCCAGGGTAGGGGAGGGAATGGCCAGCAGGGATGTAGCTCAGTTGGTAGAGCATGGCGTTTGCAACGCCAGGGTTGTGGGTTCGATTCCCACGGGGGGCCAGTATGAAAAATAAAAAAATAATGTATGCACTCACTAACTGTAAGTCGCTCTGGATAAGAGCGTCTGCTAAATGACTAAAAATGTAAAATGTAAATGGTTCTACATTGTGAAATTCATTAAAATACTCATACAACAATGTTAAAATATTGTGATATTATTTAATTGATATCATGAAACAACTCCTTCATGTATGTACTTTCTGATGTTTAATCAGAGTTATTTTACCAGCGTATCTCTTCCCACATTGATCACAGCTATAAGGCTTCTCTCCAGTGTGCGTTCTCAAATGTACCATCAGGATGCTTGATCGACTAAAACTCTTCCCACATTGATCACAGCTATAAGGTTTCTCTCCAGTGTGCGTTCTCAAATGTACCATCAGGATGCTTGATCGACTAAAACTCTTCCCACATTGATCACAGCTATAAGGCTTCTCTCCTGTGTGTGTTCTCTGGTGTATAGTCAGCTGGCTAGATGAAGTAAAACTCTTCCCACATTGATCACAGCTATAAGGTTTCTCTCCAGTGTGCGTTCTCAAATGTGCCATCAGGTTGCTTGAATCACTAAAACTCTTCCCACATTGATCACAGCTATAAGGTTTCTCTCCTGTGTGCGTTCTCAAATGTGCCATCAGGTTGCTTGAATCACTAAAACTCTTCCCACATTGATCACAGCTATAAGGTTTCTCTCTAGTGTGTGTTCTCAAATGTACCATCAGGTTGCTTGATCGACTAAAACTCTTCCCACATTGATCACAGCTATAAGGTTTCTCTCCTGTGTGTGTTCTCTGATGTACTATCAGGCAGCTTGATTGAGTAAAACTCTTCCCGCATTGATCACAGCTATAAGATTTCTCTCCTGTGTGTGTTCTCTGATGTACTATCAGGCAGCTTGATGTAGTAAAACTCTTCCCGCATTGATTACAGCTATACGGTTTCTCTCCTGTATGGATTCTCATATGTCTTTTAAGGTCTGCTGAAGAGTTGAATATCTTCCCACAGTCAGAGCAGCAGTGAGATTTCTTCCCTGTGGGTTTCCGCTGGTGTTTCTTGAGGTGTTCTGATCTGGAGGGACTCTTCTCTGCCTCCTCAGCTTCATGATGTTGTTGAGGCTCCCCAGAGGATCCACGATAGTCACGTCTCTCTTCTGTGTGGACGACAAAGCCAGACAGATGGTTAAAGGCCCACAACAGCAGAAATACTGTTTATTTGAGGTAAAAGGTGATGCCCAGAGCGTACCCATGAAGCTGTACAACAATTGACATCTGTTAAATTATTTGACAATTGTCTTAAGACAGTCAAGTGAGCAATAATAGTAATATCTTGTCTTGTTTTCACATTAGTAGTAACATCGATGATTGTAGGCTAGAAATAGTAATACGCACAAAAAATATTAACAAAATCATCCACTGTGAAAGTTGATACTTGCAGACCCTTCATATGTAGGCTATGAGCAGCACTTCGTTAAATTGATCAAATCAGTTATTTTTTTCCTTGATCAAACCGTGAGCAACACCTGTCAAACTCATTTCTCTCAAAACACAGGGATGTCGATTCACACGGGACTAGTATTACCAGAGGAACTTGGAGTTCGCCAAAAAACAGTAGGTTATTCTGGCTTGAATTGTTACTCTCCTGCCATGTAAAAATGACTGACATGGCAGATTAAGACGGGACTAAAATTACAGATGTGGTGTTTTATGCTTGTGCATATAATTACATTCAGAACCGCGGACAGCGACAGTATCCAAAGCGGGAGAAAGTACATTTGTTATAAAATAATATTAGATTTATTAGTGTTGCATCATTTTTTTGTACATAATATAACCATATACAATTTATGTATCACATGTCTTAGAGCGATGGACTGTGCCATCTCCGTGGCCTCCACAAAGTCTTGTGCACCAGCTGTTCCGGACGACTGTATGATCACTCTCTCCTTAGCCGATGTGAGTAAGACCTTTAACCCCTGTAAATCTAAGCCGTTGGGGGAGGGGGTGTAAACTGACATATGGAATTGTTTTAAGATGGTCGTACTATGGATTACTTAAATTACTTAGATTGAAGCAAATTTGCGTCAATTGACTCCAAGGGGTTAAACAGGTTAATCTTCACAGACAGATTACCAGGACGCGTACTCAAGAGCATGCACTGACAAGCTGGGAAGAGTCTTCACTGACATTTTAAAACGTCTCCCTGACCGCGTCTGTAATACCTACATGTTTCAAGCAGAGGCATTAATATGGAGTTGGTCCCCCCTTTGCTGCTATAACAGCCTCCACTCTTCTGGGAAGGCTTTCCACTAGATGTTGGAACATTGCTGCGGGGACTTGCTTCCATTCAGCCACAAGAGCTTTAGTGAGGTCGGGCACTGACGTTGGGCGATTAGGCCTGGCTCGCAGTCGGCCTTCCAATTCATCCCAAAGGTGTTCTAAGGGGTTGAGGTCAGGGCTCTGTGCAGGCAAGTCAAGTTCTTCCACACCGATCTCGACAAACCCTTTCTGTTTGGACTTCGCTTTACACACAGGGGCATTGTCATGCTGAAACAGGAAAGGGCCTTCCCCAAACTGTTGCCACAAAGTTGGAAGCACAGAATCGTCTAGAATGTCACTGTATGCTGTAGCGTTAAGATTTCCCTTCACTGGAACTAAGGGGACCGAACCATGAATAACAGCCCCAGGCCATTATTCCTCCTCCACCAAACATTACAGTTGGCACTATGCATTGGGGAAAGTAGTGTTCTCCGGGCGTCCGCTAAACCCAGATTCGTCCGTCGGATTGATCACTCCAGAGAACGCCTTTCTACTGCTCCAGAGTCCAATGGCAGCAAGCTTTACACCACTCCAGCCGACACTTGGCATTGCGCATGGTGATCTGGGGCTTGTGTGCGGCTGCTCGGCCATGGAAACCCATTTCATGAAGCTCCCGACTAACAGTTATTCTGCTGACGTTGCTTCCAGAGGCAGTTTGGAACGCGCTTCAGCACTCGGCGGGCCCGTTCTGTGAGCTTGTGTGGCCTACCACTTCGCGGTTCAGCCGTTGTTGCTCCTAGACGTTTCCACTTCACAATAACAGCACTTACAGTTGACCGGGGCAGCTCTAGCAGGGCAGAAATTTGACGAACTGACTTGTTGGAAAGGTGGCATCCTATGACAGTGCTTCGTTTAAAGTCACTGAGCGCTTCAGTAAGGCCATTCTACTGCCAATATTTGTCTATGAAATTGCATGGCTGTGTGCTCGATTTTATACACCTGTCAGCAACGGTTGTGGCTGAAACAGCTGAATCGACTAATTTGAAGGGGTGTCCACATACTTTTGTATATATAGTGTATTTGCGACTGCTCGACTAAAAAAATCTCTGTCGACAAAACAGCCTATCGACCAAACAATCGACCAGTCGACTAGGGTCAGCACAAAAAAAAAAAAAAAATACATTTGCAGAATATTATACAATGACTTACCAACAGCTCCAACAATTTGACCCCCACAGGAAAGCCTCACTGGCAGATATAGAAAGACCCATAAACTGGATAGTCATTGATTCCTGAAGAATATAACTTAAAAATGCATCAAATGTTTCAACTGTCTTACCCCATCAGAAACCAAAACATGAGCTCATATAACGCCACTGTTTGTAAACAAACACTGTATAGCCTCAATTTGGTTAAAACTGTGATTTTGACCTTATGGGTGGCCAGTCCTTGTATTCATAGTGTAGTGAATTCCAGGGGGTAGCCCTGAGCTGGACTCAAACCTGGGTCCAGAGACTGTCAAGCCAAACACCTTATAACTGTTATACCAAGATGTCTGAACTTCTTGATGAGGTCGCTAGGTTTTGGGTTAAGGTTGCTACAATAGCTTTCTCTATGAGTGTGGTTACATTTCTCCAGCCCCCATCCCTCAGCTGTTTACCAAACCAAGTCTAAGGGCAGCCATTTTGATGCTGTTTAAATCCTAGGTTGTCCTTTTAAAAAAGCCACATCAATCAATCAACCAATCTGCAGTTCAAACAATTACAAAGATGTCATTCCACCACTGTTTTGGTAATAAGATGATGGGGCTGGAGAAATGTAACTACTCTCACATTTATAGACAGACCTATGGATGCAAGGACTGACCATCCATGATATCAACATTATAGTTTTAACCATGTTGAGGCTATACAGTGTTGGTTTACATTTACATTGTTTCTAAACATTGGAGTAAAAAAAGCTTATTTTGGGATCTGATGGGGTAAGACAGTTGAACTAAGCTCATGAGGCATGTGTTATATTCTTCAAGAATCAATGGCTATATATAAATAATTTAAAAGTCCAAATATGGATGTAGCAACTGCAGATTCCCCCTTTAACACCACACATCAGTTCAACAACTGCAGAGTTTGTGCCTCTGTTTTTAAGACAGTACTTACTAGTGTTAATCAGGGCTCGGTTTCTCAAAAGCATCTTACTGCTAAGTTCATCATTAGAACCATTGGATGCCTTAAGATGCCTTTGGGAAACCGGAACCAGATATCCAGTTTCCTCCTCTTCTTCCTCCTCCTTTTTCGATGTGACAGTCATCTCCCCCTCCTCCTCTTTCACTCCAAAAACGGGAGCCTCCTCTTCTTTCACTGTAACATCCTCTTCCTCTTTCACTCTGAACGCGTCTTCCTCTTCTTTCACTGTAACGTCTTTCTCTTCTTCTTTCACGGTAACAGCTTCACCCTCTACTTGTTTTTGTATTGTAACATCCTCCTCTTCCTCCTCCTCTTTCACTAGAGCTTCTTTCTCTGCCCAGCAGACCTCCTCTTCTTTAGCAGGAGGAGAGTAGCTTAGTGAGCTCATGGTCGGGGATGTTAGCTAGCTAGGCTAATGCTAACTTAACCAGCCAGCTAGCTGACCAATAACAACAACACCGTAAATATGAAATTAAATGGGATAACTAACTAGACGACAGAAGTGGGTTGAAAACACAGTGGCTAATATACACGAAAGCGTCTAAAGAGCTTTATTGGTTCGGCTATTTTGTCTAGCAAGCTACCGAGGTGTCTGACTAACTGTTGCTGCTGTTGAAAGAAGCGTCCCGTCCACTAGATTATACGTCACACTAGCAGCATAGCCTTAAAGTCCCACATCGCCATCTGCTGACTGGAGTGGGTAACGCAGTTGAGTAAAATGTAGATTTTATTTTTAGACAAAAAGTTAAAGCGTAGGAAGCATGAGTTTTTTTTACCCACCAGTGTAACAACACAGTGTGGTTAAATACTTAGTAAATTAGTTGTAGTCACGATCTGGTTAGCTATAAGAACAAACAGTTATGTTTTTGCGTTATTACGTATTTATTAACTTATTTCCGGATATCTTCTAAACTACCCATAGTGCACTATTTCTCAACGTCATATGGGGGATCTACTCTGTGCTACCGAGTTCATATGCTAGCTCAAACTGACTAATCTCAGCCACACCTCATGCTCTTCTCAGACTGTGTGGCCAAAGACTTTTATAACTAACCCAAGATAGACCAGAGCCTGTCGTTTCCAATGGGAGCAAATTAATCATAGTGGGCAGAGCCAAGCAGGAGCAAGAGAGGTCCTATTGGCGCGTTCTAGAATCTATTTGCATATTTCCTTTAGGGAACGCCTACTTTGTGAAGATTGCCCATGTGCAATAACTCAATTCGCCCTTACACTCCTTCTAAACAACGCAATTTTTTACAATTTTGGCAAAGGGTAAAGTCTACAAAACGTAGTCCACTCTGTTTGTTACAGATTCTAGTGATGGAAACAGAAAACTGTATTGAGATCAAATGTTTCATAGATAAAAAAAAAATGAATAGCAGAATATCGGCCAAAATCCATCTCGCTCCATCTTCTCCCACTGCCGGCCACTGGGCTTCCTCTCAACACCATATTTGGTAGTTGAAACGCCAACCGGATGTTTCACATTTATACATCAGGTGAAATATTTGAGATGAGCTTGATTCCAAAATAGCAATCTGCAGTTGCTACATCCATTTGTGGACTTATAAATGAATGATATATACCCATTTGATTCTTGAAGAATATAATTTATAAATGCCTCATGAGCTTAGTTCAACTGTCGTACCCCGTCAGCACCCAAAATATAAGCTTGTTGCCAACTCATTTTCAGTGGAAGTTGCTACAGGCAGGTCGACTTGTTGCTAAAAGTTGCTCAATAACGTTGTGATGTCTTTGCGTGATGAAGTCATTACGTAAAAACGTAAAACTGCCCCTGGGGACCACCGTTTCCCAGACAGGCCTCCTAACGAGGAACTGGACTTAAAGTGAGTCTGGAAATTCATGTCATATTTAGATAGTTTGTCCGCTTCCCTCCTTTCCCCATGTCGTCCCTTTTTAACATAGCTAGCATAAACGCTAGAGGGCTTAGGAACCCCGTTAAAAGGGCGACTGTTTTTTCCCATTTGTCCTCCATTTGCTTCTCTGTGTGTTTTTTACAAGAAGTACATTTAAAAGATCAAAATGATGTGGAGAGATTTACGAGGGAATAGGTTCAGGGAGAGTCAAGGTGGAGTGTCGGCGGGGTGCATTCTACAGGGGTTGGTGTTCTATGTGGAAATAGGGATTTAAAAATAGTGGGAAGTTTTTTGGCAGTACACGGGAGGGTTTTAATAGTAGATATTGATTGGAGGGGCAAATGTATTCGGTTAATTAATGTATATGCACCATCGACACCCAAGGAAAGGAGGGAAATGCTGAACAACCTAGACGCTATTTTTATGACAAACAGACAGGTTATTATGGGGGGAGATTTTAATGTATCATATGACCGAGGTAATCTGGGAGGGCATCTTGTAAAAAATCTAATAGAGAAATATAATTTGGTGGATACTTATAGAGTGGCGCATGCAAATGATCCCGGTTTGACCTGGGGAAACAGCAGGGGCGCGAGGAGCCGCATAGATTATGTGTTTGTTCCGCGTGGACTCGGTGTGTCCTCTGCACGCGTCACTCCGGTTTTTTATTCTGACCACAGTTGCCTGTCTGTGACAGTAGAATTAAAAACAATTGAATTTGGAAAAGGATATTGGAAAATTAATAATGGTATTTTACATGACAGAACATTTGAGACTAGATTTAGGTATTTTTTCCAGGGCTGTGTAACCATGAAATCCTTTTATTCTACTGTCATAGACTGGTGGGAGAGCACAAAATTACGAATCAAGATTTTTATTCAGAATTATTGCAAAGATAAAGCACGTAATAAATACAAAGATTTTTATAAGTTGCAGAACGAACTAGAAGATCTGCACATCCAAGGTAATTTGAATGGTGGTGGTTTAGATAAAGACACATTGTGTAACCTGCAGAAAAAGCAGCAGGCCTTTTTTGAAAAGAAAGGTCGAGGTTTCATGTTTAAAAGTCAACAAGATAAATGGGATAATGATGAGAAGTGCTCTGCATATTTTTTTCAAACAAATTAAGTCACGGGGAAAGAGGAGGACCATTTCGGCTTTAGTGAATCAAGACGGGGAGACGGTTGAGGATGGAGATGGCATGCTTGGTGTCGCTACCCAGTACTTTTCTCAGCTATTCCAAAAGCAAACAATTAATTATGAGAAGGGGACTACTTTTTTAAAATGTGTGGATGTGCAGATACCTTTAGATATTAGAGACCAATTAGAAGGGGAATTGAATTTAGATGAAATATATATGGCACTGAAGAGCATGAAAGATAACAAAGTACCAGGAGTGGATGGGCTCTCTAAAGAGTTTTACATAGTTTTTTGGGATTTAATTGGATGTCATCTTTTGGAAGTATTTAGAGTTATTTTTGGTTTGGAGCATATGGGAGGTTCAATGTGCGAGGGGGTAATCTCGCTACTTTACAAAAAGGGAGACCCCAAGACACTAGCAAATTGGAGACCTTTAACAATGTTGTGTGTAGACTATAAATTATTAAGTAAAGCCATAACTAATCGTCTGTCTTCTGCCATGGCATATGTTGTTGGTTTAGACCAAACATGTGGTGTGGTAGGGAGAAAGTTAACCTGGAACTTGCAATTGCACAGAGACGTTCAAGCATATTTAGAGGAAAGGCACCTGCCAGCTATTACTGTAAATTTGGACCAGGAAAAAGCCTTTGACATGGTAAACCATGAGTTTTTGTTTAGAGTTCTTAAAAAATGTGGTTTTGGAAAGAATTTTATGAAATGGGTAAAAATTCTTTATAGTAATGTGGGAAGCAGAGTAAATATTAATGGGAATATTGGAAATGTAATCAAGCAATTACGTGGTGTCAGACAGGGGGACCCTCTCTCTGCGCTATTGTATGTTTTATATATTGAACCTTTCGCATGTGCAATTAGGACAAATTACAACATCAAAGGCATTATATTACCTGGAGGGGATATTCTAAAAATTTCACAATACGCGGACGACACCATTTTATATTTACAAGACGACCTGAGCTTGAAAGAGGTTATCAAAGTCATTGATGAGTTCTCTGTTGCCTCCGGGTCTAGGATTAACAAGAATAAAACAGAAATAAAATATATGGGACAGTGGAAATGGAGATCTGATCAGTTATGTGGTTTGACTGTGTGCACAGGACCAATGGTAGTACTCGGGATATCTTTCGGAAATGAAATTAAAGATGACATGGTTAATTGGAAAGAAAAACGACTTTCGCTTAATAAAAGATTGGGACTGTGGAAAGTGAGGCGACTATCTTTTAGTGGCAAGGTGTTAGTGCTGAAGGCGGACATTCTGCCTTCATTACTCCACCTTGCATATGTGTTTCCCATGCCGGTGTCTCTAAGGAAAATGTTCATACGTGTACTGTTTAATTTCTTTTGGGGGGGATATGAGTACATCCGGAGAGATCGGATGTACCAGCCTATAGAGGCTGGTGGAAGGGATTTCCCTCATATTCCTCTCAAACTAGATGCGTTGTTCTACTCAAACGTTTGTTGTCTTTTGTCGTCTTCTGTACACAAATGTAATATATTAATACAATTCTGGCTGTCCATACCGTTAAGGTTTATGGTGGAGTGGGATAACAGTAAGCCAAAAGCTGAAATTATCCCATTACATTTTAAGAAAATAGTTGAATGGGCAAGGAAAAACCCTGTCTGCAAAGTAAAAGAAAATGTAATCAACCACAGACTGCTATATGTGAAATTGATAGAAAATTGTCGTCCTAGAGACCGATTACCAATATCACCTTCCACCTGGCTACGGGCACAATTAAAAGGTTTAGACAACAGACTGAAAGATTTTAATTGGCTTGTTTTACACAGACGTCTTCCGGTCCGTTCAACATTATATGATCATAATTTGACCCTGAATAAATTTTGTCCCAGGGACAACTGTTTCGCAATTGAAACAATTCCCCATGATTTATGGGAATGCTCTTTTGCCCAAATAGTTTGGAAGAAAATTAAAATGGATTTTAATATTTTAAAAAACATTGATTATGAAGGGGTAGCCAAATTTGAACTAAAACATGTGGAAAATGTGCAATTATTAGAATTAGTGACTCTGGTGTCCCTTATCAAGACCAAACTTTGGGAGGCCAGATGTGGTGCGGTCAATGACACCCTCAAGTGGTCACCGACGGGATTGGTTAAATTTATAAAACAAGAAATTTGGAAAAAAATACAATTCGAAATAGATAAGTGGGGCATCACATCTGTTAAACATAGATGGAAAGGGATATACCCTTCTTTGTAAACGTTTTTTATAGCCTATTTATAGGCCTATGTATAACTGTATTCTGTCATGTAAATTGAAATGTAGGCTTTGTAAATATTCGATATACACTGAGGTTTATTCAGAGTTCCCTTTAGTATATGTGTATGATTTTATTTCTATAATAGTTTTTATTCCTTTGAAAGATCAGCTTTGGGAGATTGTTAGAGGCAATTGTTTACATGCTTCTCTTGAATGTAGGCCTTTTAGCTGGTCAGGTTCCTCAGAACAGCACTTTTGTTAGGAGTTTTGCTATTTTTATACGGTTAAGGTACTGTTTTTGTAAATCCATGTTATGTACAACGTTATGCACTGAATTTGTACTTGTATTTGAATGTGAAATGAAAATAAAAATTATTTTTCCAAAAAAAAAAAAAAAAACATCTGTTCTTATCAGTTTAATATCTGATACGTCCCCTATCTGGGGACCATATATTAAATTGATTTTTGGAATAGGGAGATGGAATAGGGGCTTGCTCCGTCCACTCCACGCATCGACCTGGTATTGCAGTACCTCCAGGAACGGTGCACCCCCTGTCATTGTGAAAACAAATCATGCAGAGTTAACGCAGTTGCTTCGTTTTAATTAGTTAGGATCGTGATGTTTATTTTGTATTTTCACATTTGAGCAAGTTCATCTCAATGTCAATGATGGCTAGAGAGTGCTGGTCAAGTCAGTCACCGTTATCTTGACTATGATAGCTGATATCAATGGTGCATTAATCTTCTAATCAAAGTTTATTCGTCACCTCCACAGGATACAGGGTGTAAATGGTACAGTGAAATGCTTACTTGCAAGCTCTCCTCAACAGTGCAATACACATGATCAAAAATATACACAAATAGCTAAGTAATAAAGTAGTTTAACAAAAAGAAGACAATTGTTATGATTGGAAATATATACACTGGAAGACTATACAGTATAAACTATTAAATGTGCTAAAGTCATGTACTGGTAACATGAACTGCCTCACATACCGGTAACGTTGTCTGATGTATTTGTCTGAAGTCATTATTTGATAGGCCTGCTATTTCACAAGACTCAAATATATGCAGTTGACATGTACAGTGGGGAGAACAAGTATTTGATACACTGCCGATTTAGCAGGTTTTCCTACTTACAAAGCATGTAGAGGTCTGTAATTTATATCATAGTTACACTTCAACTGTGAGAGACGGAATCTAAAACAAAAATTGTGATGACGGCACCAGAGCCTCTCGCATCGACTATCTGTGGTCAATAAAAACTTGTACTCCAGATCCTACACTTCATCTTAGCCAAGAAGCGAAACCGCAATGCTTTCGGGAGATAGGTGCGATTCTCGGACACGTCAAATTCGATGACGGTTACACAAAACGTAGCTCTGTAAACTGTCCGCCAAATATCAAAGATAATGCTTTAAAAAAATCTTGCCATAGATTGGGAGTTGATCAACGTTGGGAATAACCACTTTTGACTGTTACAAAGTAACACATTGGTAGGTTCGGAAGTCAAGTGGTTATCTGACCTCCAATCGGAAATGACAGAAAGCGTTTATAAATTAAATCCAGATGAACAGCTAAATCTGAATAATAATATATGAAATACGGGTGGCGGAATCAATTTAGAGATAATAATATTGACATAACATTTGATCTTATATCACATATCTCTGGTAGCGTTGATGCCACAAGAGAACTGAGGCAATTGTCCACTTGGTGGCGCAAGTGTTCCACCGACCGTCGCATTTTCCAAGCAGTCCTGTGTGATCCATCCAACTATATTTTAATGTTGAACCACTTGACTTCAATACATATTCAACGCAAATAACGTGAACAATAAAAATTGCCTGTCTTTATTTTACATGTCTGTAGAGCCTTGTACGATAAGACCAGGGTGAGGAGGCCTTCATAAAGTTGCCGTCCTAAATTACTAGAGGCCAAACTTCAAAGATGTCCATGGCACTGGACTGCAGTAAGAGCTAGGCCTACAGTGCGGCCTACGGAGCGGTCCTGGTGTATGGTCCTGGCTGCCTAAATGTTTCCTCCACATAATAAACTGTACAAACATGGCACTTTAGAGGGTTACTTTTACAATTAGCCTTACTGAGTCACTACAACAAACTTCCTATCATGGACATGAAATGCCATTAGGCCTAATGAAGATTCCGTATGTGTAAATTACTTAGTTGGTGTCTTGTGAATCAACTGGTATGCGCAATAGCGTTTAATATTTCCCCTGTGTTTTACAAATGTTCCATCCCGAGAATAAATCACTTTTCTCCCGGGTAACCCGGTATTTTCCGCCAAAACCGTAAGTGTCCTTCAAAAGCATTATAACGCTTATAAATGTCTCGATTTGATTAGAGCTTTGATCAGCATGAAAATACAAACCTGATGCTACCTGAGCCTAATCAGACATATATTAAATACATTTTATAATACATTTTACAAATCCAAATCCCAGATAAAGAATAAGACACTATTTCAAAGCATAGTACAGGTAATGTTAGCCAAGTACAATGTAATTACTAGTTGTTACACAGGATTTAGCCAATTAAAATTAAGTGTATCTTTAGGAGTACTTGTAATTAATGTGTACAGTACATTACCCACCCTGACAACCTGGCCCTCAATTTAAAGCTTGTGGAAGTGACATCCAAGTGGGAGAATAAATACACTAGAACACCACAGAGTATCTGTATAGGAAAATCATTCAGAGCACACTGTGCTGCCAATCACAGTGTAAGGTGCGACATTTTGCGGGTGTGGAGAGCTCGTTAGAGGATAGAGGAAGCTTGCATTGAAGAGCTGGGCATCGTGTTATGACCTGCATTATCTGAATTAGGCCCACAGAATTATACCTACGGAGGAGCGGCTTCTATGGAGGAACTTTGAATGTCTTTGAACTTCAGAGTTAGTTTAATGTTGGAACAGAGCAGATGTTAGCTAGCTAGCTAACAACCTTGTTTGTGCAGTGTAGCACTATAATTAAAAACAGGTCGTACCTTTTTGTCGTTAATAAATCCAATGTGAAACGTGGTGACTATAGTATCCTTAACTAGCATTGAAAAAGTTCATCCATTCTTCTCAAATTAAACATATCTCCCTAATTTCTGAATCATGCTTGTAACGTTGTCAGTAGGATACAGTAACCTATGCTTCAGAGGGGAGAAGCAGGTAGTTTCCACACGCACACCCACTGGCAAAGATTTCCATTCCAGCTGGAAGGCAGAAACTGGAAGAAGTTTCTAGAGTGAGCTTTGTGGCGATTTTGTGGGACTAGAGAAAAATACCCGGAAAGTAAAATAAGGTTATTACCTGGATCCCATGCTTTTAAAATAACTGCTGTTCCTGAAAGGTGTATTTACACTTTAGTTTCCGGTTATTTTTAATGTTATTTTTCAGTTCTGTTCCCTGAACCGGCTCCAACCCTAGATAAATTATTTGGATGTAGGTCATGCTTAGGCTAATAAATTATAAAGGGAAATAAATTGCTACAGTTTACACTTTTTTAGTAATTTAATGAAATGTTGTAATCTGATCTCGGAATGCACGGACCGTTAGTAGTGGGGGAACAGGAAGTTCCGGGCAGGCGGGCACCATTCTTCACAATAAAGAAAGCGTCTGAACTGTGCAGCCAAGAAGATAACCTTTGTGTCCGTTTCTATTTATTACTAGAGGTATGTAATAGCACGTTTAAACTTTCTAATGTCGAAAGAACATGTCATACCATGCTAGGTAACACATCCGTTAAGGTATTATCACGTTTGGTAAAGGTTTGATGTGTTATTTTTGTGTCAAACCAAGTGAAGAACGTGATAAAAACTATTTTACAAGTCACATAGCTAGAGACTTTGGGTTTGTCTGAGTGGATGTACATAATTTTCTCATGGTAATTGTATAAATAATCAATTTATTTGAGATTTCTGTGTTCGTTTAGCATATTATTGGTTTTGTGTAAAATTCCCATCCTGGTAAAATGGCGGCTACTCTCGGTCAGCGTCAACGGACTTCAGTGAGGACAGTGCGGGTGCATCAGAGACAATTTCACGGTCGCACTACTGTTTTGAAGCAGAATGTAATGATTATCAGTTTTCTACATGTGTACTAATATTCAGACACATTCTGTTGTTTCTGTCTTTATCAATAAATGTTGCTATGGTGTGAACAGGAAATACAATTGGTTTTTGATTGAAGTAATACAGTGAAGACAAGGTTTAAGAAAATTAGCACATAATGCTGTCTATGACAAACTGTAACCTTGTACTAAATGGATTTTGAGTCATTTATGCATTTATCTACTATAGGTTAGGTATTAGCTCAAAAGTATTGTGGAGCTCCTGCACCTTAATATAAATAGTACCGGCACCCGAAATGAGTATTGGCACTTATTTCAGTCCAAGTCAAGCACTGAATTAGATAATTGAACAAGAAAAAAGTTAAAATATTTTTAGAGAATAAAGAAAGTGCCAGAACTGTCAAGACAATAACTTTTTGTGTCTGTTTCTCTTTATTACTACTGGCCTTTTCAGATAAGTCTGAGGCCGGTAACATCAACAGTGAGGACAAACCCAGCCTGCCTCTCTCCTTCCACACTGAGTCCAAACCTACAGTCACTGGGTCCTGATTGTGACAGTGGAGCCCAGTTTACTGCAGGATCCAGAGATGGCATCAGTGAAGCTGGAAGACTGCAGTCAAACACTGGAGCTGAATGTCAACATTAAAGATGAAGAAGAGGAGAAGAATATTGGGAAATCTGTTTCTCATGGTAAGAGCATGTTCTATCTAACTAAGTTTGTTGGACATGATTTGGAAAGGCACACACCAGTCTATATACAGTGCATTTGGAAAGTATTCAGACCTCTTGACTTTTTCGACATTTTGTTACGTTACAGCCTTATTGTAAAATTGATTAAATTGTTTTTTCCCCTCATCAATCTACACACAATACCCCATAATGACAAAGCAAAAACAACAACAACTGAACAATCATATTTACCCTTTACTCAGTACTTTGTTTATGCACCGTTGGCAGCCAAAGTCTTAATGTGTATGACGCTACAAGCTTGGCACACCTATATTTGGGGAGTTTCTCCAATTCCCCTCTGCAGATCCTCTCAAGCTCTGTCAGGTTGGATGGGGTGCGTCGCTGCACAGCTATTTTCAGGTCTCCAGAGATGTTCGATTTAAGTCCCGGCTCTGGCTGGGCCACTCAAGGACATTCAGAGACTAGTCCCGAAGCCACTCCTGCGTTGTCTTGGCTGTGTGCTTAGGGTCGTTGTCCTGTTGGAAGGTGAACCTTCGCCCCGGTCTTGAGGTCCTGAGTGCACTGGAGCAGGTTTTCATCAAGGATCTCTCTGTACTTTGCTCCAATCATCTTTCCCTCTATCCTGACTAGGCTCCCAGTCCCTGCCGCTGAACAACATCCCCGCAGCATAATGCTTCCACCACCATGCTTCACCATAAGGATGGTGCCAGGTTTCCTCCAGACGTGATGCTTGGCATTCAGGCCAAGAAGTTAAATCTTGGTTTCATCAGACCAGATAATTTTGTTTCTCATGGTCCGAGTCATTTAGGTGCCTTTGGCTAACTCCAAGCGGGCTGTCATGTGCCTTTTGCTGAGGAGTGGCTTCCGTCTGGCCACTCTACCATAAAGGCCTGATTGGTGGAGTGCTGAAGAGATGGTTGTCCTTCTGGAAGGTTCTCCCATCTCCATAGAGGAACTCTGGAGCTCTGTCAGAGTGACCATCATGTTCTTGGTCACCTATATAGACAGTTGTGTGACTTTCCAAATCAGCTCCAATCAATTGAATTTACCACAGTTGGACTCCAATTAAGTTTTAGAAACACCTCAAGGATGATCAATGGAAACAGGATCCACCTGAGCTCAATTTCGAGTATCATAGCAAAGGGTGTGAATACTTATGTAAACAAGGTATTTCTGCTGTTTTATTTTTAATACATTTGCAAAAATGTCTAAGAACCTGTTTTCACTTTGTCGTTATGAGGTATTATGTGTAGATTGATGAGGAATTTTTTTATTTAATCCATTTCAGAATAAGGCTGTAACGAATCAAATTGTGGAAAAAGTAAAGGGGTCTGAGTACTTTCCTAATGCACTGTACATATCCAAAAGTGAACCTAGAAGTTTGTCCTTAAATATCTATTGGGAGCCCATCTGGACCTTCTGCTTTACCTCCCTTCATATCGAAAATAGCATCATATATTTCAACACCATCCAATTCCTTTTCCAGATCCAATTTAGTGTCTTCTGAAATAGAGGGAAAATCAAGACCTGACTAGTTCAGTTCTCAGGAGATTCAGAGTTGTAAAGTGTGTTGTAGTAGGAAGCAAATGTTTGGTTTATTTCTACAGGATCCATTGATAATTGTCCTTGTAAATTATGAATTTCATTAAAGGCTGAATTGTACTACTTAATGTGCCAGGCCAGCAATTTACCAGGTTTTTCACCTTGATCATAGAAGGACTGTTTCAGCCTAGTTAAGCTGTTTGCAGCCTTTGAGGTGGGAAGTTCATCATACTGAGCTTTAAGACAAAAATCATTCCTTGTTTACTTCTACTGAGTTATCCAAAAAAGCTTCCCTCTTTACGTGATTAGAGACAGGAATTGTGACTTGAATTGCTCTCCGGAACAGGGTGGCATTGAAAGGAGTGATAACGGGGTTAGGTTTAAGTGTTTAGGATGAGCAGTTGAAATGGAAGATTCCAGGTGTCTGACGCCCTCCGTTTGGTGAGACGTAGATCCGGTGTAGAGCGTGGGGAACAGAGAATACATTATCTGGATTCCTGTGAGTAGGCAGAGACCAAGAGAGAGTGATGGGAAGAATATGTGCTTCAGTAAGGTGGGATTTTTTTGCATTTATTACCATGGTTGTCAATTGTACTGCAGAAATGGATCGAAAGTCCCAGAAAATAGAGGCTGTGGTGGCAGCGGCAGAAAAGTACTTGGGATTGCGAGGATTTTCTGCACAACAGCTGCAGGGGGTGTTGAGTGGTAGTGGTCTGGCGTAGGACTAGATGGTGTTAAATAGTGGAATGGGGTGGTGGGTTTTTGTCATGGAAAATCGCCACGAAGGGACTCAAAGTCAAACTTAAATGAATAATTATTTTTCATCAGCAAGCTAGAGAGGTTCCAACAAACTTAAAAGCACCATAGTACACGTCGGTCGGGAGCTCTGCCGGGGCAGTCCCGTTAGTTGTCCTATATACTGCTTACACAGACAAGTTGTATTTGCATGATTTAGCTTGTTAATAATTAATAATTAATTCATCATTAACATTTGGTTCCTGCATGTGACCGACCAATACCTCACAAGGCTTCTTCTCTCCAAGCTGAGACCTTCAAACTGAGATATCCCTTTTGGTTCCCAGAACAATGTTCTGGGCGTACTGCCAATTGGTCTGAGGAGGTCAGTGACCTGCACGAACCAAGAACATTTTCCCTCACATTTTTTAGAGCTGGCTAATTCTTGGCGGGGCAATTTTGTATTAATTACCGTATCAATGAATTTAATGTATATAGGCTGTGAATGGCCTCACACACCAGTACAGTAGGTGGCGGTGTATGCACCTAAAAGTTGAATGCGCTCCGCCAACCAAATCCCAAAGAAGAAGAAGGATGCAAATGCACGTCATTTGACCCATATGGAGAATGTGAAAAAGGAGCAAAGTTCATCTTTATTATTGATGTTTGATGAATAGTATCTACTACCCTATGTAAATCCGGGATATATAATATACCCCATAAGAGAGTTTGTGTAAAACCTGATGCAATGCAAGAAATGTAAAAAGTTTGGCCACATGTCAAGTGTTTGCAGACGGAAGGAATATGTTATTGAAGAGCATGTGAATGTAAAATGTTGTAACTGTGGTTGGGGTCATATTCCTGAATTCCCAGAGTGCCCTGTTAGGGTGAAAAAGGTTGAGGTGTCAAGGATCAGGGCTGTACAGCAAATCTCCTATGTGGAGGCGGTGAAGAGAGTTATAGTAGCAAGAGGCCACAGTTCTGAAGAAGATATGGCGGTGGATGCACTGCAACCAGTTGCAAATGTTATACGTCAATCAAGTGATCTGGATACACTTATTTTGAAGGTGGATTTATTAGTATATATAGTCACAGTTATTAATTGTACTGCACAAGAAGTCCAAGAAGCTGGACATCATATCTGCAGCTGAGAAGTTTTTGGGCCTCCAAGACTTCACGGCAGAAGCCCTGCAAGGTCTACTGTTGCCAGAAAATGTTCCGCCCTCACAAGATCCTTCTGAGCCTGTGTAGGGACCTGATTAGAACAGAAAAGCAGGCTGATTTAATTTAAATGTTGTTATTGATAGTTTGTATGATAAAAAGAAATACTGTATACACTGAACAAACATATAAATGCAACATGTAATGTTTCGGTCCCATCTTTCATGAGGTGAAATAAAATATCCCAGAAATGTTCCAGACAAAAACGTATTTCTAAAATGTTTTGCACAAATTTGTTTACATCCCTGTTAGCGAGCATTTCTCCTTTGCCAAGATGATCCATCCACCTGACAGGTGTGGCATATCAAGAAGCTGATTAAATATCATGATCATCATTACACAGGTGCACCTTGTGCTGGGGACAAGAGTAGATGAGTAGGTGCTTGGCAGCATCTAATGGGGATCCTTAACAAATACAAAAATGGCACTCTAAAATGTGCAGTTTTGTCACACAATACAATGCCACAGATGTCTCAAGATTTGAGGGAGCATGCAATTGGCATGCTGACTGCAGGCAGGAATGTCCACCAGAGCTGTTGCCAGAGAATATTAGGTTAATTTCTCTACCATTAGCTGCCTCCAATGTTGTTTTAGAGAATTGTGCAGTATGCCCAACCAGCCTCACAACTGCTGACCACCGTGTATGGCGTTGTGTGGGCGTGCGGTTTGCTGATGTCAATGTTGTGAACAGAGTGCCCCATTGTGGTATCGGGGTTAAGGTATAGGATGGCATAAGCTATAGACAACTAACACAATTGCATTTTATCGATGGCAGTTTGAATGCACAGAGATGCCATGACAAGATCCTGAGGCCCATTGTCCTGCCATTCATCCACCTCCATCACCTCGTGTTTCAGCATTATAATGCACTGCCCCATCTCGCAAGTATCTGTACACAATTGAACATGCTGAAAATGTCCCAATTCTTCCATGGCCTGCATACTCACCAGACATGTCACCCTTTGAGCATGTTTGGGATGGTCTGGATCGATGTGTATCACAGCTTGTTCCAGTTCCTGCCAATATCCAGGAATGTTGCACAGCCATTGAAGAGGAGTGGGACAACATTCCACAGTCCACAATCAACAGCCTGATTAACTTTATGCAAAGGAGAAGTGACCCGGAGGAGGCAGCGGCAGCTACCCACTTCTCCAGTGCTTCATTTGTAAATTGGGCGGCGCCGGAACCAAAAGTGAGCCCGAGAGGGGGGTGACCTGGGGGGCTCTGAGGTACCAGAACGGATAAAAAAAAAAAAAACTTTATAACAAAGCATTGCATGCATTATCATTACTTTCGCGTACGGGCATAGAGCAGTGGTGTGGAGCCGCTTGCAGAAGTTACACACATTTCATGCAATTCTAATTCAGTTTAGATGACAAGACTTTTGCAGAATCTTTTTGAATACCTCACAAATGGCCAAAATGACAGGTTACTTTGACACTGAGAATCTGAGATCAATAAAAACGACCTTGTCTTGAATCCATCAATAGCCGAGGCCCCTTAGTGTGCAGAGAAACACATTGTACAATATGAGGAGGAAGATATAGTCCTTAAAAAGCTTTCCGGTTTCACTGACTCACCCAATGATGTGCAGCTCACTCACCGGCCAAAAGCTTATCTCTCTCTTGCTTTTTTAAACAATGCTGTTCGCTCAATAGGCCTATTTGGAAGTTGATAACTTGGTAACTTACAGACATTAGTATTTTATTTTCAGCAGGATCCATTTGCTTTACAACCTGTGTTTTCCAGCGATTGTATTAGAAATATTTGCGAAAGGCCTGTTTTGGCTGCATGCTGTTAACTCACAGATTTGCCACACGTTAGGCATGCCTTGTGATTTGGCTACACACAATCCACAGCTAGGCTATTTTAAATTAGCTATGGATCCTCTGTGGTGAAATTCTAGTCTTACTCCTGGTGTAGTATTGGGAATTATTTAATTTCTTTCTGAACAGACTGCAGAGTGCTGCAGCACCTCCAGCACACTTCCCACAGCTATTATTCTATTAGGAGATAAATGATGAAGTGCAATGCTGGAGAGAAGAGAGTTTCCGGCTTATGTCTATAACAGCACAGAGAGGGAGAGAGATCATAGAAAGTGACTGTCATTTTATTTCTGTGAGAGATACAGGCGTGCTTCTCACTCTCACCACAGCAATGGCCACGCCTTGATCTAGGCTACAATGTTGCGCAAACCATAAACCCAGGACGGCCCAACATTAACCAATTCTTAGAATATCACGCACGTTTTCACATTATGTTTTTTAGGGGGCATGACAATTAGAGGAATCGAAATGTCATTACTCTGATTGCTTTTATTAGGATTTTTACATTGCAAACAGTGGACATTATTTTTCTTGCCACAAGAGGGAGGCTACCTGATCCTGGCAAATGCGTTCCGGAACGAAAGACTACAAAACTGAGCGGTACCGGAGGATCCAGCTCAAATTAAGCACCGCCCTTCTCATATAATGGGGTAGGGCCATCCCAAGGATCCCTGAACGCACGGACGGTTGCACCAATGATTTCTGATAACTAAACCAAGATAGACCACAGCTGGTCGTTTCCAATGGGAACAGATTAGTCATAGTGGGCAGAGCCAAGCACGAGCTAGCGAGATCCTATTGGTGTGTTCTAGCACACATCTACATATTTCTGTTAGGGAACGCCTCCTCTGTGAAGCGCTCGTGTGCAATAACTCAATTCGCCTTTGCGTTCCTTCTAAATAACGTGATTAAAATTTTTTATTTACAACAGGTAAGTCCACAAAACTTTGTCCACTCTGTGCATAACAGGTTTTAGTTTTGGGAACAGAACTGTATTAAGATCAGATGTTTCATCGATTAGAACATTTGCAGAATGTCGGCCACAATCCATCTCCTTCCATCTTCTCCCACTGCCGGCCAGAACATCCTCTCATTTGGTAGTGAGTGGAAACGCCAACCGGATGCTTCACAATTATACATCCAGTGAAATATCTGTCTCATTGTTCTATCTGTGGCTGCACTGTGGTAGTGGGGGAACAGGAAGTTCCGGGCAGGCAAGCACCATTCTTCAGTATAAAGAAAGCTCCAAAACTGTAATGTCAAGAAGATAACCTTTGTGTCAGTTTCTATTTATTACTACTGGTATGTGTTATGACGAGTTTCTCTGGCATCAAGTAATTCAGTATGCAAGATAATAGTTAAACACTTAGATGGAGAGTTGGTTCAAAATATTCAAAGTAATATTACAGTACCAGATTCACATGACAAGCGGTACGGGCGTAGCCTATTGTCATCTGAATGACTTACATAGAAAACCTCTTAGTTTATATAATGCTTTTCCGAGCTAATTCCATCCAACAGTTGCCAACCATTATTGAGTGTCACTCCTCGCCACATATAGGATCACCCTATATGGTATCGTGTTGCACCCTAGTCAGGATATTCCATCACATACTCCTTCTAAGATTAGCACCAGTGGCCCCCCAGCTATCTTGGCCCGCATACCTTCTGGCACCCACCAGTGACAGAAATAAATACATGGAATGTATGTCATCCTCCAAATCCTTATGCAGCTCTCAATATTCCAAACATTAACTAATACTTTATAAAAGACGTAATATCAGTATGTAATAGCACGTTTAAACGTTCTAATATCGAAAGAACATGTCATACCATGCTAGGTAACAAATCCGTTAAGGTATTATCACGTCTGGTAAAGGTTTGATGTGTTATTTTTATGTCAAACTGAGTAAACCTGGTAACTATTTTACAAGTCACATGGCTAGATACTTTGGGTTTGTCTGAATGGATGTACATCATTTCCTCAAGGTGATTTCATAAAGAATCCATTTATTTTTGATTTCAGAGTTTGTTTTGCATTTTTGGTTTTGTGTCAAATTAACGAGCTGGTAAAATGGCGCCACCCACTCCGTCAGCATCAATGGATTTAAGTGTAGCAAAGAGACAATTTCACGGTTGCACTACTGTTTTGAAGCTGAATGTAATGATTATAAGTTTCCGACATGTGTACTAATATTCAGACACATTCAGTTGTTTCTGTATTTATCGATAAATGTTACTATGGTGTGAATGGAAAATACAATTGGTTTTTGATTGAAATAATACAGTGACTACAAGGTTATTCAGGAAAATAGTACACAGTGCTGCCTAAAACAAACAGTGACCTTGTACTAAATGGCTTTTTTCATTTATGCATTTACTGTACCAGTCAAAAGTTTGGACACACCTACTCATTCAAGGGTTTCTCTTAAATTTTACTGTTTTCTACATTGTAGAATAATAGTGAAGACATCTAAAGTATGAAATAACACATATGGAATCATGTAGTAACCAAAAAAGTGTTAAACAAATCAAATATATTTTAGATTCCTCAAAGTAGCCACCCTTTGCCTTGATTTACATTTACATTACATTTTAGTCATTTAGCAGACGCTCTTATCCAAAGCGACTTACAGTTAGTGGGCCCCCGTGGGAAACGAACCCACAACCCTGGCGTTGCAAGCTCTACCAACTGAGCTACAGGAGGGCCTTGATGACAGCTTTGTAGAATCTTTATAATATACAATGTAGAAAATAGTAAAAATAAAGAACCCCTGGAGTGAGTAGGTATTCTAAAACTTTTGACTGGTACTGTATGTGAATTTGTGAAAATCTACTATAGGTTAAGTACCGACACCTCAAATATCTAGTGCTTGAGCTCCTGTTCCTCTTATAGAATGTTAGCTCAACAGTATTGTGGAGCTCCTGCACCTAAATATAAACAGTACCGGCACCCAAAATGAGTACTGGCACCTATTTCAGTCCAAGTCAAGCACTGAAATAGATAATTTAACAAGAAGAAATATAATATATTTTTAGAGAATAAAGAAAGTGCAAGAACTGTCAAGACATTAACTTTTTGTGTCTGTTTCTCATTGTTACTACAGGACGACTAGAATTAAATCTGAGGCCGGTAACATCAATAGTGAGGACAAATCCAGCCAGCCTCTCTCCTTCCACACTGAGTCCAAACCTACAGTCACTGGGTCCTGATTGTGACAGTGGAGCCCAGTTTGCTATGCAGGATCCAGAGATGGCATCAGTGAAGCTGGAAGACTGCAGTCAAACACTGGAGCTGAATGTCAACATTAAAGATGAAGAAGAGGAGGAGAAGATTGGGAAATATTTTTCTCATGGTAAGAGCAGGTTCTATCTAACTAAGTTTGTGTTATTCATTCCGACTTCCCAATGTGCATGAAAAGTTGCAGTAGAACTGTTTCATGATGAACTGTTTCAATGAGAAGGTAGATATTATTTCATGCTACTGACACTTACATGGTTTGACACCAGTACTGCCAGCATTTGTTTTATTCACTGGTCTATCTGGAGTGATCAGAGAGTAGACTAAAGAAGTTAAGTAGATAAACTGCCAATGTTTTAAAGTTCTATTAAATGAGTCTGTGTAGTTACTAACCCTTGTGATAGTGAGTGGAGGATGACACTAACCCTTGTGATAGTGAGTGGAGGATGATATGGCTTCTAAATCTGCATTGCTTGCTCTTTGGGGTTTTAGGCTGGGTTTCTATAAGCACTTTGTGACAACTTCTGATGTAAAAAGGGCTTCATAAAATACATTTGATTGACATGTATATCACACCAACTGACTGGTTCTTCTGATGTTGTTCACACAGGAGACCATGTTGAGACATTCTCTACATCCAGAGAGCAACAGCAGGAAGATCACAGAGCTAAGAGGTCTCACCACTGCCCACATTGTGAGGAGATTTTCTCAATTCTATCAAAGTTAAAAATACACCTACAAATACACACAGGAGAGAATCTGTATTCCTGTACTGACTGTGTGAAAGATTTCACAACATCAAAGGCTCTGACAGTTCATCAGAGATTGCACACAGGAGAGAAGCCTTACTCCTGCTCTAACTGTGGAAAGAGTTTCTCTCAACTGGGCCACTTAAAAACACATGAACGTATACATACTGGAGAGAAGCCTTACTCCTGCTCTGACTGTGTAAAATGCTTCAAAACATCAACTGATCTAAAAGTTCATCAGAGAACACACACAGGAGAGAAGCCTTACTCCTGCTCTGACTGTGGGGCAAGTTTCTCTCAACTGGGCAGCTTAAAACAACATGAACCTATACACACAGGAGAGAAGCCTTACTCCTGCTCTGACTGTGGGAAGAGGTTCTCTCGACTGGGCAACTTAAAAAAACATGAACCTATACATACAGGAGAAAAGCCTTACTCCTGCTTTGACTGTGGGGCAAGTTTCTCTCAACCTGGCAACTTAAAACAACATCAACATATACATACAGGAGAGAAGCCTTACTCCTGCTCTGACTGTGGGAAGAATTTCTCTCGACAGGAAAGCTTAAAATCGCACCAAAGGATACACACAGGAGAGAAGCCTTACTCCTGCTTTGACTGTGGGGCAAGTTTCTCTCAACTGGGCACATTAAAAAAACATGAACGTATACACACAGGAGAGAAGCCTTACTCCTGTTCTGACTGTGTAAAATGCTTCACAACATCAACTGAGCTAAAAGTTCATCAGAGGACACACACAGGAGAGAAGCCTTACTCCTGCTCTGACTGTGGGGCAAGTTTCTCTCAACTGGGCCACTTAAAACAACATCAACGTATACATACAGGAGATAAGCCTTACTCCTGCTTTGACTGTGGGGCAAGTTTCTCTCAACCTGGCAACTTAAAACAACATCAACGTATACATACAGGAGAGAAGCCTTACTCCTGCTCTGATTGTGTAAAACGCTTCACAACATCAACTGAGCTAAAAGTTCATCAGAGAACACACACAGGAGTGAAGCCTTACTCTTGCTCTGACTGTGGGAAGAGTTTCTCTCAACTGGGCCACTTTAAAAGACATTAACGGATACATACATGAGAGAAGCCTTACTCCTGCTCTGACTGTGGAAAGATTTTCTCTTTTCTCTTTCTCTTACCACTGATCTAAAAACAACAGCTGAGCTGCAAGGTCGTCAGAGAACACACACAGGAGAGAAGCCTTACTTCTGCTATTAATATGGCAAGAGTTTCTCCTGATTGGGCAACGTAAAAACACACCTATGGTTACACACTGGAGTGAAGCCTTACTCCTGCTCTGACTGTGAGACGAGATTCTACAGATTGGGCAATTTAAAAAGACACCAACGTATACATAAGAAGTGGTAGTGGATTGGATCAAATGAAGAAAGCTTAGAACACTCTATTGTAATCCTATTGTTTCTCACTGTGAGAGAACTGTGCAGAGGAACGGGAACGTTGTGGAATGGTAGCATCTCTTTAATGATCAGTGTGCACCTTGTCAGTTTTGCAGTCCTTAGATAGCTCCTACTGTAAAGATATTGAGATGACCTTGGATGGGAGGACTAGGGTATGGAGGAAACCACGAGTACATGCATCCATGCCGTGTGTCAGCATTGCAGGATGGTGGTGGTGGTGTGGGGTGTGTTTTTATGGCACATATTGGGCCCCTTGATAAAAGCCGAGCAACGTTTGATTGCCACAGGATATCTAAACATCATTGCCAATCAGGTGCATCCCTTCGTGGCAGCATTGTATCCATCTGCAAATATATTTTTTCAGCAGGATTATGCCCCATGCCACAAGGCTTGTCCAGGAATGGTTCCAAGAACATGACAGTGAATTCAGGTTACTGCAGTGGCCTTCTGAGGCACCAGATCTCAATCCAATTGTGCATCTGTTGTAGGAGATGGAACTAGCTATTCGGAGTAGAAATCCACTACCAGTGAACTTGACACAACTGTGGGAAGCATTGCAGTCAACATGGGCCAGCATCCCTGTGGAACGCTTTCGACACCTTGTAGAGTCCATGCCCCGACGAAATGAGACTGTTCTGATGACAAAGACTATCAATTGTTCAGAAATGACAGGTCCAGAGAGGGGATGCAAGGAGGGGGCGTGGCTATGTATGTGAATCACAGTATGCAGGCAAAGAGAAGAATAACTGACCTAGAGAAAGAAGAGTTTGAGTGTCTTCAGCTCCGTTCTAAACAACACCCCAGCTCAGTTTCATCTCTGGTAGTGGAGTGCTCTAACATCCACCTTGGGCACATGACAAAACACTGCAGCAGAACACTGTGGATTATCTCATAATCACTGTCCATGTGATCAGGATGTCCTCTCCCCAAATGGGTCTCATCCTGTGTGGAGACTTAAATCACCTGCCCATCAAGATGCTGACAAACTCCCATCCAGACATGAAACAAGTGGCCAAAGACAAGACCACAGAGGGGACTCCATCCTAGATCTGATCAACACAACCCACTGTCCTTGCCCCTCTCGGATCCAGTAATCACAAATGTCTGCTGTTCTCTTCAAACACAACATCAGGAGGGAGAAGAGAGGTGCAGCGGAAAAAAATGACTTCTGGTAACCCAGAACAGAAAGGAGACCTTTGCACGATGTATGGCCAGTACTGATTGTTCTGCCATATATGAGGTGGAGAGCATTGATGCAAAGGTGGAGACGTTCAACTCCTGCATTCAAACTGCACTTGATGTATACATGCCAATAAGAAAACAACAACAACACTGGACAAGCCCTGGATGACTGAAAGAATAAAGGCTGCCATCAGGAAAATACAGAATATTTTCAACAGATGGGGAGAAACTATGACATGGAGAAAATACAGAAACACAGTGCAAATGCTTATCAAGGAAGCAAAGACAAGCTACTACAAAACTGAAAACCAGGACCTAAAGAAGAAAAACCCTAAGGAATGGTGGGACTTCATTAACAATGGACTGGAACCAAAGAAAACATCAGGAGGGAGAATACAGGTCGAGGGAATTGAAGACGACAACGTGGCTGATGTTTTGAATGGCTTCTTTGCTGAGGCATGGACAAGCACCACACCTCTTGCCATCTTCCCCATGCCCATGCCTACAAAGCAGGTTGAGCTGTGCAGCATTGGCCAGTTAAAGCAAGTTCTGAACAGACTCAGAGCACGTAAAGCATGTGGGCCTGATGGAATTCCAGCCTGGCTACTAAAAGAGCATGCAGAAGATCTAGCCCCTGTCATCAAACACATTGTTAACACCTCCTACTGGCAGGGGACAGTTTTATCTGAGTGCACAAATCAGTATGACTACCTCCCAAAGTCCAGCACTACTACCGCCCTCGTGAAAGCCACATACTCTTGGCTGACAGCTACAGACTCCATAAACCCAACAATGGTGAGGGTGTTACTGGCTGATGTGTCCAAAGCCTTTGATCGAGTAGATCACCCATAGTTCCTGCAACATCTGTCTGACATTGAACTGTCTCCAAGGTTACTAGCCTGACTCCACAGCTACACCACCGAAAGAGGGCAGAGGGTGATGGCAACTGGCACATTTAGCCCTTGGTCAGAGGACCATCCACAACCTGCACCACTAATCCTAGGAGGACAGGAAGTACCAGTGGTAACAACAACCAAGTATCTTGGTTTTCATCTAGACTCTAACCTCAGTGGTGACACGTGGAGCAGCCAGTGAGAAAGGCCTCGATACGCCTTTTTGACTGTTCTTGCCAGTAATGTCCTACTGAAGATCTGGTAACAGTCTATACTATACTGGCCAGGCCTTGTCTGGAATACGGTGGAGTGCTGTTAGTTGGATGCAGTAAAAAGCAGCAGGCCCAACTAGACAGGGTGCAGAGGAGGGCCTTGAGGATCATCTCCAGAGGTGGAGCAGTCCAACCACAGCTCCCGTCACTACAGAGCAGGCGAGAACAGGCTGCAGTGCACCTGGTGAAGGACATGCACACTCTTGACCATCCACTGAATGACCTGCTCCCTCCAAGAAGAGGTAACTGCACCACCAGGCTCCTGAGAAACAGCCACAAACTGTCCTGTCTAACTTCCCGTACAAACCGCCTGCGAAACGCCACTCTACCCACTGCTTTTTTTAAATCACATTTTAATATTTCAATTTCCATCATGAAAAATGTCCTGTAATGTTTCAAGCGTTCTGTATTCTACTTATGTCACGTATTGTGTTATGTATTTTAAAATGAGTGTTTTGCAGTTATTAGTCATGTAAATTCTGCATTTCTTCAGTTTTATCGGTGAGCAAGAATAAATCAACTCAAACTCAAAGGGGGTTGCAACTCAATATTAGGAAGGTGTTCCTAATGTTTTGTGGACTCAGTGTATATCAAATAAAGACTGTGATGATCAGTTTTCAGCATTAGTTTGGGTGGATTATTTTTTATTACTAAACATCTTTTGTTTAATGTTAAACAGGCTATGAATCGACTACTTGTGTTTATGAAATTGTCTTTTAATACCAGATTAATTATTTTAGTAATTGATGATGAATGTATTTGAATAACTGTATTGAAGTTAATTGATCTGGCTGGAGGTAGCCTAGCGGTTAAGAGTGTTGGGCCAGTAACTAAAAGGTCGCTGGTTTGAATCCCGTGCCAATTAGGTCCAAAATCTGTCATTGTGGCCTTGAGCAAGGCAATTAACCCCAATTGGTCCTATAAGTCACTCTGGATAAGAGCATCTGCTAAATTACAAATATGTAATGAAAATTCATGTTTGTACATGAGTTTGTGCTGGGCAACCTCTTCTTCTCTTGTGCATAAATATAACAAACTGTTTAAAGTGAAATAGTTAGTGTCTATACAGTGCATTCTGAAAGTATTCAGACCCCTTGACTTTTTCAACAAGAAAATACGTTACAGCCTTATTGTAAAATTGATTTAAAAAATAAAAATTCCCTCATTAATCTACCAAGAACCCAATGATCACTTTGACAGAGCTCCAGAGTTCAGCCCGCTTGGAGTTTGCCAAGAGGCACCTAAAGGACTCTGACCATGACAAACAAGATTCTCTGGTCTGATGTTACCAAGATTGAACTCTTTGGCCTGAATGTCAAGCGTCACGTCTGGAGGAAACCAGGCACCATGCCTACGGTGAAGCATGATCGTGGCAGTATCATGCTGTGCAGATGTTTTTCAGAGGCAGGGAGACTAGTCAGGATTGAGGGAATAATGAACGGAGCAAAGTACAGAGAGATCCTTGATGAAAACCTGCTCCAGAGTGCTCAGGACTTCAGACTGGGGCGAAGGTTCACCTGGCCCAGCCAGAGCCCAGACTTGAACACAATTTAATATCTCTGGAGAGACCAGAAAAGAGCTGTGCAGCAACGCTCCCCATCCAACCTGACAGCGCTTGAGAGGATCTGCAGAGAAGAATTGAAGAAACTCCCCAAATACAGGTGTGCCAAGCTTGTAGCGTCATACCCAAGACGACTCGATGCTATAATCACTGCCAAAGGTGCTTCAAGAAAGTACTGAGTAAAGGGTCTGAATACTTATGGAAATTTGATATTTCCGTTTTTTATTAATAAATTAGGAAAAACAACTAAAAACCTGTCTTTTGCTTTGACATTATGGGGTATTGTGTGTAGGTTGATGAGGGGAAAAAACTGTTAAATCAATTTTAGAATATGACTGTAACGTAATAAAATGTGGAAAAAGTCAAGGGGTCTGAATACTTTCAGAAGGCATAGCCAAGCTATCATTGACTAGGTATTGGCACCCCATGTATATAGCCAAGCTACCATTGACTAGGTATTGGCACCCCATGTATATAGCCAAGCTACCATTGCTCATCGTGTATTAATTCCTCATGCTACAATCTTTTTCCTATTATTATAATTGTTGTATTGTGTTCTCCATTGTTGGTCAACATTTCACTGTTAGTCAACACCTGTTGTTTACCAAGCATGTGACAATTAAAATGAAATGACTACATGTTTAGTAAATTGTCTTCTAAACAAAAATATAACCTTGACATGTGAAGTGTTGGTCCCATGTGTCATGAGCTGAAATAAAAGATCCCAGAAAATTTCCAAATGCATAAAAAGCTTAATAATCTCAAATGTTGTGCACACATTTTTTTCCATCTCTGTTAGTGAGCATTTCCCCTTTGCCAAGATAATCCATCCACCTGACAGGTGTGGCATATCAAGAAGCTGATTAAACAGCATGATCATTACACAGGTGCACCTTGTACAATAAAAGGCCACTCTGAAATGAGACGTTTTGTCACACAACACAATGCCACAGATGTCTACATTTTGAGGGAGTGCGTAATTGGCATGCTGACTGCAGGAATGTTCACCAGAGCTGTTGCCAGAGAATGTAATGTAAATTTCTCTACCGAGAATTTGGCAGAACGTCCAACTGGCTTCACAGCCACAGACCACGTGTAACCGTGCAAGCCCAGGACCTCCACATCTGGCTTCTTCACCTGCAGGATCATCTGAGATCAGCCACCCGGACAGCTGATGAAACTGAGGAGTATTTCTATCTGTAATAAAGCCCTTTAGTGGGGGAAATCATTCTTATTGGCTGATGGGTGGGCCTGGCTCCCAAATGGTTGGGCCTATGCCTTCCCAGGCCCACCCATGGCTGCTCCCCTGCCCATTCATGTGAAATCCATAGATTAGGTCCTAATGAATGTATTTCAATTGACTGATTTCCTTATATGATCTGTACCCTAGTAAAATTGTTGAATGTTGTGTTTATATTTTTGTTCAGTTAGTTAAAATCTTACAAAAAAACTGATGATGAATATGTTTGGAAAACTGCATTGATCTGCCAATGAAAAATAACGTTTGTACATGAATATGTACTGGTCAACCTCTCCTTCTCTTTTGTATTCAGTTATTCCATATTAGATCTGACAGTATGCATGGTTCTTATGGTTGTATTCAGTTCTTCCATATTAGATCTGACAGTATGAATGGTTCTTATGGTTGTGTTCAGTTATTCCATATTAGATCTGACAGTATGAATGGTTCTTATGGTTGTATTCAGTTCTTCCATATTAGATCTGACAGTATGAATGGTTCTTATGGTTGTATTCAGTTCTTCCATATTAGATCTGACAGTATGAATGGTTCTTATGGTTGTATTCAGTTCTTCCATATTAGATCTGACAGTATGAATGGTTCTTATGGTTGTATTCAGTTCTTCCATATTAGATCTGACCGTATTAATGGTTCTTATGGGCTGAGTGCCTGGAGTGACTACAGTCATACCAAGTTTTCTTTGACCCTGTGATCTCACCAGGACAGAACCACATGTCTCTATCACACTCCAGCCCAGAAGGTGGCAGTGACGTACCTTTAACATTGGTCTGAACACCACCAATAAACACCATAGAAGAAGAATGCCTGCTTAGCAACAACCAAGGGGCCATGCAGCTTTCCACTGTTCCAAAGACTGTCTATTATATGGAACAGATTGGCATGTGACCACTCTAACAATGTAGACACGTCCTCAAAGATTGGACATGAATCTGTGTTGGTCAAACTCTTCTCTTCTTTATCATTAAATACAACAAAACAATGTTTTAAGTGAAATATTTAGTGTTTGAAGCTGGAAAAAAGACTTGAAATTAGCATCACAAAGATACAGTTGACCTATGCACTAACAAGCTTTTTCAATATACGCAGCTTTATCACTGGAGAAAACCAACCTTAAGAAAAAAAGGGTAGAGAAGGAAGTCAATGACAATGAAAGTGGATCTAGTCTCATCAGCCAATCTGACGCCTAGAGTGAAGATACCAGTTCTACTGAATCTGACAGCAAAATTGAGTCAGACAGTGAAGTTGAGGCAGTGGAAGGTACTCCTCCAAGACTGCCAACACACGCTGAGGAAGAGTCAGATGGTGAACTCCAGGCAGTAGGTGGTACTCCTCCAAGACTGCCAACACACGCTGAGGAAGAGTCAGATGGTGAACTCCAGACAGTAGGTGGTACTCCTCCAAGACTGCCAACACACACTGAGGAAGAGTCAGATGGTGAACTCCAGACAGTAGGTGGTACTAAGCCAAGACTGCCAACACACACTGAGGAAGAGTCAGATGGTGAACTCCAGGCAGTAGGTGGTACTCCTCCAAGACTGCCAACACACGCTGAGGAAGAGTCAGATGGTGAACTCCAGACAGTAGGTGGTACTCCTCCAAGACTGCCAACACACGCTGAGGAAGAGTCAGATGGTGAACTCCAGACAGTAGGTGGTACTCCTCCAAGACTGCCAACACACGCTGAGGAAGAGTCAGATGGTGAACTCCAGACAGTAGGTGGTACTCCTCCAAGACTGCCAACACACACTGAGGAAGAGTCAGATGGTGAACTCCAGGCAGTAGGTGGTACTAAGCCAAGACTGCCAACACACGCTGAGGAAGAGTCAGATGGTGAACTCCAGGCAGTAGGTGGTACTCCTCCAAGACTGCCATCACACAGTGACATAGATTCAGAGACTGAAGCCAATGCTGGTTGTGCAATTCAGGAGACAACTGACTCTGACAATGATGATGTTGAAAAAGATTCTACCTTCAGAGAGGACCTGGCAACCTGGATAAGTGATTTCCAAGTGAAACACAATGCTGTTGATGCACTTCTGAAGATGCTGCAGTCTAATGGTCACCCAGATTTGCCTTCCACTGCTAGAACTCTCCTAGAAACCACCAATGTTTTTGTTGAAGTCAAGTCTAATGTGGAGTTTGTCAGATTTAAAGTGAAGGTGGAGTTAGTGAAACATCTAAGCATCTATCCTAAACCAGTGGTTGGAGATTTGAATCTTTTAGAAATATCCCTTAATCTGGATGGTCTCCCTTTGTTCAAAAGTACCAATATGTCGTTATGGCCACTTTTGTGCTCTATCAATCTATCACCACCCACAGTGTTTCCTCTGTCACTTGCAATGGCATCATGGAAACCAAGCTCCCTGGAATTCCTCAATGACACTTTGCTGGAGCTTAAAGAGTTGATGCAAACCGGCTTGAAGTGGGGAGACACAACACTGCAAGTGAAAGTTTGTTCTGTAACATGTGATGCACCTGCAAAAGCCATGGTAAAATGCATAAAGATGTATTCTGGCTACTATGGCTGTGACGGGTGCACTCGTGTTGTGCTTACCATCTTGCACAGCCTGTAGCAAGACCCATTTAGCTACAGCCAAGTTCACAAGCTGTATTAGTTATGCAAACTATCTTGGCTGGTAAATCAAGAGACTGAACAGTGTGGAATTGGTGTTTTGTTTTTCTGCACAGGGCATACAGCATTATTATGTTGTACATTTAGTAAAAGAGAACAATGTTGAAGTTGTACCAGAGCAGTGGGTGGAGAAGAGAGATGGGGTGAGTTGATCAGTTAAATGGTTTACCCTTTTTAGGCAAAGAGATGGATAAATAGTTCACTTTAAACAGTGTCTCATATCTTGCAGGTCCTGTGTTGCTACTGGCCAAGAAATGCCATTAAGAGAGGAGACCGGCCTGACAAAATATTATGGGAGTAGTACAGAATTTCCATCTTTTCATCAACTGGTAAAATAATATTTGACTGTCCATCCACTCCCATTTATATTGCCATGTATGCTTGGTTGTGTGGCTCTGGAGCAGGTTGCATCAGTTGAACATACTCCTACACGTAAGGCTAGTTACAACGTAGAATATGTTCTAAGCCAGGCGTAAACCTGTGTCACCACCTGGTTGTAAGTAATAGCTTTTGCTACGCCAGGGAGTAAAAACTAAGTGTAATGTGGGGTAGACGTATAGTATATATCTATAACTAGTTTCCAAGGTAAGTGTTTCATGACTAGTCATGTCGCATCTTGTTCAATTTTCTAAATCATTACGTCGGGAGTAGGTAGGTCCAACTTATCTCTTACACCTTATCGTCTAACTGGTGCAACCCACTCCTGGTCAGTAGAGTCAGGAACTTCCCCCTCTTAAGTACTATATGTATTGGCTGAAAGTATTACTATGTGAATTACAAATACTCAATAGCCGGTTTGCCAGTGTTAATAGAAAACTATTTATGACAATGTTTATTGCACGTACAGACAATTACTCTGTGGCAGAGCAACGAGCCAAACAGGGGGGTTGACACCTCCAATGTTGAATCTGACGAGGAACAAGCGAAGAGGGCGGTGACTAAACCAATCAGATTCCGTGTAGAGCCACCTGGTGAGGATTTCTTAACTGCTCTTATTCCATTGTGTGTATTACATGCATCAGGAAGTAGATGAAATAAATGAGTATTTTCTTGTATTGTCCTTCGTTAGATGATGATGGAAGTGAAGCACTCCAGAAAAAGACAAATGAACCCAGACAAGCCCAGCGTACAGTGCCACAGCTTCCACCAGCCCCTAGTGGTAAGATCCTGCATTAGGCTACTAGGTCATTGAATGTATAATCAGCAAGTTGATGGTAAGTTTTACACACATTCAAGTATGTAGGTGAAGAAAAGCTTACAGTTAATGCAAGTACTAGTCTTAAATTGAGACGGCATGAAATCATGACCTAATGACAGTTGATATGACAAGAAATTACCACACCCATCTGATCTTGACACACTTGATTATTTAGTGACCAAAAGTGTAACAGTTCTTTATTTTTTTATTTTTAGTAACTTCAAGAGCCAGTGTCTTTGAAAATACCCTACAACAAGGTACATCATGTTTCACTGTATATACAGTGGGGAGAACAAGTATTTGATACACTGCCGATTTTGCAGGTTTTCCTACTTACAAAGTATGTAGAGGTCTGTAATTTTTATCATAGGTACACTTCAACTGTGAGAGACGGAATCTAAAACAAAAATCCAGAAAATCACATTGTATGATTTTTAAGTAATTAATTTGCATTAATTCGTAGAAGGAACGTTTCACAATAACGTAATCATGACTTATGTAGGGACTAAAATACATTTGGTGACATCCTGGAATGTAATTTTGTTAGCTGGGAAAGCTCACTCTAGAAACGTATTCCAGTTTCTGCCTGCCAGCTGGAATGGAAATCTTTGCCAGTGGGTGTGCGTGTGGAAACTACCTGCTCCTCTCCTCTGAAGCATAGGTTACTGTATCCTACTGACAACGTTACAAGCATGATTCAGAAATTAGGGAGATATGTTTAATTTGCTAGTTAAGGATACTATAGTCACCACGTTTCACATTGGATTTATTAACGACAAAAAGGTAAGACCGGTTTTTAATTCTAGTGCTGCACTGCACAAACAAGGTTGTTAGCTAGCTAGCTAACATCTGCTCTGGTCCAACGTTAAACCAACTCTGAAGTTCAGACATTCAAAGTACCTCCATAGAAGCCGCTCCTCTGTAGGTATAATTCTGTGGGCCTAATTCAGATAATGCAGGTCATAACACGATGCCCAGCTCTTCAATGCAAGCTTTCTCTATCCTCTAACGAGCTCTCCTCACCCGCAAAATGTCGCACCTTACATTGTGATTGGCAGCACAGTGTGCTCTGAATGATTTTCTTATACAGATACTCTGTGGTGTACTAGTGTATTAATTCTCCCACTTGGATGTCACTTCCACAAGCTTTAAATTGAGGGGCAGGTTGTCAGGATGGGTAATGTACTGTACACATTAATTACAAGTACTCCTAAAGATACACTTCATTTTAACTAGCTAAATCCTGTGTAACAACTAGTAATTACATTGTACTTGGCAAACATTACATGCACTATGCTTTGAAATAGTGTCTTATTCTTCATCTGGGACTTGTATTTATTATGGATCCCCATTAGTTCCTGCCAAGGCATTAGCTACTCTTCCTGGGGTCCAGCAAAATTAAGGCAGTTCATACAATTTTAAAAACATTACAAGCCCTGTTCTAAGCCAATTGCAATTTTCTTAAGTCATTTTTTGTCACCTGACCACACGACTTAACAGTAGTCCAGGTTTGACAAAACTAGGGCCTGTAGGACCTGTCTTGTTGATAGTGCTGTTAAGAAGGTAGAGCAGCGCTTTATTATGGACATACTTCTCCCCATCTTAGCTACTGTTGTATCAATATGCTTTGACCATGACAGTTTACAATCCAGGGTTACTCCAAGCAGTTTAGTCACCTCAACTTGCTCAATTTCCACATTATTTATTACAAGATTTAGTTGAGGTTTAGGGTTTAGTGAATGATTTGTCCCAAATACAATGCTTTTAGTTTTAGAAATATTGAGGACTAACATTCCTTTCCACCCACTCTTAAACTAACTGCAACTCTTTGTTAAGTGTTGCAGTCATTTCAGTCTCTGTAGTAGCTGACATGTAAAGTGTTGAGTCATCCGCATACATAGACACTTGTATTAGATCTGTTTTCATAAGCTCAACCAAGTTAACCCAGATAGGAATGCTTTATTTTGGAGGCAAATGCTAGCAACAACATTGACTGGAGATATATTTTGAACAGTCCACATTAATGTTTAAGTAATTGTATTTTACCAGGTAAGTTGACTGAGAACACATTCTCATTTACAGCAACAACCTGGGAAATAGTTACAGTGGAGAGGATGGGAGATGAATGAGCCGATTTGAAGCTAGGAATGATTAGGTGGCCATGATGGTATGAGGGCCAGATTGGGAATTCAGCCAGGACACTGGGGTTAACACCCCTACTCTTACGATAAGTAGCATGGGATCTTTAGTGACCACAGACAGTCAAGGCACCCGTTTAACTTCCCATCCGAAAGGCGGCACACAGGGCAATGTCCCCAATCAATGCCCTGGGGCATTGGGGTGTTTTTTTTTTGCTGGTCCTTCCCTCTGCATGCCACACCTCCTCCCATTGTACTGTATGCATTAACACATTTGGAACAATGGCTGCCTAAAATGCTGTGGTGCTTACAAACACAATAGGAAAGGTTGTGGTAGACGTGGGCCATCACAGGTGAGTTCACAGCTCTTTCTGTTCATAAATGTCAATGACTCACCCTCAAATGGCCCATCAATACCAGAGTTCTACAAAACTATTTACGGTAACACTTCCTTTTATGGGGTTTATGTGTAACTACACCGTAACAAGACTATTTACATAATCAACTGGACATTACAACAGTCTGACCCTCAATATAGTCCTTTGCATATATTGAGCTCCAACAATGGGGGATGGAAAGGGTCTGTTAAGATGAATACTATTGTGGTGTGAGAAAGGTAACCCAATCTTCTTCTCTGGTTCCATTCCCCAATAGTAAGTGGGTCATTGTTGATTTGTTGTGGTAATGCGGTCCCTGGACTTTGGTACCGTATAAAACACTTTAAAATGACACTACTTTTCCCCCCATTTTATTTCACTGTTATTTAATAAGAAACATATGTATGTCCTTTATACTGCAAAACATATATTTGTATGCATTGTAGCAAATAATGATGGCCAGCAAATTGGCTTGTCCCAATGGTGATGTGTAAAGGTGTAGTGACATGTTTTGACTAGATAATAGACATGTACATTATTTTGAATGCCATGAATTAAACAAAACCATTGTATTTTCTGTATAGATAAACCAAAAAACAATGGTTGACCAGCACAAATTCATGTAGAATGTTTATTTTTTATTACCAGATCAATTACGTTCATTACAGTTATCCAAATATATTTATCAGTGACAAAAAGAATGAATCTAGTTTTAAAAGACAATTTAATAAACACATGTAGTCGTTTCATAGCCTGTGTATCATTAAACAAAAGTTATGCAGTAAAAAAGAATCCACCCAAAATAATGGTGAAAACTGATCATCACACCATCTCTATCTGATGCATGTGTCTACGAGCTCATTCCCACAGAATACTGCAGAGGGACAACTTGGTGTCAGAGAAAAACGTACTATATGTTACAAAAAAAACATACCACTCAATTTAGTATGATACAGTATGTTATGTTACATTACATTTGCCTATGAATGTAATACGATTTCTAGGATGTATAGTATGTTACGAATTACAATTCATTCAATATGTTACGAATTTGCGATATGTATGATATTTTACAAATTCCAATTTGTTGTTTTTAACATTAATTTACATGCTAAGTAGTATCATGTTAAGCTAACATGCAAAGTACACTACATATACAAAAGTATGTGGACACCACTTTAAAAATAGTGGATTTGGCTATTTCAGCCACACACGTTGCTGACAGGTGTATAAAATGGAGCACACAGCCATGCAATCTCCATAGACAAACACTGGCAGTAGAATGACCTTACTGAAGAGCTCAGTGACTTTCAATGTGGCATCGTCACAGGATGCCACTTTTCCAACAAGTTAGTTGGTCCAATTTTCGACCAACCCCCCTCCTTTTGTTTTTGCCTTATAGGGACATTTCTAAATGTTTCAACTCCATGTTCATCATTTCCAACACCACCCCAACATCAACATATGTGAAAATTGCACGTTTCTATGTTTTGTACTAAAAAATATGGAGAAAATATAATTTCCAGTGACATTCTATATTCCCATCAGCATGAAACAGCAGGAAACGGGATTCATCAGACCAGGCTATGTTTTTCTATTTTTCCAGTGTCTAGTGTTTTCATTCCATAGCCCACTGCAACTGCAGTTTCTTGTTTTCTGCTGAAAGCTAATGGGGATCCATAATAAATACACCACAACTACATCATTAAGGATCATAGCTTTCACCTGGGTTCACCTGGTCAGTCTATGTCATGGAAAGAGCAGGGGTCCTTAATGTTTTGTCCACTCAGTGTATGTTGTGTCTACTAGCTCATTCCCACAGAAAACTGCAGAGGGAAGCAGTACCACCCAGTCAACCATCAGACTCCATTGTGAGACACCTCACAGAGGATATTAAACCCTAAGGGCAAATCCAAGGTCATCTCAATATCTTTACAGTAGAAACAAACAAAACACACCAAATCTGACCAGGTGAACACAGACCAGTAAAGTAAAGAGATGCTAACATTCTACAACACTCCCTTTCCTCTGCACAGTTCTCTCACAGTGAGAAACAATAGGATTACAATGTTGTGTTCTATGCTTTCTTCATTTGATCCAATCCACTACCACTTCTTATGTATACGTTGGTTTCTTTTTAAATTGCCCAATCTGTAAAATCTCGTCTCACAGTCAGTGCAGTGATAAGTCTTCTCTCCTGTGTGTGTTCTCTGATGACCTTTTAGCTCAAATGATGTTTTGAAGCACTTTACACAGTCAGAGCAGAAGTAAGGCTTCTTTCCTTTGTTTACCTTGGTGTCTTTTTAGATGGCCTAGTCGAGAGAAATTCTTCCCACAGTCAGAGCAGGAGTAAGGCTTCTCTCCTGTATGTATACGTTCATGTTGTTTAAAGCTGCCCAGTTGAGAGAAACTTGCCCCACAGTCAGAGCAGGAGTAAGGCTTCTCTCCTGTATGTATACGTTCATGTTGTTTTAAGCTGCCCAGTTGAGAGAAACTTGCCCCACAGTCAGAGCAGGAGTAAGGCTTCTCTCCTGTGTGTGTTCTCTGATGAACTTTTAGCTCAAATGATGTTTTGAAGCACTTTACACAGTCAGAGCAAGAGTAAGGCTTCTCTCCTGTGTGCACACTCTGATGAACTTTTAGCTGAGTTGATGTTGTGAAGCATTTTACACAGTCAGAGCAGGAGTAAGGCTTCTCTCCTGTATGTATACGTTCATGTGTTTTTAAGTGGCCCAGTTGAGAGAAACTCTTTCCACAGTCAGAGCAGGAGTAAGGCTTCTCTTCTGTGTGTGTTCTCAGATGAACTTTCAGCTCAAATGATGTTTTGAAGCACTTTACACAGTCAGAGCAAGAGTAAGGCTTCTCTCCTGTGTGAATCAGTTGGTGCAATTTTAAGCTTTCCTGTCGAGAGAAATTCTTCCCACAGTCAAAGCAGGAGTAAGGCTTCTCTCCTGTGTGTATACGTTTATGTTGTTTTAAGCTGTCCAGTTGAGAGAAACATGCCCCACAGTCAGAGCAGGAGTAAGGCTTCTCTCCTGTGTGCACACTCTGATGAACTTTTAGCTGAGTTGATGTAGTGAAACATTTTACACAGTCAGAGCAGGAGTAAGGCTTCTCTCCAGTATGTATACGTTCATGTTGTTTTAAGTTGCCAGGTTGAGAGAAACTTGCACCACAGTCAGAGCAGGAGTAAGGCTTTTCTCCTGTGTGTATACGTTCATGTTGTTTTAAGTTGCCAGGTTGAGAGAAACTTGCACCACAGTCAGAGCAGGAGTAAGGCTTTTCTCCTGTATGTACAGGTACATGTTGTTTTAAGTGGCCCAGTCGAGAGAAACTCTTCCCACAGCCAGAGCAGGAGTAAGGCTTCTCTCCTGTGTGTATCCTTTGGTGCAATTTTAAGCTTTCCTGTCGAGAGAAATTCTTCCCACAGTCAGAGCAGGAGTAATGCTTCTCTCCTGTGTGTGTTCTCAGGTGAACTTTTAGCTCAAATGATGTTTTGAAGCACTTTACACAGTCAGAGCAGGAGTAAGGCTTCTCTCCTGTGTGTATTTGTAGGTGTATTTTTAACTTTGATAGAATTGAGAAACTCTCCTCACAATGTGGGCAGCGGTGAGACCTCTTAGCTCTGTGATCTTCCTGCTGTTGCTCTCTGGATGTAGAGAATGTCTCAGCATGGTCTCCTGTGTGAACAACATCAGAAGAACCAGTCAGTTGGTGTGATATACATGTCAATCAAATGTATTTTATGAAGCCCTTTTTACATCAGAACTTGTCACAAAGTGCTTTACAGAAACCCACCCTAAAACCCCAAAGAGCAAGCAATGCAGATGTAGAAGCCATATCATCCTCCACTCACTATCACAAGGGTTAGTGTGATCCTCCACTCACTATCCCAAGGGTTAGTAACTACACAGACTCATTTAATAGAACTTTAAAACAGTGGCAGTTTGTCTACTTCACTTCTTTAGTCTACTCTCTGATCACTCCACATAGCCCAGCGAATAAAACAAATGCTGGCAATACTGGTGTCAAACCATGTAAGTGTCAGTAGCATGAAATAATATCTACCTTCTCATTGAAACAGTTCATCATGAAACAGTTCTACTGCAAATGTTCATGCACAGTGGGAAGTTGGAATGAATAACACAAACTTAGTTAGATAGAACCTGCTCTTACCATGAGAAACAGATTTCCCAATCTTCTCCTCCTCTTCTTCATCTTTAATGTTGACATTCAGCTCCAGTGTTTGACTGCAGTCTTCCAGCTTCACTGATGCCATCTCTGGATCCTGCTTAGCAAACTGGGCTCCACTGTCACAATCAGGAACCAGTGACTGTAGGTTTGGACTCAGTGTGGAAGGAGAGAGGCAGGCTGGGTTTGTCTTCACTATTGAAGTTACCGGCCTCAGATTTAATTCTAGTTGTAATTAATAGTAATAAAGAGAAACAGACACAAAAGTTAGTCTTGACAGTTCAGGTACTTTCTTTATTCTCTATAAATATATTATATTTATTCTTGTTAAATTATCTAGTCAGTGCTTGACTTGGACTGAAATAGGTGCCGGTACTGTTTATATTTAGGTGCAGGAGCTCCACAATACTGTTGAGCTAACATTCTATAAGAGGAACAGGAGCTCAAGCATTAGATATTTGAGGTGCCGGTACTTAACCTATAGCAGATTTCCCCAAATTCACATACAGTACCAGTCAAAAGTTTTAGAACACCTATTTATCTTTATTTGTATTATTTTCTACATTGTAGATTAAAGATTCTTCAAAGCTGTCATCAAGGCAAAGGGTGGCTACATTGAAGAATCTAAAATATATTTGATTTGTTTAACACTTTCTTGGATACTACATGATTCCATGTCTGTTATTTCATAGTTTAGATTCTTCACTATTATTCTACAATGTAGAAAATAGTAAAAAATTAAGAAAAACCCTTGAATGAGTAGGTGTGTCCAAACTTTTGACTGGTACTGTAAATGCATAAATTACAAAATCCATTTAGTACAAGGTCACTGTTTGTTTTAGGCGGGACTATGTACTATGTTCCTGAATAACCTGGTCTTCACTGTATTATTTCAATCAAAAAACAATTGTATTTCCTGTTCACACCATTGCAACATTTATTGATAAAGACAGAAACAACAGAATGTGTCTGAATATTAGTACACATGTAGAAAACTGATAATCATTACATTCAGCTTCAAAACAGTAGTGCGACCGTGAAATTGTCTCTCTGATGCACCCGCCCTGTCCTCACTGAAGTCCGTTGATGCTGACCGAGTGGGCAGCACCATTTTACCAGCTCGTTAATTTTACACAAAACCAAAAATGCAAAACAAACTCGGAAATCTAAAATAAATGGATTGTTTATGAAATCACCTTGAGGAAATGATGTACATCCATTCAGACAAACCCAAAGTATCTAGCTATGTGACTTGTAAAATAGTTACCAGGTTTACTCAGTTTGACATAAAAATAACACACCAAACGTCAAAATAAATAAATAATAATAATAATAATAACGTGATAATACCTTAATGGATTTGTTACCTAGCATTGTATGACATGTTCTTTCGATATTAGACAGTTTAAATGTGCTATTACATACCTATATTACGTATTTTATAAAGTATTAGTTAATGTTTGGAATATTGAGAGCTGCATAAGGATTTGGAGGATGACATACATTCCATGTATTTATTTCTGTCACTGGTGGGTGCCAGAAGGTATGCGGGCCAAGATAGCTGGGGGGCCACTGGTGCTAATCTTAGAAGGAGTACGTGATGGAATATCCTGACTAGGGTGCAACACGATACCATATAGGGTGATCCTATATGTGGCGAGGAGTGACACTCAATAATGGTTGGCAACTGTTGGATGGAATTAGCTCGGAAAATCATTATATAAACTAAGAAGTTTTCTATGTAAGTCATTCAGATGACAATAGGCTACGCCCGTACCGCTTGTCATGTGAATCTGGTACTGTAATATTAAATACTTTGAAAGATAACAGTTCTGGAGCTTTCTTTATACTGAGGAATGGTGCGTGCCTGCCTGGAACTTCCTGTTCCCCCACTACCACAGTGCAGCCACAGATAGAACAATGAGACAGATATTTCACTGGATGTATAATTGTGAAGCATCCGGTTGGCGTTTCCACTCACTACCAAATATGGTAGTGAGAGGAAGCCCACTGGCCGGCAGTGGGAGAAGATGGAAGGAGATGGATTTTGGCCGATATTCTGCAAATGTTCTAATCGATGAAACATCTGATCTTAATACAGTTCTGTTCCCAAAACTAAAATCTGTTATGCACAGAGTGGACTAAGTTTTGTGGACAAATATTTTTTTAAATCACGTTATTTAGAAGGAACACAAAGGCGAATTGAGTTATTGCACACGAGCGCTTCACAGAGGAGGCGTTCCCTAACAGAAATATGCAGATGTATGCTAGAACACGCCAATAGGATCTCGCTAGCTCGTGCTTGGCTCTGCACACTATGACTCATCTGTTCATTTTACATTTTACATACATTTACATTTTAGTCATTTAGCAGACGCTCTTATCCAGAGCGACTTATAGTTAGTGAGTGCATACATTATTTTTTTTCATACCCCTGTGGGAATCGAACCCACAACCCTAGCGCTGCAAACGCCATGCTCTACCAACTGAGTTACATCCCTGCCAGCCATTCCCTCACCTACCCTGTCGCGGCCGGCTACGACAGAGCCTGGATTCGAACCAGCATCTCTAGTGCCTTAGACCACTGCGCCACTCGGCGGAAACGACCAGCTGTGGTCTATCTTTGTTTAGTTATAAGAAATATTTGGTGCAACCGTCCGTACGTTCAGGGATCCTTGGGATGGCCCTACCCCATTATATGAGAAGGACAGTGCTTAATTTGAGCTGGATCCTCCGGTACCTCTCAGTTTTGTAGTCTTTCGTTCCGGAACCCATTTGCCAGGATCAGGTAGCCTACCTATTGTGGCAAGAAAAATTATTTCCACTGTTTGCAATGTAAAAATCCTAATAAAAGCAATCAGAGTATTTAGATACCTCTGTAATTGTCATGCCCCCTAAAAAAAAACGTAATGTGAAAACGTGCATGATATTCTAAGAATTGGTTAATGTTGGGCCGTCTTGGGTTTATGGTTTGCGCAACATTGTAGCCTAGACCAAGGCGTGGCCATTGCTGTGGTGAGAGAGACAAGCACGCCTGTATCTCTCACAGAAATAAAATGACATTCACTTTCTATGATCTCTCTCCCTCTCTGTGCTGTTATAGACATAAGCCGGCAACTCTCTTCTCTCCAGCATTGCACTTCATCATTTATCTCCTAATAGAATAATAGCAGTGGGAAGTGTGCTGGAGGTGCTGCAGCACTCTGCAGTCTGTTCAGAAAGAAATTAAATCATTCCCAATACTACACCAGGAGTAAGACTAGAACTTCGCCACAGAGGATCCATAGCTAATTTTTAAAAATAGCCTAGCTGTGGATTGTATGTAGCCAAATCACAAGGCATGCCTAACGTGTGGAAAATCTGTCAGTTAACAGCATGCAGCCAAAACAGGCCTTTCGCAAATATTTCTAATACAATCGCTGGAAAACACAGGTTGTAAAGCAAATGGATCCTGCTGAAAATAAAATATTAATGTCTGTATGTTCCCAAGTTATCAACTTCCAAATAGGCCTATTGAGCGAACAGCATTGTTTAAAAAAGTAAAGCAAGAGAGAGATCAGCTTTTGGCCGGTGAGTGAGCTGCACATCATTGGGTGAGTCAGTGAAACTGGAAAGCTTTTTCAGGACTATATCTTCCTCCTCATATTATACAATGTGTTTCTCTGCACACTTAGGGGCCTCTGCTATTGATGGATTCAAGACAAGGTCGTTTTTATTGATCTCAGATTCTCAGTGTCAAAGTAGCCTGTCATTTCAAAGGTATAGAAAACGTATTGGTGGTTCCAAACTTCTTCCATTTAAGAATGATGGAGGCCTTTTGATCATATCCTTGGACTAAAATGATTGACACTCAGGTGCAAGCCTAACATCATGTGCAAAGGGCCTTTGGGTAACATAGCACATATTCAATTATATCTATTTTTCTCACGTAGGCTGTTCATTTCTGATCTTTGATACTTTTTTTGGTTTATAAACGTATCATGGTATACTACATTAACGCTATACGTATGGGCCATATTGTTACTTGGTAGCTACTAGCAACAGACCCTGTGTTGTGGATCATCTACCACTATTTTGGACGGTCCGAACTGTAACGTTAACTTTAGTCTCAGGCTTCACTAACTAGTGTTACTGTTTTAGGTGGAGCTATTCTTTGCTACTTTTCAAACAAATACTACGTGATATTTCACATATCATCTTGCTAAAAAGGCCTTTTGTTGTGATATTTCACACAACATCTTGCAAGATAGGCCTTTTGTTTTGATTGTGAGAAGTAATGGCAGAGAGAAGGCAGGAGACACTTTGTTTTGTGTCGCTTAGGTTAGACTGCTCCCTTTAATGGATCAGTCGTCCACCAGGCTACACTCTACGATTAGGGGGAGGTGGGAGAGGAAGCGTTGGTTGTCTCGGTTAGGGAGACAGTGGAATGGGATTGAGTGTTTTACTGTTAGGAAATATTTATGTTTGTTTCAACAGATCTTTACATATTTTCCTCACTACAACATATTAATGTGGTCCTTGTGGTTACTAAACAGATTTTAGATATGCCTTTATGCTATAGCTTATTCCATGTTTACATCTTTGGTTAAATGACCTCAAATGCAAAACTTTAATTTACTTAGTGGAATGTCTGTGGAGTTTGTAAACTATCCAAGCTTAAAACAGGTTATTACTAGGCTTAAACAACTTCATTCATCTATTGTGTTCCTACAAGAAACTCACTTGTTGAAGGATGAGCTACTTAAAGTATGCAGGAGATGACAAGGGCAAGTAGTAGCATCCTGTTTCTCCTCTCATTCTCATGGTGTTATGGTTTTAATTCACTAATCTGTTCCGTTTCAAGTGGATACTATTATAACTGATACAGCTGGTAGATACATTTAGATACAGGGAACTCTTTTGAATGAGCATATTAATCTGGTTAATGTTTATGGTCCTAATGATGATAATCCCAAATTCTTTGAGAATGTATTTCTATTGATAGCCTCCATTCCTGGTGAAGTCCTAATGGCAGGGGACTTTAATTGCACTCTTGATCCTCATCTAGATCGCTCCTCTGGTTTAGACACTTCCCACTCGCAGAGTAGAAAGACATTTTGTAAATGTGATCGTTCAGTTGTTGTTTTTTGCAACAATTGATTAAAACCTGTTTTGCTTTGTCATTATGGGGTAATGTGAGTAGATTGAGGAAAAAAACAACTTAATCAATTTTACAATAAGGCTGTAATGTGACAAAATGTGGAAAAAGTCCAGGGGTCTGAATACTTTCCGAATGCACTGTATATAGACAGGTGTGTGCCTTTCCAAATCATGTCCAACAAACTTAATTAGATAGAACCTGCTCTTACCCTGAGAAACAGATTCCCCCATCTTCTCCTCCTCTTCTTCATCTTTAATGTTGACATTCAGCTCCAGTGTTTGACTGCAGTCTTCCAGCTTCACTGATGCCATCTCTGGATCCTGCAGTACAAACTGGGCTCCACTGTCACAATCAGGACCCAGTGACTGTAGGTTTGGACTCAGTGTGGAAGGAGAGAGGCAGGTTGGGTTTGTCCTCACTATTGATGTTACCGGCCTCAGATTTAATTCTAGTCGTCCTGTCGTAACAATGAGAAACAGACACAAAAAATTGTCTTGACAGTTCTGGCACTTTCTTTATTCTCTAAAAATATATTATATTTCTTCTTGTTAAATTATCTAATTCAGTGCTTGACTTGGACTGAAATAGGTGCCGGTACTCATTTTGGGAGCCGGTACTGTTTATATTTAGGTGCAGGAGCTCCACAATACTGTTGAGCTAACATTCTAAAAAGAGGAACAGGAGCTCAAGCACTAGATATTTGAGGTGCCGGTACTTAACCTATAGTAGATTTTCCCAAATTCACATACAGTACCAGTCAAAGGTTTTAGGACACCTACTCATTCCAGAGGTTCTTTATTTTTACTATTTTCTACATAGGATAATAATAGTGAAGACATCACAACTATGAAATAACACATATGGAATCATGTAGTAACCAAAAAATTGTAGCCCAAATAAATGCTTCGCATAGTTCAAGTAACAGACACATCTCAACATCAACTGTTCATAGGAGACTGCGTAAATCAGGCCTTCATGGTCAAATTGCTGCAAGAAACCACTACTAAAGGACACCAACAAGAAGAAGAGACTTGCTTGGGCCAAAAAACATGAGCAATGGACATTAGACCGGTGGAAATCTGTCCTTTGGTCTGATGTGTCCAAATTTGAGATTTTTAGTTTAAACCGCAGTGTCTTTGTGAGATGCAGAGTAGGTGAATGGATGATCTCTACATGTTTGGTTCCCACCGTGAAGCATGGAGGAGGAGGTGGTGTGATGGTGCTTTGCTGGTGATTTATTTAGAATTCAAGGCACACTTAACCAGCATGGCTACCACAGCATTCTGCAGCGATACGCCATCCCATCTGGTTTGCGCTTAGTGGGATTATCATTTGTTTTTCAACAGCACAATGACCCAACACACCTCCAGGCTGTGTAAGGGCTATTTGACCAAGAAGGAGAGTGATGGAGTGCTGCATCAGATGACCTGGCCTCCACAATCAACCGACCTCAACCCAATTGAGATGGTTTGGGATGAGTTGGACCGCAGAGTGAAGGAAAAGCAGCCAACAAGTGCTCAGCGTGTGTGTGAACTTCTTCAAGACTGTTGGAAAAGCATTCCAGGTGAAGCTGGTTGAGAGAATGCCAAGAGTGGGCAAAGCTGTCATCAAGGCAAAGGGTGGCTACTTTGAAGATTCTAAAATCTGAAATAGATTGATTTGTTTAACAATGTTTTGGTTACTACGTGTGTTCTTTTATAGTTTAGATATCTTCACTCTTATTCTACAATGTAGAAAATAGTAAAATTTAGAAAAACCCTTGAATGAGTAGGTGTGTCCAAACTTTTGACTGGTACTGTATATTTGCCACTGCTTGACAAAAAAAATCTTGGTCGACCAACAGCCTATCTATTGACCAAACAATTGACCAGTCGACTGAATGGGGTCAGCCCTGAAAGCTATTCAACAGTCGAAGGCAAAAAGGAGTGAAAATGATGAGCCATATCATCCTCTACTCACTATCACAAGGGTTAGTAACTACACAGACTCATTTCATAGAACTTTAAAACACTGGCAGTGTCAATTTCCATTCTTTAGTCTACTCTCTGAGCACTCCAGATAGCCCAGTGAATAAAACAAATGCTGACAATACTGGTGTCAAACCATGCAAGTCTCAGTAGCACGAAATAACATCTACCTTTTCATACAAACAGTTCATCATAAAACAGTTCTACTGCAACTTTTTATGCACAGTGAGACGTTGGAATGAACACAAACTTAATTAGATCGAACCTGCTTGATTTCAACATCTGAACAAAGTGGACAGGCTAACATGCTTTTCAAACAGTTGGAGAAAGACAGAATGGTGTGTTCATAACAACTCAACTGTTCAACCTTGTTAGCAAACAGATCCAAGTTGGCTAAACCTGAAATATAAAGATTAGCTGGTTAATCACTAACACTTGAGAGATTGTTGATGAGACCTGTGTTCATTTTTCTATAGCCTAATGCCTGATACAATAAGTTAGTCAATTTGTAACAAAAAAATGCATTTTCAGAGACCAACTTGAAAGCCAGATCAGTGATTAATGCCCCCCAAAAAAGCAGGTTAAACTATTTTTTTATAAAATAATTAGTGTGTCTTATTGGTTGTGGATGGCTTATATTTAGCCTAGGTATAACTTCACAAGCCTTGAATTCATTAGATTATAGCTGACGGTTTGAAATGCAGTGTATTTTACCTTTAATTGTACAATGCTTACTTAGAGAAAAACAACATTGAGATACAGTGAGGGAAAAATATGTTTGATCCCCTGCTGATTTTTTACGTTTGCCCACTGACAAAGAAATGATCAGTCTATAATTTTAATGGTAGGTTTATTTAAACAGTGAGAGAGAATAACAACAAAATCCAGAAAAACACATGTCAAAAATGTTATAAATTGATTTGCATTTTAATGAGGGAAATAAGTATTTGACCCCCTCTCAATCAGAAAGATTTCTGGCTCCCAGGTGTCTTTTATACAGGTAACGAGTTGAGATTAGGAGCACACTCTTAAAAGGGAGTGCTCCTAATCTCAGTTTGTTACCTGTATAAAAGACACCTGTCCACAGAAGCAATCAATCAATCAGATTCCAAACTCTCCACCATGGCCAAGACCAAATAGCTCTCCAAGGATGTCAGGGACAAGATTGTAGACCTACACAAGGCTGGAATGGGCTACAAGACCATCGCCAAGCAGCTTGGTGAGAAGGTGACAACAGCTGGTGCAATTATTCGCAAATGGAAGAAACACAAAAGTTGTGACCATAGTCACCAAGAAAACAATTGGTAACACACTACGCCGTGAATGACTAAAATCCTGCTGCTTCCACAAGGTCCCCCTGCTCAAGAAAGCACATATACAGGCCCGTCTGAAGTTTGCCAATGAACATCTGAATGATTCAGAGGAGAACTGGGTGAAAGTGTTGTGGTCAGATGAGACCAAAATGGAGCTCTTTGGCATCAACTCAACTCGCCGTGTTTGGAGGAGGAGGAATGCTGCCTATTACCCCAAGAACACCATCCCCACCGTCAAACATGGAGGTGGAAACATTATGCTTTGGGGGTGTGTTTCTGCTAAGGGGACAGGACAACTTCACCACATCAAAGGGACGATGGACGGGGGCCATGTACCGTCAAATCTTGGGTGAGAACCTCCTTCCCTCAGCCAGGGCATTGAAAATGGGTCGTGGATGGGTATTCCAGCATGACAATGACCCAAAAAACACGGCCAAGGCAACAAAGGAGTGGCTCAAGAAGAAGCACATTAAGGTCCTGGAGTGGCCTAGCCAGTCTCCAGACCTTAATTCCATAGAAAATCTGTGGAGGGAGCTGAAGGTTCGAGTTGCCAAACGTCAGCCTCAAAACCTTAATGACTTGGAGAAAATCTGCAAAGAGGAGTGGGACAAAAGCCCTCCTGAGATGTGTGCAAACCTGGTGGCCAACTACAAGAAACGTCTGACCTCTGTGATTGCCAACAAGGGTTTTGCCACCAAGTACTAAGTCATGTTTTGCAGAGGGGTCAAATACTTACTTCCCTCATTAAAATGCAAATCAATTTATAACATTTTTTACATGCGTTTATCTGGATTTTGTTGTTGTTATTCTGTCTCTCACTGTTCAAATAAACCTACCATTCAAATTATAGACTGATCATGTCTTTGTCAGTGGGCAAACATACAAAATCAGCAGGGGATCAAATACTTTTTTCCCCTCACTGTATGTTGAATTTAAAAAATAAAAAAAACTCAAGATCCAGCTGTATGATTTTTTGTCCATATAGCCCAGCCATAACAGAGTACATTAGAGTAGAATACAATACAGTACGTTATACTGTACTATACTCTGTACTGTTGTACAGAGTATAGTATTCCCCACCTCTTTAAGGAATACCTGGGATAGGATAAAGTAATCCTTCTACCCCCCCCCCCCCCCCCCCCCAAAAAAAAAATTTGTAAAGTGATTATCCCACTGGCTATAGGGTGAACGCACCAATTGGTGAGTCGCTCTGGATAAGAGCGTCTGCTAAATGACGTAAATGTGCCCTTGAGCAAGGCACTTAACCCTAATTGCTCCTGTAAGTCGCTCTGGATAAGAGCGTCTGCTAAATGACTAAAATGTAATGTAAATGTTGTACTGTACTGAACTAAACTTCTCTTTCCTGTACTCTGCTGTACTGTACTTTCCAATCTAGAGAAACAGTAGCTATGTTTCCAATAACTTGTCCAGTGCTTTGTTTCTCGACATTAAGAAAAAGTTTGCATAGAAAATAGATACGACAATTGCCCTCTAGGGTGTGTTTTCATGTAACTATCTTGTGTCTCAGAATAAAGAAACTTTGACAAAAGTTAAACGATTTAAAATGTTGTCGAGCTTTAGAACATTTCTCCTATTTCTGCCGTCTCCATTACACGTCGCAAAGATTATTTTAGCAACATTGCTTTTGTCGAATGCAGCTGGGTCAATGGAAACCTGCCTAATGTCTGAGTGATTGGTTCAGATTTGATCCGGTCTAATGTTTGACCCAATGTTTGGACCAAGTCAGTTAAGAACAAATTATTATTTACAATGACGGCCTACCCCGGACGACGCTGGGCCAATTGATTGGGACTCCAATCACAGCCGGATAATGATACAGCCTGGAATCAAACCAGGCTCTGTAGTGTCTTAGACCGCTGCGCCACTCGGGAGCCCTGTGACTAATCACTTTGGCTATTTAAGCTCTGAAAAGGTCTATCAGCTACCCAACTTTATCAGGAGTTATCCTGAGCCTCTTTGCAATGAGAAACAATGCATTTGCACAGCGAGAAATGCTGAAGTATAAAACATTTTGCTATGATCATCTCGTCAAAAATGTACAGAGACAAACTTGAAACCACTGATTATCATGACAATTTAGCTGACAGGGTTAAACTCCCGGACAACAGTGGTTTCAGAGTCCTGCAATAGAGTGAAGACGCTAATATTTGTGTAAACTCTACATAGTTGTGTTCTGTGGGTGTCACTGAGTAGGCTGAACAATACATAGGTAGGGCTGTACAGTGCAATACGAATGTCCAATACAAACAAAAGAAACAGCATACTCAACTGGCGTAACGCGGTAAGGACCAAGAACAGGGTCAATATGGACCACAGGTCACAAAAAAAGTATATAATAATACTGTTTTGGTTGGGCTTCAACCCCTGATATCATATAAACACACATAAGACATGGAAACATGTAGAATTGCTTAAAAACAGCAACAACAAAACATCTCAGCCCTGCTGTAAAATGTGTAGAATTGCGGGATATTAGCTTTAAAACTGCTAAATGTTCTCTCCGCCAACAAGTGGGTTGTGAACAGTTTGGGGTCACAAGTTGGGGGTTTGTTACTACGCCAATAAATGACAATATCCATCCGGACCTTTGCCACCTAGGAAATTTGTTTGACCGGACCTTCTCAAATAGTACTGGAGTACCCCTGCAATAGACTGACTGGGAAGGTGATTTTTCACAGTCAAAGTCCTGCAATAAGCGCTAAGACGCTAACATTTGTATAAACTCTTGATCATTGTTTTCTGTGGGTGTCACCCGTTTCATGGGAGCACAATCCAACCCGTTTCATAAGTGCATATAAGAATGCCCCCAATGCAATTATGTGGTCTAATACCTCCACAGTGGGATTTCAACCGTTTCTTTCTGTTTATTTTCAAAACAATTCGTTTTTGTAATTCATTTTAAATTAAGTAACAACATTTGACATGATCCCAATATTTTATATCAGTTTGCATCACTTTCAATGAAGGCCTTTCCACTATTGTGGCTAATCGTTATTATGACTAGCTTCACATACATAGGGACAAGCGGGTACCAGGGCTGCGTCCAGCAGGAGGACAGAGACGTTGGCCACGATCAGATACAAATATATTATGTAGAACAAACATGCCTCTGATTCTAATGAATCATGTCACTTCTATTCAGGGTATTTCTATCTGCAACTTTCCAAAACGTTTTTGTACTGAACATGCCCAGGCGAAACGCACTGACCTATATACGAACCTGGAAAGCCTCACAAATGAAAACATGTAATGGACCCCGCGCCGTGTGATTGTAAAATATTTTTAGCGCGTTCTTCAATCACTCGGATTGACACAAAAATTACACAAAACCTTTGCCAAACGTGATAATACCTTGACTGATTTGTTATCTAACATGTTATGACGTTATTTCGATATTAGACAGTTTAAAAGTGCTATTACATACCTGTAGTAATAAAGAGAAACGGAAAGCACAGTCCTGTCGTTTTCTTTGTTCTGAAGAATGTTGCGCGCCTCGCCGGAAGTTCCTGTTCCCCAACTACCACAATGCAACAGCGCCATCTTCTTCTTCTGTGGGTTTTATGGCAGACTACTTCCAAAAGTTGTATTGCCACCACCAACTGGACGGTTTGAAACCACAAAATAAATTAAATAAAAAATACATCCATACTTAATAGTGATACTAACTTACTCCACCCTAATAAAAATAGTACATTGCCAAAACAAACAAAACTCCCATTTCTTCCTTCCTTTAAATCTCCATATCTCCCTTCTCAGTCTCTAGGACCTGAGATGGTGGTACGGCTTTTGACAATATTCCATGTAACTCTTTTGCCAATAAATCTTTCAGCCCCAGGAACCGTTCTGCCGCAACCACAATGATTTCTATCTTCCTAGATCTTTTCTCCACCTTGGCAGTGCCGTTAATCACCATTGCGATAAAGGCCACAAAGTCCACCTTTTTAACCTTTAAAATGTCAGGATCATCTTGTTGAAAGGCAACCCCTGCAGCTTGCATTGAAGGCTTATCCACCACCATTATATTTACTGTAAAGATAACCCCCAACAACTACAATGATTCAGTAGATCAGTAATGTTACAGTACTCTAGCATGTCTCACAGCTGCTTATGCTGACAAAACATGTTAGTGAATAGGTCAGATTTAGCTTTGTGATGCTCATTTAAACTTCCTGTCTTGTTCAGCTTCAGAACAACAGTAAATATGTCACTTGAAACATAGTTTTTTGGTAATTCATTACACAAAAGAGAAGAGCTTGACTAGAACAAATTCATATACATACTATTTTTCATTGGCAGATAAATTAAACAGGCTTGAATTAAGCCTTAATGACTATTAATGACTAAAATAACTAATCTAGTTTTAAAATACAATTTAATAAACAAAAAGTATCCACCCAAACTAATGGTGAAAACTGATCATCACACCATCTCTATCTGATACATGTTGTGTCTACTAGCTCATTCCCACAGAAAACTACAGAGGGAAGCAAAACCACCCAGTCAACCAGCCTCACAGAGGATATTCAACCCTAAGGGCAAATCCAAGGTAATCTCAATATCTTTACAATAGAAGCTAACAAAACACACCAAAACTGACCAGGTGAACACTGATCAATAAAGTAAAGAGAGGCTAACGTTCTATAACGTTCCCTTTCCTCTGCACAGTTCTCTCACAGTGAGAAACAATAGGATTACAATAGAGTGTGCTACGATTTCTTGAGAATTAAGTGATGGAATGATTTTAATCTTAGCTAGTCAGACAACTGATGAGGATTCTCACATTCATGTGGCCATGTTGAGAGAAACTCTTCCAACAGTCAGAGCAGGAGTACCAGATCCCTTGATATTTTACAGCTCTTCCCACAATCAGAGCAGGGAAATAGATTATCTCCTGTGTGTATTTTTAGGTGTATTTTTTAGCTTTGATAGAATTGGGAAAATCTCCTCACAATGTGGGCAGTGGTGAGACCTCTTAGCTCTGTGATCTTCCTGCTGTTGCTCTCTGGATGTAGAGAATGTCTCAACATGGTCTCCTGTGTGAACAACATCAGAAGAACCAGTCAGTTGGTGTGATTTACATCAATCACATTTATTTTATAAAGCCCATTTTACATCAGCCGTTGTCACAGAGTGCTTTACAGATACCCTAACCTATCAGGCGTAAAATAAACGCCTAAACCAGGTCCACAGAAATCAGAAGCTTCCGGTTTTCAGGCTTTGCCTTCCTCTCTGCCTTTCTCTGAAACACGGATGCTTCCGGTGTTTGTTGACTCCGCTGAGGGTGCAGGTACCGAGACTAAAACCCCAAAGAGCAAGCAATGCAGAAGCACAGTGGCTAGGAAAAACTCCCTAGAAGGAAGGAACCTAGGAAGAAACCTAGAGAGGAACCAGGCTCTGAGCAGTGGCCAGTCCTCTTCTGCCTGTACTGGGTAACAAATGACTTAATATAATTATGCTGTACAATACAGGGGAATAAAACTATTCTAAAGTGTTATGAGCCATATCATCCTCCACTCACTATCACAAGGGTTAGTAACCATCAGGGCTGGGGTCAATTCCATATCAATTCACATTTTTAAATTTGACTAATTCAGCAGACACTCTTATCCAGAGTGACTTACAATAGTGCATTCATCTACAGATAGCTAGGTGAGACAACAACGCATCACAATCGTATCAATTACATTTTCTAGGGTGCTGAAAGGGAGTAGAGTAGGGTCGTAAAGATGGTAGGTTGGAGGAGAGATGGAGAGAAAAGGAAACAAAGTAGGGGTCAGAGACTTGGAGGGGGGTTGCAGTGAGATTAGTAGGAGAACAGCCTCTAGTGAAGATGGGGTCACGCAGTGGGAGGGAACTGGGAAAGGGTGAGGTCAAAAGAGGAAAGGTGTTTCCAGTAAACCAATTTTCCTGATTGAAAAACATTGAAGAGAATTGGAATTAGAATGACAGTGTACTTCCTGAATTGACTGGAATTTAAATGGAATTGACACCAACCCTGGCAACTACACAGACTCATTTAATAGAACTTCAAAACACTGGCAGTTTGTCTACTTCACTTCTTTAGTCTACTCTCTGAACTCTCCAGATAGCCCAGTTAATAAAACAAATGCTGACAATACTGGTGTCATCCATGCAAGTCTCAGTAGCATGAAATAACATCTATCTTATCATCGAAACAGTTCTATAACAACTTTTCATGCACAACGATAAAACAAGCTTTGTTGTGTTGAGTTCTTCAGGGGTGTCAGAATGACAGAATGAACTTATGGAGGTCTTACTTTTGGAGATAACTCCTAGATGTAGATAGTACTATAGTGGCGGGCCCAACCCCAGACTTCTCTTTTATCAACCCAAAGGTTTTACTGTCTTCTTAGGAATTCAGCCTTCTCTGTGTTGCTCCCCACATCCCCCTATTCTGAATGCTGCATTATCTCACCATCCCCCATTCTGAATGATGCATTATCTCACCATCCCCATTCTGAATGATGCATTATCTCACCATCCCCCATTCTGAATGCTGCATTATCTCACCATCCCCCATTCTGAATGATGCATTATCTCACCATCCCCCATTCTGAATGATGCATTATCTCACCATCCCCCATTCTGAATGATGCATTATCTCACCATCCCCCATTCTGAATGATGCATTATCTCACCATCCCCCATTCTGTCACACCTCTGAGCTCCTTGTCATATCGGATGAATGGTGGCCATTATTGCTGTCAACAAAGAGTCCGTTATGCTGTATCGTGTTAGAGGCTTTTATTAAGACCACGAGGTTACAGCATAAATGACAGGTGATATGACACCCGGAGAACGGCTCCTCCGATTGCCATGGCCGTTCTGACGTCTTCCTCGCCTAACCCCCTTATTTATAAACAATGAAACTCCCTCCTCTGGCCAATCACCAGTCTCCCCTGTCTACAACACACCTCCTGTCTATTATATGTGACATTATACTAAACATTGCCTTTTGATACTAACATAACCAACATTCCATTTCTTCATGAAAAACATTTAACAAAGGCATAATCTTCAGATACTATATTCCCCCCTTCGAGACGAACTAAACGTCTCGAAAACAACCAGAATAGGATTATGACTAGTAACACTTTATCTTATTGAGTATCTTTAACATTAAACCAAAAACATTCTCCTCTAGAGTGTAAATACCTTTCTATGAAATAACTGTTTATGAAGTGTGAATACATTACTATCTTTATGAACAAATCTCTATGGAGTGTGAATACATTACTATGAAATATGAAGAAATCTCTATGGAGTGTAAGAGCGAAAAACTGTCCGGCAGCCATCTTTTCAGATATCCATCCATCAATCAAGACAGTAAAATTCTCTCACGGTCCCTCTGCCCCAGGCAACCACCGTCGGTACTCCAGATAAACTCATTAACCATGTAAATGCATTTTGAAACTATGATGCAATTAAATACACATGTAAGCCCCTGCAAACAAAATCCTATCCATAAACATCCACTTGCAAGGCTGGTCAACCCATCGGACCGTAAAGTGGAACTCTCCCTTCCTAGCCTCTCTGTCCCTAAACATTCACGAAATAAACAAAAACATCTAAGATCCTCCCATGTATTCAATAACATCAAACATCCTTCTACAAAATTAATCCCTAAGAATATGACACAATTATGTATTACACATGTCTATATTTCATTGCAAACACTGGAATGTAGTCCACTACACTTCATCTCCCTGTAGTCCCGACTTCCAATGGATTGTTGATGATGGAATCAGCCACACCCTCCTTGTTTCATCTCCTCCAGTCATATTGTCCCTTCATATTGTCTTTGTTTGAATATTCCAATCTCCACATGTTCTCCCAAATGCTTCTGGAATGAAAAGAAAAGAAACGACCAAACAGTATCTTTTGCAAAACAAACACTTTCAAATTAAACCTCAATTTCACCTAAGAATTTTTAAAAAAATGATATATAAATGATGTATGAATCACATAAACCTATTCCCCCCTTTGATTCATAAATCATACCAACATCACCCCAATATTGAAAAAATAATAATTTGAAAAATCATCAAATAATCAAAAATTATATTTATCCATCAGTAGTCCATTCATCTTCCTCCAGATCAGGAACAGTCAACACCGGCATCTGAGTGTTGTCTCCAGGCATCATTCTCCAACCTATCTCAATATCATAACTTTCTCAAAGGTAAGTAACAAATTCACAGTGTTATCAAAGCTGAAACTAAAATCTGACCCATCACTGCCCCTACTGGGCCTAACTGATTTTGCAACCAAGTCTTCCAAATGCATCCCTTATTTCCTTCAATGCATATCAATATGATCTTCCCAAATGTTACACCATACCATGAATAAAGTCCCCCCTTCTCCCTTAAACTTATCCTTCAATGATAGGCTTGAAGCCTATGACATGTCGCCATGTCACCCTTTTAACCCTAGATTTAGCTGTGTCCAGTGCTATCCCTCTTATAATGATAAAACCTCATATGGAAGCTTCAACGTTGACATGTAACCAAATCCTGTCCATCCATAATGTAAGAATATATATACTTTATCACCCCAAACCCTCTAAATATCTCTAAAATTCCCCATAGTCACATTGTCAGGCAAAACTAATCCTTTAACCATCAAAGTCCTGCTGTTCCTACTAACTGAAACATAAAAAGTAACCTTATATTTCTCATTACTACCCTTAATGTCATGCTTATCCAAAGTCATCATATAATCATCACAATCTGATATTCCCATAAACATACCCTTTACCTCATATGTTTTATTAGAACAAGTTCTAATCCGTTGTTCTGATTTCCTTTCCATCTAACAAATGCACCCAAATTAATTCACTTAACCCAATTCCACCTACCCCTAGGCTTAAACCACTGTTCTGACAACGACATTATTTTATCTGTCAATGACTGTTGCTGATACCACAGTCATGACAAAGCATAAGACTGAACCATACCTGATAGAGGCCGCGCGACCGTCTAACATGCTTGGTGCTGGAATCCTCAACAGACATGGACCCTCAAGATTCCTCACTGATCTTACAGAATGAGTTAATCTATCTCTAATTTCCACAACAGAAGAACGAGCGGTACTGATCAGATACCTCTCCCTGTCTGTCATTAAAATCAAAGACCTCATCCTGTCCTTTCCATGATGAATCTATATTCTCTCTACTACTCTCTGTTCTCCTATTTTAACCCTATTCGTACTATCATTGATAGCACTCTCCAACCGTAACATAACCCCTGAGTCCTTCTTGCTAACCCCCTTTAATTTCAGAACAGTTGTTGTCGATGCCATACTCCCTAGATCGTATCATTAATCCCTTCCAAAGTTACCATTAAAGTAGTTGATTTAGCTGATGTATTAACCTTAATTACTTCTAGTAGGAAAGCTACCGATATCCTCTGTGTATTATCTACTGTTGGAGTGGCTACTGTAATCTACTCCTGAACTCCCTCGGTGACTGTGAAACTTCAACAGATTTGAAATCTTCCATCATAGGCATCACTTTACGAATTACATAGCCTTTTAACCCATCATTCTTAATCGGAACAACTTCTAATGCTTGCCCTAAATAAGCATACATATATTCTCCATGACCTTTCTCTGTAACATTACACAAAATAAGTGAACAGTCACTCCTAACCTCTTCCAAACTATACCTCCTTCTACTCCTGGTCCTGATAACAATACTTATCCTCCATAATTATCTCTCCATATGGGAGAAACGTCACCATCCTAACCCTAATAACAGTCTTTTCCCCCTATAATCGGTGCTGGACCCTTATAATCAAATGCGATATATTTATGGCTTTAATACCTATCAATGTTGAAAGAGTTAAATTGCTTCTCACTGTTGTTATAATAGACTGAAGTGTTAATGTCCTTAGTTACTCCTAATTTTCCCCCAGTTTTCCCCTAAGACTTTGAACTCTTTACTTGTACTTCCATCTATCACCACTAGTGTCACTTTTTCCCCAAATCTCAGTCCTTTCTCTAAATCCCTGACTTTCAAACCTTTGATTACACAAAATACACCCATAATTACCTTGATCTCCCTACTCTAAAGTGTCATTCATTACTGTTCTCTCTCTCTCTTACTACTAACTTTAAAACTTAGCTTACTGTCTCAGAGTTCCTTCAACCCTAATCTACTCCTAACTTATTTTAATCTTTTATTTTTTACTTTCCCAATCTTTTATTTTAACCTTTTCCCCTGATTTTCACAAAATCCCTTACCACCAAATGTTTAGACTATGTGATTGGGAAAGTTCCCCACCTGCTTCTGACTCATTACACACAGACTTGGCAAACGTCTAAACACCTTTTAGCCTAGCCTGAAATCTCTTAGTGTAAGAATGTAACCCAGAATAAACAGTCACCCCTTTTAACTTTTCAGACAGATTGTCTTAATAGACAGTCATCTAGTGTACATCTTATTGTACAATTCAATTCTCTTCCCAACACTGCAATAACAGTATCTTCTAATATTAGTACTTTAAGAGTAATTAACAATTTTACTACCTCAAATCCCTATCCTAATTAGTTATCAATTAGTGAGATGTTTAACCTCTTTAGGCTGAACACAGATACGTTTTTACACTATTCACCATTATTCTCATAGTCCTCTGGTCGGTTGTTTTTACTTCAATTGTTGGCTATTTTCTCTTCTTCTCTAATCGATGCTCTCAGCTGGCACCCCCCTTCGTCTCTTCTAGACACTAACAGGTGATCTTCACTTGCTCCTTTGTCTTCCTCTGTTGTTTTCTCCTGACCCATTTCCATCCCAGGTAAAGTAACCCATCTGTCCACAATTATAACAGTCTTCTGAAAGTTGCTGGAAGTGTAGCTGAAATCTTCCTCCTATTTCTTCTTTGTTCTTCTCCAATTCTCGGGATCCTCTCAGCAGTTTCTCCTCTTCTGTATCTTCAGCGTCTCGAGCTGTTCCTCTAGCTCTCTTACCTCTCCCAAAGTCGTCGCTTCCTCCAGGCCTGATACGCCTCGGTCTATATCTCCTATTTCTTCTTTGTCAGTCATTGTAGGATAAAATCCTCGAACATAAAGCACCTTTAATCCCCAAATCTTCATCGCTTTCTTCATCAGAACTCGAATCTCTTGTCTCCTTCGTTTCTCTCTTGCCAACTTCCTTCTGATCACAGAGTCATATCCACCCATGCATGACCTCTTCATCATCACTCATCTTCATCATCCTCGTCTTCTTTAAGTTCCATCCTCCTTACCTCCCTCTTCTCTTCCAGACATCACATTTCCTTCCTTCTGGAGTTTTGATTCATCTTTATCGTCGTTTCTGCTTGTATTCGTCTTCATCTCTGATGCCATAATCACCCTGCTGGATGATCACTGAAAGCTTCCTTCTCATAAGGTGGGTGTCTTTCTGCTGAATCCGTATGTGAGAAAGGTGTACTAACATCTGCCATTAGTCTCTCCTAATACTACCTTAGTTAAATAATTACTATTTTAGTCAATTTTCCCCTATATCAACCCTTTTAAATTCCTTTATTGTGACTATCTTATTTTAGACTGTATAGCCTATGGCTTACCCCTGTAATTATTAATATAAACCTAACAACTCCAAATAAATCCAAATAAACTCCAAATAAATCAATTAAAAATCATGAATAATTAAAACCAATTTTTATTCCTATGTCACCAATTTATCAATTAGTGTTGGCTATCTTACCACAACCCATCAAATGCAAGTAAATTAGTCAACTTCAAAGCAATCCCAAAAACAAAGCCTCTAACCCTTCAATACTACAATTCCCATCAAACCCCAGTGATACACAGAGCATCCAAAATGCAATTTTTAATGAAATAGTATTTGCCAAGCCTATGTGAAATTGTCATAACATCACATATTTTGTTAGGATGATTTTGTGTACTAGCCTGATCTGATCCTCTCGTCTGCCTCGTCACACCTTGTCACGTGACGCACACGTCAGCCCCTTCTCTCTCTCTCCTCTCGTTCCATGTTCCTCTCATATTTCAAAAAAACATAGAAACACACAAGATTTCAGCAGTTAATGCAATCACTGAGTATTTCCAACCATTCAATATTCGTTCGTTCTACATTATTCACTCTAAGACTAAAACTCAGAACTAAATAGATCGCTCAAAAACATTTTTATTTTAATCCGTCTTTAATTTAATTCACTTTATTATAATCCGTTACCATATATCTAATGTATAAATTCAATAGATCACAAAACAAGTGTCATCTTTAACCAACCGCCGTTGAAACTAAAATCTCTCCTCTGTCTGTCTATTTCCCTTGCAGGGTAACGCCAAATGGGACCTATGACCTGTACCCACCATTTTGTTTTGTTGTTTTACAATACCCTCGTGTTGTAGTTTAGTGCCGTAAACCAAAACATGTCCTAATCTCGTGCCATAAACTCCCCCTTTCTGTAGTGTAGTGTCGCAAAATTAAACGCATGCGCATACCCATTCCTCAATACAATTTCACCGTGGACGGGCGATTTTCTACTCCCTCCTAGTCAAACAGAATAACAGTCCAGCTGTACCTCTCGTTTCCCCCTCCTAGTCAAACAACATTTAACAGCGCTCACAAAACATATAACCTGACTTAAACACAGAGACAAATTTAAGAGACTTTAATCCATCGCAATGGAGTCTCTAAGGATACGTTAGCATGTAGCACACAACACAATTAGCATTTAGCATTAGCCACGATGTACCATGTAGCATGAAACACATTCCCATTTAACACTGACCTTAGCCTTAGCCTTTAGCTAACTGCGGCCTACCCAGCCCTAAGTAACCTGCACCGTGGCCAAATCATTGTCTATCAGTAATATCTCCGCCTAACTTTATGCTGCCGTGAGAATGGTTATTTAAATGAGCGACCCCCCCCAATACAAATATCTCGTCGGAGAGAAGCTGAGTCAGCCATCCCCAATAAATGTTCAACCAAACACCAGTCCCAGACTGACCTGAAACTCATAATGCGTTGCCAGGATTTTGGCCCATTCCTAAAGAATCGCCTCGCTTCGAGGTCTTTACCAGATTCACGGTGCCATAAAGATGAATGCATATCGACCTTCTCTAAATCCTCATTGTCACCCGTTACCAATGAAATAACATTTTAGCAGACTCCAGTCGACCGCAATAACGCCACAGAGGCAAGGTCATATGGAACATCTCTCCAGTGTACACAAGTCATATCCAATCTAACAAACTCCGAAGCGGTAAGAACACACTCACCCTTTTTTGGCCATGCTTCAAAGAGAGTTAGCCCGGCGATTGACTGAAACAAGGAAGAGACGCAAACCCAGCCCCACGTTGGGCGCCATTATGTCGTATCGGATGAATGGTGGCCATTATTGCTGTCAACAAAGAGTCCGTTATGCTGTATCGTGTTAGAGGCTTTTATTAAGACCACGAGGTTACAGCATAAATGACAGGTGATATGACACCCGGAGAACGGCTCCTCCGATTGCCATGGCCGTTCTGACGTCTTCCTCGCCTAACCCCCTTATTTATAAACAATGAAACTCCCTCCTCTGGCCAATCACCAGTCTCCCCTGTCTACAACACACCTCCTGTCTATTATATGTGACATTATACTAAACATTGCCATTTGATACTAACATATCCAACATTCCATTTCTTCATGAAAAACATTTAACAAAGGCATAATCTTCAGATACTATATCCTGTTGTGATAACATACTGTAGGTCTGATATCTGATTGGAAGTTAACTCAACAGTAATGTTATTGATCAACAACTCCTATTTTGAATCCAAACATGGTCAAATGGTTCTAAAAGGGTCTAAGCTTCAATGTGTCTTTCTCTTTTGTTCTTGACCTGTTGTGGTGAGAAATATACTGAGTGTACAAAACATTAGGAACACCTTCCTAATATTGAGTTGCACCCCCTTCTGCCCTCAGAAAAGCCTAACTTTGTCAGTGTACGGACTCTACAAGGTGTCGAAAGCCTTCCACAGGGATGCTGGCCCATGTTGACTCCAATGCTTACCCAGTCAAGTTGGCTGGATGTCCTTTTGGTGGTGGACCGTTCTTGATACCCACGGGAAACTGTTGAAACTGCGGGAAACTGTGTTGCAGTTCTTGACACACTAAAATGGGTGTGTATGGTACCTACTACCATACCCTGTTCAAAGGTAATTCCATATTTTGTTTTGCCCATTCACCCTCTGAATGAAACACATACACAAAAAATCCTTATTTAACCCGTCTCCTCCCCTTCATCTACACTGAAGTGGATTTAACAAGAGTCATCGATAAGGGATCATAGCTTTCACCTGGTCAGTCTATGGCAGGGAAAGAAGCAGGTGTTCCTAATGTTTAATACACTCAGTGTACACCGTCTTTCTCTCTACCCCTCTCCCATGAGCTGTGGGCCACGACACAAGCTATGGATTCTCTCTATCCCATGAGCTGTGGACCACGACACAAGCTATGGATTCTCTCTATCTCATGAGCTATGGGCCATGACACAAGCTATGGATTCTCTGGCTTTCTCTTCCTGTCTGATCATGTTTAGATACTTCATGTTTTGTTAATGTCAGTATTTACTTGTAACTCAGGCTTTACGCATTGGGCGGAAGGTAACTGAAAGGTTGCTGGTTCGAATCCCCGAGCCGACTAGGTGAAAAATCTGTCGATGTGCCCTTGAGCAAGGCACATAACCCAAGTTCCTCTAAAAATTTAAGAAATGTAAGTAAATCGTTAATTTTACAATGTCATTAAATTTATTTACCTTTAGTATTCCACTATCAGACCAATTCTTGCTAGTCAACATCAACTCATTGCCTAATGCTTGCTTGCATATTTTAATAATCTTTATGGTGTCAGATAAGTATGTAAGTCATGGATATAATATGTCTCTCTCTGTTTGTAAGTCATGGATATAATATGTCTCTCTCTGTTTGTAAGTCATGGATATAATATGTCTCTCTCTGTTTGTAAGTCATGGATATAATATGTCTCTCTCTGTGTGTAAGTCATGGATATAATATGTCTCTCTCTGTTTGTAAGTCATGGATATAATATGTCTCTCTCTGTTTGTAAGTCATGGATATAATGTCTCTCTCTGTTTGTAAGTCATGTATATAATGTCTCTCTCTGTGTGTAAGTCATGGATATAATATGTCTCTCTCTGTGTGTAAGTCATGGATATAATATGTCTCTCTCTGTTTGTAAGTCATGGATATAATATGTCTCTCTCTGTGTGTAAGTCATGGATATAATATGTCTCTCTCTGTTTGTAAGTCATGGATATAATAAATCTCTCTCTGTTTGTAAGTCATGGATATAATATGTCTCTCTCTGTGTGTAAGTCATGGATATAATATGTCTCTCTCTGTTTGTAAGTCATGGATATAATAAGTCTCTCTCTGTTTGTAAGTCATGGATATAATATGTCTCTCTCTGTTTGTAAGTCATGGAAATAATGTCTCTCTGTGTGTAAGTCATGGATATAATATGTCTCTCTCTGTTTGTAAGTCATGGATATAATATGTCTCTCTCTGTTTGTAAGTCATGGATATAATATGCCTCTCTCTGTTTGTAAGTCATGGATATAATATGTCTCTCTCTGTTTGTAAGTCATGGATATAATATGTCTCTCTCTGTTTGTAAGTCATGGATATAATATGTCTCTCTGTGTGTAAGTCATGGATATAATATGTCTCTCTCTGTTTGTAAGTCATGGATATAATATGTCTCTCTCTGTTTGTAAGTCATGGATATAATATGCCTCTCTCTGTTTGTAAGTCATGGATATAATATGTCTCTCTCTGTGTGTAAGTCATGGATATAATATGTCTCTCTCTGTGTGTAAGTCATGGATATAATATGTCTCTCTCTGTTTGTAAGTCATGGATATAATATGTCTCTCTCTGTTTGTAAGTCATGGATATAATATGTCTCTCTCTGTTTGTAAGTCATGGATATAATATGTCTCTCTCTGTTTGTAAGTCATGGATATAATATGTCTCTCTGTGTGTAAGTCATGGATATAATATGTCTCTCTCTGTTTGTAAGTCATGGATATAATATGTCTCTCTCTGTGTGTAAGTCATGGATATAATATGTCTCTCTCTGTGTGTAAGTCATGGATATAATATGTCTCTCTCTGTTTGTAAGTCATGGATATAATATGTCTCTCTGTGTGTAAGTCATGGATATAATATGTCTCTCTCTGTTTGTAAGTCATGGATATAATATGTCTCTCTCTGTGTGTAAGTCATGGATATAATATGTCTCTCTCTGTTTGTAAGTCATGGATATAATAAGTCTCTCTCTGTTTGTAAGTCATGGATATAATATGTCTCTCTCTGTTTGTAAGTCATGGATATAATATGTCTCTCTCTGTTTGTAAGTCATGGAAATAATGTCTCTCTGTGTGTAAGTCATGGATATAATATGTCTCTCTCTGTTTGTAAGTCATGGATATAATATGTCTCTCTCTGTTTGTAAGTCATGGATATAATATGTCTCTCTCTGTTTGTAAGTCATGGATATAATATGTCTCTCTCTGTTTGTAAGTCATGGATATAATATGTCTCTCTCTGTGTGTAAGTCATGGATATAATATGTCTCTCTCTGTTTGTAAGTCATGGATATAATATGTCTCTCTCTGTTTGTAAGTCATGGATATAATGTCTCTCTCTGTTTGTAAGTCATGTATATAATGTCTCTCTCTGTGTGTAAGTCATGGATATAATATGTCTCTCTCTGTGTGTAAGTCATGGATATAATATGTCTCTCTCTGTTTGTAAGTCATGGATATAATATGTCTCTCTCTGTGTGTAAGTCATGGATATAATATGTCTCTCTCTGTTTGTAAGTCATGGATATAATACATCTCTCTCTGTTTGTAAGTCATGGATATAATATGTCTCTCTCTGTGTGTAAGTCATGGATATAATATGTCTCTCTCTGTTTGTAAGTCATGGATATAATAAGTCTCTCTCTGTTTGTAAGTCATGGATATAATATGTCTCTCTCTGTTTGTAAGTCATGGAAATAATGTCTCTCTGTGTGTAAGTCATTGATATAATATGTCTCTCTCTGTTTGTAAGTCATGGATATAATATGTCTCTCTCTGTTTGTAAGTCATGGATATAATATGTCTCTCTCTGTTTGTAAGTCATGGATATAATATGTCTCTCTGTGTGTAAGTCATGGATATAATATGTCTCTCTCTGTTTGTAAGTCATGGATATAATATGTCTCTCTCTGTTTGTAAGTCATGGATATAATATGCCTCTCTCTGTTTGTAAGTCATGGATATAATATGTCTCTCTCTGTTTGTAAGTCATGGATATAATATGTCTCTCTCTGTGTGTAAGTCATGGATATAATATGTCTCTCTCTGTTTGTAAGTCATGGATATAATATGTCTCTCTCTGTTTGTAAGTTGATTATGTTTACATAATCAACTGGGCATTTCAACAGTCTGTCCCTCAATAAGGTCCTGGGCATATATTGTTTATCTTACTATTGTTATAAATGCTAACTTTTTTAGCATTTGTGGCACAAATCCATTGCAAGTCAATGGTACGTATACATTTACATTTTAGTCAATTAGCAGACGCTCTTATCCAGAGCGACTTACAACCTTGGTGTTGCAAACGCCATGCTCTACCAACTGAGCTATAGCCAGTATGAAAATGTATGCACTCACTAACTGTAAGTCGCTCTGGATAAGATCGTCTGCTAAATGACTAAAATGTAAATGTTGTGGCTTGTAAGTAGCTAGCTAGCGGTTTAAGACATGGTTTGTACCCTAATCAACCCATCCAACGTGCGTACATGTTGATTGAAGTACTGAAGATTAATAAAACTACAGCACTGTAGCCGGTGACAAAGCTGCGTATATTGAAAAAGCTTGTTAGTGCGTAGGACAAATGTATCTTTGTGAAGAGTTTGACCAACACAGATTCATGTCCAATCTTTGAGGACGTGTCTACATTGTTAGAGTGGTCACATGCCAATCTGTTCCATATAATAGACAGTCTTTGGGACAGTGGAAAGCTGCATGGCCCCTTGGTTGTTGCTAAGCATGCATTCTTCTTCTATGGTGTTTATTGGAGGTGTTCAGACCAATGTTAAAGGTACATCACTGCCACCTTCTGGGCTGGAGTGTGATAGAGACGTGGTTCTGTCCTGGTGAGATCACAGGGTCAGAGAAAACTCCTGACTGTAGTCATACCAAAACACTAAACACGTAGTCATTTCATTTTAATGTTTGGTAAACAACAGGTGTAGACTAACAGTGAAATGTTGACCAACAATGGAGAAAACAATACAAAAATTATAATAATAGGAAAAAAGATTGTAGCATAAGGAATTAATATACAATGAGCAATGGTAGTTTGGCTATATACATGGGGTACCAATACCTAGTCAATGATAGCTTGGCTATATACATGGGGTACCAATACCTAGTCAATGATAGTTTGGCTATATACAGTGCCTTCTGAAAGTATTCAGACCCCTTGACTTTTCCCACATTTTATTACGTTACAGCCATAGTCTAAAATTGATTAAATTGCTTTTTTCCCCCCTCATCAATCTCCACACAATACCCCATCATGTCAAAGCAAAAAAAGTTTTTTAGAGGTTTTTCCTAATTTATTAATAAAAAACGGAAATATCAATTTCACGTAAGTATTCAGACCCTTTACTCAGTACTTTCTTGACGCACCTTTGGCAGCGATTACAGCATCGAGTCTTCTTGGGTATGACGCTACAAGATTGGCACACCTGTATTTGGGGTGTTTGCAGATCCTCTCAAGCTCTGTCAGGTTGGATGGGGAGCATTGCAGCACAGCTATTTTCTGGTCTCACCAGAGATGTTCAATCGGGTCTGGGCTCTGGCTGGGCCAGGTGAACCTGCGCCCCAGTCTGAAGTTCTGAGCACTCTGGAGAAGATTTTCATCAAGGATCTCGCCGTACTTTGCTCCGTTCATTATTCCCTCGATCCTGACTAGTCTCAGATCAAATCAAATTTTATTGGCCACATGCGCCGAATACAACAGGTGCAGACATTACAGTGAAATGCTTACTTACAGCCCTTAACCAACAGTGCATTTATTTTTAATAGAAAAGTAAAATAAAACAACAAAAAAGTGTTGAGAAAAAAAAGAGCAGAAGTAAAATAAAATAACAGTAGGGAGGCTATATATACAGGGGGGTACCGGTGCAGAGTCAATGTGCGGGGGCACCGGCTAGTTGAGGTAGTTGAAGTAATATGTACATGTGGGTAGAGTTAAAGTGACTATGCATAAATAATTAACAGAGTAGCAGCAGCGTAAAAATATGGGGTGGGGGGGGGGTGGGGCAGTGCAAATGGTCCGGGTAGCCATGATTAGCTGTTCAGGAGTCTTATGGCTTGGGGGTAGAAGCTGTTGAGAAGTCTTTTGGACCTAGACTTGGCACTCCGGTACCGCTTGCCGTGCGGTAGCAGAGAGAACAGTCTATGACTAGGGTGGCTGGAGTCTTTGACAATTTTGAGGGCCTTCCTCTGACACCGCCTGGTATAGAGGTCCTGGATGGCAGGAAGCTTGGCCCCAGTGATGTACTGGGCCGTACGCACTACCCTCTGTAGTGCCTTGCGGTCGGAGGCCAAGCAGTTGCCATACCAGGCGGTGATGCAACCAGTCAGGATGCTCTCGATGGTGCAGCTGTAGAATTTTTTGAGGATCTGAGGACCCATGCCAAATCTTTTCAGTCTCCTGAGGGGGAATAGGCTTTGTCGTGCCCTCTTCACGACTGTCTTGGTGTGTTTGGACCATGATAGTTCGTTGGTGATGTGGACACCAAGGAACTTGAAGGTCTCAACCTGTTCCACTACAGCCCCGTCGATGAGAATGGGGGCGTGCTCAGTCCTCTTTTTTTTCCTGTAGTCCACAATCATCTCCTTTGTCTTGGTCACGTTGAGGGAGAGGTTGTTATCCTGGCACCACACGGCCAGGTCTCTGACCTCCTCCCTATAGGCTGTCTCATCGTAGTCGGTGATCAGGCCTACCACTGTTGTGTCGTCTGCAAACTTAATGATGGTGTTGGAGTCGTGCCTGGCCATGCAGTCATGGGTGAACAGGGAGTACAGGAGGGGACTGAGCACACACCCTTGAGGGGCCCCCATGTTGAAGATCAGTGTGGCAGATGTGTTATTACCTACCCTTACCACCTGGGGGCGGCCCGTCAGGAAGTCCAGGATCCAGTTGCAGAGGGAGGTGTTTAGTCCCAGGATCCTTAGCTTAGTGATGAGCTTTGAGGGCACTATGGTGTTGAATGCTGAGCTGTAGTCAATGAATAGCATTCTCACGTAGGTGTTCCTCTTGTCCAGGTGGGAAAGGGCAGTGTGGAGTGCAATAGAGATTGCATCATCTGTGGATCTGTTGGGGCGGTATGCAAATTGAAGTGGGTCTAGGGTTTCTGGGATAATGGTGTTGATGTGAGCCATGACCAGCCTTTCAAAGCACTTCATGGCTACAGACGTCAGTGCTACGGGTCGGTAGTCATTTAGGCAGGTTATCTTAGAGTCCTTGGGCACGGGGACTATGGTGGTCTGCTTGAAACATGTTGGTATTACAGACTCAGTCAGAGACATGTTGAAAATGTCAGTGAAGACTCTTGCCAGTTGGTCAGCACATGCTCGGAGTACACGTCCTGTTAATCCGTCTGGCCCTGCGGCCTTGTGAATGTTGACCTGCTTAATAGTCTTACTCACATCGGCAACGGAGAGCGTGATCACATAGTCATCCGGAATAGCTGGTGCTCTCATGCATACTTCAGTGTTGCTTGCCTCGAAGCGAGCATAGAAGTGGTTTAGCTCATCTGGAAGTCTTGTGTCACTGGGCAGCTCGCGGCTGTGCTTCCCTTTGTAGTCTGTAATAGTTTTCAAGCCCTGCCACATCCGACGAGCGTCAGAGCCGGTGTAGTACGATTCAATCTTAGTCCTGTATTGACTCTTTGCCTGTTTGATGGTTCGTCTGAGGGCATAGCGGGATTTCTTATAAGCGTCCGGGTTAGAGTCCCGCTCCTTGAAAGCGGCAGCTCTACCCATTAGCTCAGTGCGGATGTTTCCTGTAATCCATGGCTTCTGGTTGGGGTATGTACGTACGGTCACTGTGGGGACGACATCATCAATGCACTTTTTGATGAAGCCAGTGACTGATGTGGTGTACTCCTCAATGCTATCTGAAGAATCCCGGAACATGTTCCAGTCTGTGCTAGCAAAACAGTCCTGTAGCTTAGCATCTGCGTCATCTGACCACTTTTTTATTAACCGAGTCACTGGTGCTTCCTGCTTTAGATTTAGCCTATAAGCAGGAATCAGGAGGATAGAGTTATGGTCAGACTTGCCAAATGGAGGGCGAGGGAGAGCTTTGTATGCGTCTCTGTGTGTGGAGTAAAGGTGGTCTAGAGTTTTTTTCCCTCTGGTTGCACATTTAACATGCTGGTAGAAATTAGGTAGAACGGATTTAAGCTTCCCTTCATTAAAAGTCCCCGGCCACTAGGAGCGCTGCCTCTGGATGAGCGTTTTCCTGTTGACTTATGGCCTTATACAGCTCATTCAGTGCAATCTTAATGCCAGCATTGGTTTGTGGTGGTAAATAGACAGCTATGAAAAATATGGATAAAAACTCTCTTGGTAAATAGTGTGGTCTACAGCTTATCATAATATACTCTACCTCAGGCGAGGAAAACCTCGAGACTTCCTTAGTATTTGATTTTGTACACCAGCTGTTGTTTACAAATATACACAGACCGCCACCCCTTGTCTTACCGGAGTCAGCCGTTCTATCCTGCCGATGTAGCGTATAGCCCGCTAGCTGTATGTTATCCATGTCGTTGTTCAGCCACGACTCGGTGAAACATAAGATATTACAGTTTTTAATGTCCCGTTGGTAGGATAACCGTAATCTTAGGTCGTCCAATTTATTCTCCAAATGATTGAAGATTGGCTAATAGGATTGATGGGAGCGGCAGTTTACTCGCTCGCCATCAGATCCTTACAAGGCACCCCGACCTATGTCCACGATATCTCCGTCTCTTCCTCATGCGAATGACGGGGATTTGGGCCTTGTCGGGTGTCTGTAGGATATCCTTCGCGGCCGCCTCGTTGAAGAACAAATCTTCGTCCAATACGAGGTGAGTAATCGCTGTCCTGATATCCAGAAGCTCTTTTTGGTTATAAAGAGACGATGGCAGAAACATTATGTACAAAATAAATTACAAATAACGCGGAAAAACACACATAATAGTACAATTGGTTAGAGGGCTGTAAAACGGCAGCCATCTTCTCCGGCACCACTATAGGTTTTCCCAGTCCCTGCCTCTGAAAAACATCCACACCGCATGATACTGCCACGACCATGCTTCACCGTAGGCATGGTGCCAGGTTTCCTCCAGACGTGACGCTTGACATTCAGGCAAAAGAGTTCAATCTTGGTAACAACAGACCAGAGAATCTTGTTTCTCATGGTCAGAGTCGTTTAGGTGCCTCTTGGCAAACTCCAAGCGGGCTGAACTCTGGAGCTCTGTCAAAGTGATCATCGGTTTCTTGGTCACTTCCCTGACCAAGGCCCTTCTTCTCCAATTGCTCAGTTTGGCCGGGTGGACAGCTCTAGGAAGAGTCTTGGTGGTTCCAATCTTCTCCCATTTAAGAATGATGGAGGCCACTGTTCTCTTGGGGACCTTCAATGCTGCAGAAATGTTTTGGTACCCTTCCCCAGATCTGTGCCTCGACACAATCCTGTCTCGGAGCTCTACGGACAATTCCTTCGACCTCATGGCTTGGTTGTTGCTCTGACATGCAATGTCAACTGTGGGATGTTAGATAGACAGGTGTGTGCCTTTTCAAACCATGTCCAATCAATTGAATTTATCTCAGGTGGACTCCAATCAAGTTGAGGAAACATCTAAAGGAAGATCAATGGAAACAGGATTCACCAAGAGCTACATTTCGAGATTCATAGCAAAGGGTTACTTATGTAAATAAGGTATCTGTTTTTCATTTTTAATTATTTATTATTTATTAAATTATTATTATTTTACTTTTTTTTTATTAGCAAAAATGTCTAAACCGGTTTTCGCTTTGTCATTATGGGGTATTAACGTATTATTTATTTATTTCAAGGGGTCTGAATACTTTCCGAATGCACTGTATAGACACCAGTGGCGGCTCCTGAAAAAATTCTCAGGGGGGGCAATTTTTCTGATGATTTAGGTGACCTACACACATTTTAAAAAAGATATGTCCAGCAACAACATGAAGACAGGGGCAGCATATAAGTCAATACCAGAAGCATTTATTGACTGATCTCAAAAGTGTTGGCTTACCAGGGTTGGTGGAGCCCTCAGTTTCATCTTTGCCTCGCAAAGCTAACTCAAACACTCCGCAAAACTTCACACACTGGATTAGCCGGCTGAGGATGTGGCGGTTCTTGCTAATGTCGTAGTAAATATATTTGTTATAGTGAATATGGAATATGATATGTTGAGTAAAATGTTGTGCTAAGATCTATTTAGGTCAGGAGCTGGTTATAAGTTCTGTTCCTATCCAATAACAATGGACAAAAGGGTCCTATCTTGTCAGCCTTGTCAGCAGGTGGCCAAGGACAACACCCACGCCATAGGCCTCTCAGTTCTTCCAACTCACGAGTTCTTGCTCTGAGGACACACACACACACACACACAAACACACACACACACACATCATCACTGTTAAACACACACACACACACACACACACACACACACAAAAATCCCCTCTCTTAGGCTGAACATTTGAAGACAGAGAACCCGACTCAGAGCCAATGCAACAGTGACACTAGCCTGGAGGGGACCTCGCCCAACTCATCAGGACCAATCAGAAGATCAGAACTACTAGATTCAACCTACTTCATTTATTGCATAAAATGTCTGCACACAATGTTTCGGGGCTCTCTTCAGATAATAATAATAATAATAATAATAATAATAATAATAATAATAATATGCCATTTAGCAGACGCTTTTATCCAAAGCGACTTACAGTCATGCGTGCATACATTTTTGTGTATGGGTGGTCCTGGGGATCGAACCCACTACCTTGGCGTTACAAGCGCCGTGCTCTACCAGCTGAGCTACAGAAAGTGGATACTCATGGATGCGCATCGCAATTGTAAAATGTCAACACAATTGGAGACACCACGTCATTTTTGGAGACATGTTATTGACAGTAAACTATTGTAGATGCGACTGCTAACTAAATAAAACATTTTAGCTGGCTAGCTAATCATCTTAGCTAAATGTGGGGCAAACAATTCAGTTATTTACCGTTAATTTGAGGGATTGGGGTGAAAGAAATCGAGTTACATAGTGATACTTTACGATATACTGTATTGACAATATCGCAATATTTTAGCGCTAGTTGGCTGTATCTGCACCAAAACACCATTATTGTTCCTTCATAGCTTGTTCTCAATCTTTTCACATTGGGAGCCAATTTGTTTTCAGCACTTTTATTTCCATGACTGATCAAAACTCGTTCTCATGGCTTTCTGATCCCTCTGCAACAGACATATGGTGCGCAATAAAATCACAGTATCGAATCGCAATACGTATAGAATCATGAGACTCGCAATGCATATATCTTATCGTGAGGTTCCTGGCAATTCCCAGCCCAAGTTCATTTGCCACAACAAATCTCTTCGCTAGCAAACGCGATGTCTTCTCCAAAACGGCAATGTGTCTCCAGCAATGTTTACTTTTTTGACGTTCTATGGCATCTCCACTTTCCAAGCATATATGACCACATGTAATATTTTGGTAAGTGATGCAAATAGTGAACTATGTAGGGCCAGGATGTAAAATATATGTAGCTGCAGCAATTTCTCTTATCTGATATGGTAAGTAATGGGGCTTAATGTATAGCTCCCTAAGAGTTTGACGAACGGGTCCGTGCACGCGATTCCAGATATCTTTACCTCTGAATAAACTGCCTTTATTATACCATATCCACCCTGTCCAAAGTCTCTACTTGGTCTCAGTTCTCCAGTAAACTTGTGATTATCAACACTAACCTCATCGTTGTGGCGGCGGACAGCTAGCCTGTATCCCTCATCCAGTTGAGTGGCAATGTTCTTTTTTCGTTCGTACCAATTTTTGGAAAATCCTCGGGTGTAGGACTTTCCGCCTTTAGTAGAAACCTGTTGAATTATTAAATTTGGTCTGGGAGGTCCTAATTGTTTCGTTGCCAATTTATCTTGATTTGTTCGCCGACAAAAAGGAACTTCTTTCAAAGAGACAATCGAGTTGCACTGCCATTTTGACAGTAATAGTGAATTGATTGATGAGGCTACCCGCTCTTTTCTTAGTTACGTTCATGGTTATGTTACGTATGACGAAAGCGCGTAAGTGCAAGCCCTCAGAAACCCATAGAGATTGTATTGAAAGCTCTGATATTTGAAAAAAATAGATTTTACATGGGAGTCTATGAGAGACTTCTGGGCGATTTTCAACCTGACTGAAATCGCCCCAAAGGGGGGGGGGGGGGGGGCATTTGAAGCACGACTTTAGCCTGATTGGACCAGACGTCTAGATTACAACACTGATAACTACTGTTGCCGTGATATAATTGATTAGAAAAAAAATCCCTTCCTTTTCCCGTTTGGCAGTGCGTCGCCCATATCGCCCTATTGAACACACCGCCCCTGATAGACACTAACTATTTCACTTTAAACACTTTGTTATATTTATGCACAAGAGAAGAAGAGGTTGCCCAGCACAAATTAATGTACAAACATGATTTTTCATGACATATTTGTAATTTAGCAGATGCTCTTCTCCAGAGCGATTTATAGGACCAATTGGGGTTAATTTCCTTGCTCAAGGGCCCATTGACAGATTTTTGACCTAGTTAGCTCTGGATTCAAACCAGCGACCTTTCAGTTACTGGCCCAACACTCTAAACCGCTAGGCTACCTGCTGCCAGATCAATTAACTTCAATACAGTTATTCAAATATATTCATCATTAATTACTAAAATAATTAATCTAGTATTAAAAGACAATTTAATAAACACAAGTAGTCAATTCATAGCCTGTTTATCATTAAACAAAATATGTTAGTAATATAAAATAATCCATCCAAACTAATGCTGAAAACTGATCATCACACCATCTTTATTTGATATACACTGAGTGCATAAAACATTTGGTCAAGAGTGTGCATGTCCTTCACCAGGTGCACTGCAGCCTGTTCTCGCCTGCTCTGCAGTGACGGGAGCTGTGGTTGGACTGCTCCACCTCTGGAGATGATCCTCAAGGCCCTCCTCTGCACCCTGTCTAGTTGGGCCAGCTGCTTTTTACTGCATCCAACTAACAGCACTCCACCGTATTCCAGACAAGGCCTGGCCAGTGTAGTATAGACTGTGACCAAATCTTTCAGTTGTGTAGCTGTGGAGCCAGGCTAGTAACCTTGGACACAGTTCAATGTCAGACAGATGTTGCAGGAATTTTGCGTTATCTACTCAATCAAAGGCTTTGGACACATCAGCAAGTAACACACTCACCATTGCTGGTTTTATGGAGTCTATAGCTGTCAGCCAGGAGTTTGTGGCTTTCACAAGGGTGGTAGTAGTGCTGGACTTTGGGAGGTAGTCATACTGATTTGTGCACTCAGATAACACCTCCTACTGGCAGGGAACAGTTTTAACAATGTGTTTGATGACAGTGGCTAGATCTTCTGCATGCTCTTTTAGTAGCCAGGCTGGATTGCCATCAGGCCCACATGCTTTACGTGGGCTGAGTCTGGTCAGAGCTTGCTTTAACTGGCCAATGCTGCACAGCTCAACCTGCCTTGTAGGCATGGGCAGGGGAAGATGGCAAGAGGTGTGGTGCTTGTCCATGCCTCAGAAGAGAAGCCATTCAAAACATCAGCCACCTCGTTATCTTAAATTCCCTCGACCTGTATTCTCCCTCCTGATGTTTTCTTTGGTCCCAGTCCTTTGTTAATGAAGTCCCACCATTCCTTAGGGTTTTTCTTCTTTAAGTCCTGGATTTCAGTTTTGTAGTAGTTTGTCTTTGCTTCCTTGATAAGCATTTGCACTGTGTTTTTGTATTTTCTCCATGTCATTGTCTTTCCCCATCTGTTGAAAATATTATTGGCCAATCTGTAGAATCTCGTCTCACAGTCAGTGCAGTATTAAGTCTTCTCTCCAGTGTGTAACCATTGGTGTTTTTACGTTGCCAATCGGGAGAAACTCTTGCCATATTAAGAGCAGCAGTAAGGATTCTCTCCTGTGTGTATACGTTCATGTTGTTTTAAGTTGCCCAGTCGAGAGAAAATCTTTCCACAGTCAGAGCAGGAGTAAGGCTTCTCTCCTGTATGTATAAGTTCATGTTGTTTTAAGTGGCCCAGTTGAGAGAAACACTTCCCACAGTCAGAGCAGGAGTAAGGCTTCTCTCCTGTATGTATACGTTCATGTTGTTTTAAGTTGCCAGGTTGAGAGAAACTTGCCCCACAGTCAGAGCAGGAGTAAGGCTTTTCTCCTGTATGTACATGTTCATGTTGTTTTAAGGTGTCCAGTCGAGAGAAACTCTTCCCACATCCAGAGCAGGAGTAAGGCTTCTCTCCTGTATGTATACGTTCATGTATTTTAAAGTTGCCCAGTTGAGAGAAACTTGCCCCACAGTCAGAGCAGGAGTAAGGCTTCTCTCCTGTGTGTGTTCTCTGATGAAGTTTCAGCTCAGCTGATGTTGTGAAGCATTTTACACAGTCAGAGCAGGAGTAAGGCTTCTCTCCTGAATGTATCCGTTCATGTGTTTTTAAGTGGCACAGTTGAGAGAAACTTGCCCCACAGTCAGAGCAGGAGTAAGGCTTCTCTCCTGTGTGTGTTCTCTGATGAAGTTTCAGCTCAGCTGATGTTGTGAAGCATTTTACACAGTCAGAGCAGGAGTAAGGCTTCTCTCCTGTATGTATACGTTCATGCATTTTAAAGTGGCCCAGTCGAGAGAAACTCTTCCCACAGTCAGAGCAGGAGTAAGGCTTCTCTCCTGTGTGTGTTCTGTGATGACGTTTCAGCTCAGCTGATGTTTTGAAGCATTTTACACAGTCAGAGCAGGAGTAAGGCTTCTCTCCTGTATGTATACGTTCATGTGATTTTAAGTTGCTCAGTTGAGAGAAACTTGCCCCACAGTCAGAGCAGGAGTAAGGCTTCTCTCCTGTGTGTGTTCTCTGATGAACTTTTAGCTCAAATGATGTTTTGAAGCACTTTACACAGTCAGTGCAGGAGTAAGGCTTTTCTGCTGTATGTATAGGTTCATGTTGTTTTAAGTGGCCCCGTTGAGAGAAACTCTTCCCACAGTCAGAGCAGGAGTAAGGCTTCTCTCCTCTGTGCACTCTCTGATGAACTGTCAGAGCCTTTGATGTTGTGAAATTATTCCCACAGTAAGTACAGGAATTCAGATTATCTCCTGTGTGTACTGGTAGGTGTATTTTTAACTTTGATAGAATTGAGAAACTCTCCTCACAATGTGGGCAGTGGTGAGACTTCTTAGCTCTGTGATCTTCCTGCTGTTGCTCTCTGGATGTAGAGAATGTCTCAACATGGTCTCCTGTGAGAACAACAACAGAAGAACCAGTCAGTTGGTATGATATACATGTCAATCAAATGTGTTTTATGAAGCCCTTTCTACATCAGAAGTTGTCACAAAGCAAGCAATGCAGATGTAGAAGCCATATCATCCTCCACTCACTATCACAAGGGTTAGTAACTACACTGACTCATTTCATAGAACTTTAAAACATTGGCAGTTTGTCTACTTCACTTTTTTAATCTACTCTCTGATCACTCCAGATAGCCCAGTGAATAAAACAAATGCTGGCAATACTGGTGTCAAACCATGTAAGTGTCAGTAGCATGAAATAATATCTACCTTCTCATTGAAACAGTTCATCATGAAACAGTTCTACTGCAACTTTTCATGCACATTGGGAAGTTGGAATGAATAACACCAACTTAGTTAGATAGAACCTGCTCTTACCATGAGAAACAGATTTCCCAATCTTCTCCTCCTCTTCTTCATCTTTAATGTTGACATTCAGCTCCAGTGTTTGACTGCAGTCTTCCAGCTTCACTGATGCCATCTCTGGATCCTGCAGTGCAAACTGGGCTCCACTGTCACAATCAGGACCCAGTGACTGTAGGTTTGGACTCAGTGTGGAAGGAGAGAGGCAGGCTGGGTTTGTCCGCACTATTGATGTTACCGGCCTCAGATTTAATTCTTGTCGTCCTGTAGTAACAATGAGAAACAGACACAAAAAGTTAGTGTCTTGACAGTTCTGGCACTTTCTTTATTCTCTAAAAATATATTAAGTTTCTTCTTGTTAAATTATCTACTTCAGTGCTTGACTTGGACTGAAATAGGTGCCAGTACTCATTTTGGGTGCCGGTACTGTTTATATTTAGGTGCAGGAGCTCCACAATACTGTTGAGCTAACATTCTATAAGAGGAACAGGAGCTCAAGCACTATATATTTGAGGTGCCGGTACTTAACCTATAGCAGATTTTTCCCAAATTCACATACAGTACTAGTCAAAAGTTTTAGGACACCTTCTGTCACGATCGTCTGAGGAAGCGGACCAATACGCAGCGTTGCGAGTGAACATGATGACTTTAATTCGAAAAGCACGTCAATACAAAACAAAAGACGAAAGTGAAGTCCAACAGAGACAAAGACTGAACTTGGAACAAAAACCCACAATACCCACAGGAAAACAATCAGAATAAATATGGCTCCCAATCAGAGATAACGAGCCGACAGCTGACACTCGTTACCTCCGATTGGGAGTCATTGACCAAACATAGAAAACAACAACCTAGACACCCAACATAGAACATAAACACATAGACTGCACACACCCTGGCTCAACAATAATGAGTCCCAGAACCAGGGTGTGACACCTACTCATTCCAGGGGTTCTTTATTTTTACTATTTTCTACATTGTAGATTACAAAGATTCTACAAAGCTGTCATCAAGGCAAAGGGTGGCTACTTTGAAGAATCTAAAATCTAAAATATATTTGATTTGTTTAACACTTTTTTGGTTATTACATGATTCCATGTGTTATTTCATAGTTTAGATTCTTCACTATTATTCTACAATGTAGAAAATTGTAAAAATTAAGAAAAACCCTTGAATGAGTAGGTGTGTCCAAACTTTTGACTGGTACTGTAAATGCATAAATGACAAAAGCCATGTAGTACAAGGTCACTGTTTGTTTTAGGTGGGACTATGTACTATTTTCCTGAATAACCTGGTATTCACTGTATTATTATTATTATTATTCAATCAAAAACCAATTGTATTTTCCATTCACACCATAGTAACATTCATCAATAAATACAGAAACAACTGAATGTGTCTGAATATTACTACACGTCGAAAACGTATAATCATTACAGTCAGCTTCAAAACAGTAGTGCAACCGTGAAGTTCTCTCTCTGCTGCACTGAAGTCCGTTGACGCTGACCGAGTGGGCGGCACCATTTTACCAGCTTGTTAATTTTACACAAAACCAAAACAAACTCGGAAATCTAAAATAAATGGATTCTTTATGAAATCACCTTGAGGAAATGATGTACATCCATTCAGACAAACCCAAAGTATCTAGCTATGTGACTTGTAAAATAGTTACCAGGTTTACTCAGTTTGACATAAAAATAACACACCAAACCTTTACCAAACGTGATAATACCTTAACGGATTTGTTACCTAGCATTGTATGACATGTTCTTTCGATATTAGAACGTTTAAACGTGCTATTACATACTGATATTACGTCTTTTATAAAGTATTAGTTAATGTTTGGAATATTGAGAGCTGCATAAGGTTTTGGAGGATGACATACATTCCATGTATTTATTTCTGTCACTGGTGGGTGCCAGAAGGTATGCGGGCCAAGATAGCTGGGGGGCCACTGGTGCTAATCTTAGAAGGAGTACGTGATGGAATATCCTGACTAGGGTGCAACACGATACCATATAGGGTGATCCTATATGTGGCGAGGAGTGACACTCAATAATGGATGGCAACTGTTGGATGGAATTAGCTCGGAAAAGCATTATATAAACTAAGAGGTTTTCTATGTAAGTCATTCAGATGACAATAGGCTACGCCCGTACCGCTTGTCATGTGAATCTGGTACTGTAATATTAAATACTTTGAACCAACTCTCCATCTAAGTGTTGAACTATTCTCTTGCATACTGAATTACTTGATGCCAGAGAAACTCGTCATAACACATACCAGTAGTAATAAATAGAAACGGACAGAAATGTTATCTTGTTGACATCACAGCTCTGGTGCTTTCTTTATACTGGTGCGTGGAAGGAGATGGATTTTGGCCGACATTCTGCAAATGTTCTAATCGATGAAACATCTGATCTTAATACAGTTCTGTTCCCAAAGCTAATACCTATTGTAATAAAAAGAAACCGACACAAAGGTTATCTTCTTGACATTACAGTTCTGGAGCTTTCTTTATACTGAGGAATGGTGCGTGCCTGCCTGGAACTTCCTGTTCCCCCACTACCATAGTGCAGCCACAGATAGAACAATGAGACAGATATTTCACTGGATGTATAATTGTGAAGCATCCGGTTGACGTTTCCACTCACTACCAAATATGGCAGTGAGAGGAAGCCCACTGGCCGGCAGTGGGAGAAGATGGAACGAGATGGATTTTAGCCGATATTCTGCAAATGTTCTAATCGATGAAACATCTGATCTTAATACAGTTCTGTTCCCAAAACTAAAATCTGTTATGCACAGAGTGGACTAAGTTTTGTGGACTTATCTGTTGTAAATATTTTTTTTAATCACGTTATTTAGAAGGAACGCAAATGCGAAATGAGTAATTGTACACGAGCGCTTCACAGAGGAGGCCTTCCCTAACAGAAATATGCAGATGTGTGCTAGAACACACCAATAGGATCTCGCTAGCTCGTGCTTGGCTCTGCCCACTATGACTCATCTGTTCCCATTGGAAACGACCAGCTGTGGTCTATCTTGGTTTAGTTATAAGAAATCATTGGTGCAACCGTCCGTGCGTTCAGGGATCCTTGGGATGGCCCTACCCCATTATATGAGAAGGGCGGTGCTTAATTTGAGCTGGATCCTCCGGTACCTCTCAGTTTTGTAGTCTTTCGTTCCGGAACCCATTTGCCAGGATCAGGTAGCCTACGGGAAGTGTGCTGGAGGTGCTGCAGCACTCTGCAGTGTGTTCAGAAATACATTAAATCATTCCCAATACTACACCAGGAGTAAGCCTAAAATTTCACCACAGAGGATCCATAGCTAATTTAAAAAAAATAGCCTAGCTGTGGATTGTGTGTAGCCAAATCACAAGGCATGCCTAACGTGTGGCAAATCTGTCAGTTAACAGCATGCAGCCAAAACAGGCCTTTAGCAAATATTTCTAATACAATCGCTGGAAAACACAGATTGTAAAGCAAATGGATCCTGCTGAAAATAAAATACTAATGTCTGTATGTTACCAAGTTAACAACTTCCAAATAGGCCTATTGAGCAAACAGCATTGTTTAAAAAAGTAAAGCAAGAGAGAGATAATCTTTTGGCCGGTGAGTGAGCTGCACATCATTGGGTGAGTCAGTGAAACTGGAAAGCTTTTTTAGGACTGTATCTTCCTCCTCATATTGTGTTTCTCTGCACACTTAGGGGCCTCGGCTATTGATGGATTCAAGACAAGGTCGTTTTTATTGATCTCAGATTCTCAGTGTCAAAGTAGCCTGTCGTTTTGGTCATTTGTGAGGTATTCAAAAAGATTCTGCAAAAGTCTTGTCATCTAAACTGAATTAGAATTGCATGAAATGTGTGTAACTTCTGCAAGCGGCTCCACATCACTGCTCTATGCCCGTACTTGAGACATCTGTGGCATTGTGTTGTGTGAAAAAACTGCATATTTTAGAGTGTCATTTTTTTATTTGTTAGGGATCCCCATTAGATGCTGCCAAGCACCTACTCAGCTACTCTTGTCCCCAGCACAAGGTGCACCTGTGTAATGATGATCATGCTATTTAATCAGCTTCTTGATATGCCACATATGTCAGGTGGATGGATCATCTTGGCAAAGGAGAAATGCTCACTAACAGGGATGTAAACAAATTTGTGCAAAACATTTTAGAAATACGTTTTTGTCTGGAACATTTCTGGAATATTTTATTTCACCTCATGAAAGATGGGACCAAAACATTACATGTTGCATTTATATGTTTGTTCAGTGTATACAGTATTTTTTTTATTTAAAAGCATACAAACTATCGATAACATAATTTAAATTAAATCAGCCTGCTTTTCTGTTCTAATCAGGTCCCTACACAGGCTCAGAAGGATCCTGTGAGGGCGGAAAATTTTCTGGCAACAGTAGTCCTTGCAGGGCTTCTGCCGTGAAGTCTTGGAGGCCCAAAAACGTATCAGCTGCAGATATAATGATGTCCAGCTTCTTGGACTTCTTGTGCAGTACAAATAATAACTGTGGCTATAAATACTAAAAAATCCACCTTCAAAATAAGTGAGATCACTTGATTGACGTATAACATTTGCAACTGGTTGCAGTGCATCCACTGTCATATCTTCTTCAGAACTGTGGCCTCTTGCTACTATAACTCTCTTCACCGCCTCCACATAGGAGATTTGATGTACAGCCCTGATCCTTGACACCTCAACCTCTTTCACCCTAACAGGGCACTCTGGGAATTCAGGAATATGACCCCCACCACAGTTACAACATTTTACATTCACATGCTCTTCAATAACATATTCCTTCCGTCTGCAAACACTTGACATGTGGCCAAACTTTTTACATTTCTTGCATTGCATCAGGTTTTACACAAACTCTCTTATGGGGTATATTATATATCCCAGCTTTACATAGGGTAGTAGATACTCTTCATCAAACATCAATAATAAAGATGAACTTTGCTCCTTTTTCACATTCTCCATACGGGTCAAGCGACGTGCATTTGCATCCTTTTTCTTCTTTGGGATTTGGTTGGCAGAGCGCATCCAACTTTTAGGTGCATACACCGCCACCTACTGTACTGGTGTGTGAGGCCATTCACAGACTACATACATTAAATTCATTGATACAGTAATTAATACAGAATTGCCCTGCCAAGTATTAGCCTGCTCTAAAAAATGTGAGGGTAAATGTTCTTGGTTCGTGCAGGTGACTGACCTCCTCAGACCAATTGGCAATACGCCAAGAACATTGTTCTGGGAACCAAAAGGGATATCTCAGTTTCAAGGTCTCAGCTTGGAGAGAAGAAGCCTTGTGAGGTATTGGTCGGTTACATGCAGGAACCAAATGTTAATGATTAATTAATGATTAATAAGCTAAATCTTGCAAATATAACTTGTCTGTGTAAGCAGTATATAGGACAACTAACGGGACTGCCCCGGCAGAGCTCCCAACCGACGTGTACTATGGTGCTTTTAAGTTTGTTGGAACCTCTCCAGCTTGCTGATAAAAAATAATTATTCATTTAAGTTCCACGACAAAAATCCACCACCCCATTCCACTATTTAACCCTATCTAGTCCTACGCCAGACCACTACCACTCAACACCCCCTGCAGCTGTTCTGCAGTAAATCCTCGGAATCCCAAGTACTTCTCTGCCGCTGCCACCACAGCCTCTATTTCTGGGACTTTTGATCCATTTCTGCAGTACAATTGACAACCATTGCTATAAACGGTCCTCTGTAGCTCAGCTGGTAGAGCACGGCGCATGTAATGCCAGGGTAGTGGGTTCGATCCCCGGGACCACCCATACACAAAAATGCATGCACGCATGACTGTAAGTCACTTTGGATAAAAGCGTCTGCTAAGTGGCATATTATTATTATATTATTATAAATGTGAAAAAGCCCACCTTACTGAAGCACATATTCTTCCCATCACTCTCTCTTGGTCTCTGCCTACTCACAGGAATCCTCTCAAGATCCCTCACCCTGTACCCATCTTCCTCTACCACTCTCTTCACTGCTTCGGCATACAACACTTTCTGTACTACTGTAACCCTGGCAACCTCAATCTGCCTTTCTCTCACCTGACTCCTCAGATCTCCAGCCCGTTAACACCCCCACAACTAACACACAGAACTTTCTCCACCGATACCACCGATTTCTTCATCTCATGCCCTCCTGCACACTTGTCACATCTAGGCATCTCATGTCTACACACTGCTGCAACAGGCCCATAAACTTCACACCTAAAACACTGTAGTATTTACAGAACAAAATCGCTCACGGGATAACTGACACTTACTACCTTGATCTTATCTGGCAGAGACTACGCATCAAAATCCAGCATGACAGATAATGTATTCTCCGTTTCCCCACGCTCTACATCGGATCTACGTCTCACCAAACGGAGGGTGTCACAGACACCTGGAATCTTCCATTTCAACTGCACATCCTCAACACTTAAACTTAACCCCGTTATCACTCCTTTCAATGCCACCCTGTTCCGGAGAGCAATTCAAGTCACAATTCCTGTCTCTAATCACGTAATCCGCAGCGCCCGCTCCCTCTGGACAGAGGAGAAACAATAAATCATCACGAGTCCACTCAGTTACCTTCACCAACTCAACAGTCCCCAACCTCTTCTCCACCTAACCTGACACCACATTTGGATCCATTCTCTCTACAAATCTCACTCCCACTGGGCCAGAATCATCCTTATCCTTATCATCCTCGGAATGAAACCCGAACTCAGAGTTCCTCACCGCAGGTAATTAATCCTCACTCTCACCAGGTTCCATCTCCGAGCTACTGGAGGACGTATCCCTCTTTATACACTTGACGATAACCTCCCTCACCACACTGCTTCCCTCTACACTCAGCTCCTTCTCAGCGGTCATCACTGCACCTGCCACCACAGTTAATTCATCCTCACTCTCGTCACGTTCACTTTCCTCCTGTAGCTCTTCTAAAAGTTGTGTGTGATCTTCCATTCCATATTCACTCAAAACATATTCCACTTTTCTCCTTTGTCCTTGTCCACCATCTTCTCCTTCATCAGCTCTTCCAGAAGGTTTGTGCATCCCCCACTGCAATCCCCCATTCCACTTTTTTCTTGTCCGCCATCTTACCACGTGTCTCAGCTCATCCACACCCCACTAGCTTCATGTAAATGCACACCAATTGTGTACCACAGTATAAATGATAATACCCATAAAACCTAGCAGTCATAACAGGGAAATGGTTCCAATCATTTTTACACCATCCCATAGGGGATTTTAGAAACACTTAAAATAAGGGCTGTGTTTCGTGTAGGCTTACCCTGGAGTGGCGTTTTGATAACTGTGTAAATCTCTCTAGGACAAGATACATTTTATCAATATATTTGCCTATATTTACCCCCACAAAAATGAAATGGTAATTAGCTGCTAATGTGGCTATCATAAAGAACTACAAATGCCATGATGATCTGGACAAAATTGCCGAATCGAGTAAAAGGTAAGGATCTCTGGGTTAACTATCTAATGTTAGCTAAATTTAGTAATGAATAAATAGGCTACATTTATTTAAATGGTCAATTCTGTGAACTTTCTTGTGCAAGTTTTAAATTGACACAATACCTGTTAGCAAAGTCACGCAAGGGTAAGCCTACACAAAACACAGCCCTTATTTTAAGTGTTTCTAAAATTAATAAAAAGGAAAAATGATTGGAACAATTTCCCTGTTTGACCGCTACGTTTTATGACACGATTTTTGCAAAAATAACAATAATAAAAAAAACTGTATTCAGACTTTACTCAGTACTTTGTAGAAGCACCTTTGGCAGTGATTACAGCCTCAAGTCTTCTTGGGTATGACGCTACAAGCTTGGCATACGTGTATTTGGGGAGTTTCTCTGCAGATCCTCTCAAGCTTGTCAGGTTAGATGGGGAGTGTCGCCACACAGCTATTTTCAGGTCTCTCTGTACTTTGCTCCGTTCATCTTTCCCTCGATCCTGAATAGTCTCCCAGTCCCTGCCACTGAAAAACATCCCCACAGCATGATGCTGCCACCACCATGCTTCACCGTTGTGATGGTGCCAGGATTCCTCCAGACGTGACGCTTGGCATTCAGGCCAAAGAGTTCAATCTTGGTTTCATCAGACCAGAGAATCTTGTTTCTCATGGTCTGAGAGTCCTTTAGGTGTCTTTTGGCAAACTCCCAGCGGGCAGTCATGTGCATTTTCATGAGGAGTGGCTTCCGTCTGGCCACTCTACCATAAAGGCCTGATTGGTGGAGTGCTGCAGAGATGTTTGTCCTTCTGGAAGGTTCTCCCATCTCCAGAGGAACTCTAGAGCTCTGTCAGAGTGACCACCGGCTTCTTGGTGACCTCCCTGACCAAGGCCCTTCTCCCCCGATTGCTTAGTTTGTCCGGGCGGCCAGCTCTAGAAAATATATTGGTGGTTCCAAACTTCTTCCATTTAAGAATGATGGAGGCCTTTTGATCATATCCTTGGACTAAAATGATTGACACTCAGGTGCAGGCCTAACATCATGTGCAAAGGGCCTTTGGGTAATGTAGCACATATTCAATGATATCTCTTTTTCTCACGTAGGCTGTTCATTTCTGATCTTTGATACTTTTTCTGGTTTATAAACGTATCATGGTATACTACGTTAACGCTATACGTATGGGCCATATTGTTACTTGGTAGCTACTAGTAGAAGACCCTGTGTTGTGGATCATCTACCACTATTTTGGATGGTCCATACTGTAACGTTAACGTTAGTCTCAGGCTTCACTAACTAGCGTTACTGTTTTAGGTGGAGCTATTCTTTGCTACTTTTCAAAGAAATACGTGATATTTCACATTTCATCTCGCTAGATAGGCCTTTTGTTGTGATATTTCACATAACATCTTGCAAGATAGGCCTTTTGTTTTGTTTGTGAGAAGTAATGGCCGAGAGAAGGCAGGAGATACTTTGTTTTGTTTAGCGTCGCTGAGGTTAGACTGCTCTCTTTAATGGATCAGTCGTCAACCAGTTTACACTCTACGATTAGGGGGAGTGTCACACTCTGGCTCTGGGGACTTTATATGTTGAGTCAGGGTGTGTAGATTCCGTGTGTTTATGTGCTGTGTTTGAGTGTCTAGTTGTTTTATGTCTAGGTTGGCCTGAGTGACTCCCAATCAGAGGCAACGAGTGTCAGCTGTTTGCTGGTTGTCTCTGATTGGGAGCCATATTTAAACTGTCGGTTTTCCTTTGTGTTTTGTGGGTTCTTGTTTCGAGTTGGTTGTGTTTAACCGTGTACTGTCACGTTTCCGTCTTTTGTTGTTTTGTTCACGTTTCGCTAATAAATGTGTATGTTTGCCTGCAACGCTGCGCCTTGGTCCTCTGTACCTGACGATCGTGACAGAAGAACCCACCAAAACTGGACCAAGCAGCGTGAAGAGGAGAGAGGAAGGACCTGGGATCAGTGGAGTAGGAGTTTCGACTGGGCCCCGCTAAGTGAAGAGAAGAGAGGCTGGTCTATGGAGCAATCGATTAAGAGTCTCGACTGGGCCAAGCCAAGTGAAGAGCAGAGAGGTTGGACTTTGAAGCAGTGGAGTGAGAGTCTGCCGAGAACTAGGGAGGCCTGGTCCACGGGGAGGAGAGAACCCCAGAACATTTTTAGGGGGGGGCTCACGACGTGGACGACGGGGCAGCAGGAGGCCGCGATGGAGCGGTCCAGCGGGTGTGCAGAGGAGGCCGCCAGGTTAAGGGGGCCACTGGTCACAGACGAGAGGGAAAGTGTGGAGGCACGGCGAGAGGTACTGGGGTGTGTTACCAGTCCGGTCCGTTCCTGATCCCTGCGTAGGGCCAGTGGTGTGTGTCCCCAGTACGGTCCGGCCTGTTCCTGTTCCTCGCATCGAGCCTGTGGTGCGTGTCGTCAGCCCGGTCCGACCTGTTCCTGCTCCCCGCACCGGGCCGATGGTGCGCGTCGCCAGCCCGGCCCGGCCTGTTCCTGCTCCCCGCACCAAGTCTGTGGTGCGTTTCGACAGCCCAGCCCGGCCTGTCCCTGCTCCACGCACCAAGCCTACGGTGTGCGTCGCCAGCCCAGTCCGGCCTGTCCCTGCTCCACGCACCAAGCCTACGGTATGCGTCGTCAGCCTGGTCCAGCCCGTTCCTGCCACTCGCACCAAGCCAGGGGTGCGAGTCGTCAGCCTGGTTCAGCCCGTTCCTGCTACTCGCACCAAGCCCGGATTGCGAGTCGTCAGCCTGGTAAGGCCCGTCGCTGCTCCACGCACCAAGCCTAGGGTGCGAGTCGTCAGTCCGGTGAGGCCCGTTCCGGCTCCACGCACCAAGCCTGGGGTGCGCATCGTCAGCCCGGTCCGGCCCGTCGCTGCTCCACGCACCAAGCCAGGGGTGCGTATCGTCAGCCCGGTCCGGTCCGTTGCTGCTCCACGCACCAGGCCAGGGGTGCGCATCGTCAGCCAGGTCCGGTCCGTTCCTGCCTCACGCGCCAAGCCAGGGGTGCGCGTCGTCAGTCCGGTTCCTGATCAGGTACTGGTCAGCTGCTCCACAACGGAGCTTAAGCAATCCGCTCCGTCGATGTCCAGTCCTGATCCAGTCAGCGGGGTCAGACCGGACCAGGGGCACTACGGGGGGATTATGGAAGGGTGGTGGTCAAGCCCGGAGCCGCCTCCGAGGAGGAATGCCCACCCAGCCCTCCCCTGTTTGGGGTTTTGTTGAGGCGCGGTCGCAGTCCGCGCCTTTGGGGGGGGGGGGTACTGTCACACTCTGGCTCTGGGGACTTTATATGTTGAGTCAGGGTGTGTAGATTCCGTGTGTTTATGTGCTGTGTTTGAGTGTCTAGTTGTTCTATGTCTAGGTTGGCCTGAGTGACTCCCAATCAGAGGCAACGAGTGTCAGCTGTTTGCTGGTTGTCTCTGATTGGGAGCCATATTTAAACTGTCGGTTTTCCTTTGTGTTTTGTGGGTTCTTGTTTCGAGTTGGTTGTGTTTAACCGTGTACTGTCACGTTTCCGTCTTTTGTTGTTTTGTTCACGTTTCGCTAATAAATGAGTATGTTTGCCTGCAACGCTGCGCCTTGGTCCTCTGTACCTGACGATCGTGACAGGGAGGTGGGAGAGGAAGCGTTGATTGTCTCGGTTAGCTAGTTATGCTATAGCTTATTCCATGTTTACATCTTTGGTTAAATGACTTCAAATGCAAAACTTAAATGTACTTTGTGGAATGTCCATGGAGTTTGTAAACTATCCAAGCTTAAAACAGGTTATTACTAGGCTTAAACAACTTCATTCATCTATTGTGTTCCTACAAGAAACTCACTTGTTGAAGGATGAGCTACTTAAAGTATGCAGGAGATGACAAGGGCAAGTAATAGCATCCTGTTTCTCCTCTCATTCTCATGGTGTTATGGTTTTAATTCACTAAACTATCCGTTTCAAGTGGATACTATTATAACTGATACAGTTGGTAGATACATTTTGATACAGGGAACTCTTTTGAATGAGCATATTAATCTGGTTAATTTTTATGGTCCTAATGATGATAATCCCAAATTCTTTGAGAATGTATTTCTATGGATAGCCTCCATTCCTGGTAAGGTCCTAATGGCAGGGGACTTTAATTGCACTCTTGATCCTCATCTAGATTGCTCCTCTGGTTTAGACACTTCCCACTCGCAGAGTAGAAAGAAATTACAGCATTTCATTCAGGACTTAAATCTGTGAGAACCTTGGAGGACTCAGAACCAGAGTAAAAGGGAGTATTCATGTTACTCGTCAACATTTAAATCATATTCTCATGTAGACTACTTTTTAGTTTCTTGCTCATTGCTTCCCAATGTAGCAGGAAGTGGATATGATACTATTGTTTTGAATGACCATTCCCTTGTGTCATTATTCTATAGGGATACAAAACTAGTAAAAGGATCCTCTAGAAGGCGCTTGCATCCCAGATGGTTACAGGACCCAGACTTCTTACAATACGTTCCAGTGCATATAGATGTTTATTTGACATTAAAACACTGACCAAACGTCAGCGAGTAACCAGATGGGAGGCTTTCAAAGCACATATTTGGGGGCAAATTATACTTTTTACCAGTTTCAAATCAAATAAATCAGAAAAAGAGAGAGATGGACAGCAAAATGAGAGAATTGGAGAGGAAAGCTTTTTTGGATAACTCAGTAAACAAGGAATGATTTGGTTTTAATTCACAAATCTGTTCAGTTTCAAATGGATACTTTTATAACTGATACAGCTGGTAGATACATTTTGATACAGGGAACTCTTTTGAATGAGCATATTAATATGGATAATGTTTATGGTCCTAATGATGATAATCCCAAATTCTTTGAGAATGATTTTTGTGGATAACTCAGTAGAAGTAAACAAGGAATGATTTGGTCTTAAAGCTCAGTATGAAGAACTTCCCACCTCAAAGGCTGCAAACAGCTTAACTAGGCTGAAACAGTCCTATGATCAAGGTGAAAAACCTGGTAAATTGCTGGCCTGGCACATTAAGAAGTAAAATTCAGCCTTTAATGCAATTCATAACTTACAAGGACAATTATCAATGGATCCTGTAGAAATGAACCAAACATTTGCTTCCTACTACAACACACTTTACAACTCTGAATCTTCTGAGAACTGAACTAGTCAGGTCTTGATTTTCCCTCTACTTCAGAAGACACTAAATTGGATCTGGAAAAGGAATTGGATGGTGTTGAAATATCTGATGCTATTTTAAATCTGAAGGGAGGTAAAGCAGAAGGTCCAGATGGGCTCCCAATAGATATTTAAGGACAAACTTCTAGGTCCACTTTTGGATATGTACAGTGCATTCGGAAAGTATTCAGACCCCTTGACTTTTTCCTCAATTTGTTATGTTACAGCCATATTCTGAAATTGATTAAATAAAACAATTCCTCATCAATCTACACACAATACCTAATAATGACAAAGTGAAAACAGGTTCTTAGACATTTTTGCAAATGTATTAAAAATAAAACAGCAGAAATACCTTGTTTACATAAGTATTCACACCCTTTGCTATGAGACTCGAAATTGAGCTCAGGTGGATCCTTTTTCCATTGATCATCCTTGAGATGTTTCTAAAACTTAATTGGAGTCCAACTGTGGTAAATTCAATTGATTGGAGATGATTTGGAAAGTCACACAGCTGTCTATATAGGTGACCAAGAACATGATGGTCACTGACAGAGCTCCAGAGTTCCTCTATGGAGATGGGAGAACCTTCCAGAAGGACAACCATCTCTGCAGCACTCCACCAATCAGGCCTTTATGGTAGAGTGGCCAGACGGAAGCCACTCCTCAGCAAAAGATGAAACCAAGATTGAACTTATTGAATGAAAAGCATCACGTCTGGAGGAAACCTGGCACCATCCTTATGGTGAAGCATGGGGGTGGAAACATTATGCTGCGGGGATGTTGTTCAGCGGCAGGGACTGAGAGCCTAGTCAGGATAGAGGGAAAGATGATTGGAGCAAAGTACAGAGAGATCCTTGATGAAAACCTCCTCCAGTGCGCTCAGGACCTCAAGACCGGGGCGAAGGTTCACCTTCCAACAGGACAACGACCCTAAGCACACAGCCAAGACAACGCAGGAGTGGCTTCGGGACAAGTCTCTGAATGTCCTTGAGTGGCCCAGCCAGAGCCGCGACTTAAACCTAATCGAACATCTCTGGAGACCTGAAAATAGCTGTGCAGCGACGCGCCCCATCCAACCTGACAGAGTTTGAGGATTGAGGATCTGCAGAGAGGAATGGGAGAAACTCCCCAAATACAGGTGTGCCAAGGTTATAGCGTCATACACATTAAGACTTTGGCTGTAATCACTGCCAAAGGTGCTTAAACAAAGTACTGAGTAAAGGGTCTGAATACTTATGTAAATGTGATTGTTCAGTTGTTTTTGCAACAACTGATAAAAACCAATTTTTGCTTTGTCATTATGGGGTATTGTGTGTAGATTGATGATTAATCAATTTTACAATAAGGCTGTAAAGTAACAAAATGTCAAAAAAGTCAAGGGGTCTGAATACTTTCCGAATGCACTGTATATATACAGGTGTGTGCCTTTCCAAATCATGTCCAACAAACTTAGTTAGATAGAACCTGCTCTTACCGTGACAAACAGATTTCCCAATCTTCTTCTCCTCCAGTGTTTGACTGCAGTCTTCCAGCTTCACTGATGCAATCTCTGGATCCTGCAGTAAACTGGGCTCCACTGTAACAATCAGGACCCAGTGACTGTAGGTTTGGACTCAGTGTGGAAGGAGAGAGGCAGGCTGGGTTTGTCCTCACTGTTGATGTTACCGGCCTCAGACTTAATCTGAGTCGTCCAGTAGTAATAAAGAGAAACGGACACAAAAGTTATTGTCTTGACAGTTCTGGCACTTTCTTTATTCTCTAAAAATATTTTTTAAAAATTATTGTTCAATTATCTAATTCAGTGCTTGTCTTGGACTGAAATAGGTGCTTGTTATGATGAGTTTCTCGGGTGTTCAAAGAATCAAGGATGCAAGGCTATACTGAGACACTTTGTAGAAAGTTAATACAATGATTTAATGATCGGTACCGGGTTCGTGACAGCAATGACCAGAGCTTTGCCCTTGATGCTACGAACTAACTAACAAAGAAGACACTCTACCTTATATAGCCTTCATTACCCTTCTGCTGGCATACATCTGGCAAGTCTCCATGGGAACTCCCTGTCTTTGATGTTCATCACTTTTTACCCCAAGTCACTATCCTGCCCATCACTCATGCTATTCTAAACATCTCTAATCTACCTTGACATAAGGAATGTAGACTTTATGGCCCCAAACCACTCATCTCTTAACACTTTCCCTGTCCTCACAATCCTATGACATGACATTATTACAGTGCCAATACTCATTTTGGGTGCCGGTACTGTTTATATTAAGGTGCAGGAGCTCCACAATACTTTTGAGCTAATACCTAACCTATAGTAGATAAACGCATAAATGACTCAAAAACCATTTAGTACAAGGTTACAGATTGTTTTAGACAGCACTATGTGCCAATTTCCTGAATAACCTTGTCTTCACTGTATTACTTCAATCAAAAACCAATTGTATTTCCTGTTCACACCATAGTAACATTTATTGATAAAGACAGAAACAACAGAATGTGTCTGAATATTAGTACACATGTAGAAAACTGATAATCATTACATTCAGCTTCAAAACAGTAGTGCGACCGTGAAATTATCTCTGATGCACCCGCACTGTCCTCACTGAAGTCCGTTGACGCTGACCGAGAGTAGCCGCCATTTTACCAGCTTGGGAATTTTACACAAAACCAATAATATGCTAAACGAACTCAAAATCTCAAATAAATTGATTTTTATTAAACTAACATGAGAAAATTATGTACATTCACTCAGACAAACCCAACATCTCTAGCTATGTGACTTGTAAAATAGTTTTTATCACGTTCTTTCCCTCACTCGGTTTGACACATAAATAAGACATCCAACCTTTAACAAACGTGATAATACCTTAACGGATTTGTTACCTAGCATGGTATGACATGTTCTTTCGACATTAGAAAGTTTAAACGTGCTATTACATACCTCTAGTAATAAATAGAAACGGACACAAAGATTATCTTCTTCACTGCACAGTTCAGACGATTTCTTTATTGTGAAGAATGGTGCCCGCCTTCCCGGAACTTCCTGTTCCCCCACTACTAACGGTCCGTGCATTCCGAGATCAGATTACAACATTTATATTAAATTACTAAAAAAAAGTGTAAACTGTAGCAATTTATTTCCCTTTATAGTTTATTAGCCTAAGCATGACCTTCATCCACATAATTTCTCTAGGATTGGAAACGGTTCAGGGAAAGAACCGGAAAAAGTGTTCTATACTTTTTAGGAACAGCACAGATTATTTTAAAAGCATGGAATCATCTCCATGCTTATTTTCCTTTCCGGGTATTTTTCTCCAGTCCCACAAAAATCGCAACAAAGCTCACTCTAGAAACGTATTCCAGTTTCTGCCTGCCAGCTGGAATGGAAATCCTTGCCAGTGGGTGTGCGTGTGGAAACTACCTGCTCCTCTCCTCTGAAGCATAGGTTACTGTATACTACTGACAACGTTACAAGTGTCGTAGTAAATATATAATGTTATAGCTTGGTCTGACTAAAATCTTGTGCATGACCCATTTTGTGTTGGGCCTTTGTATTCAATACAATGCACAAAAGAGTTCTATCTTGTCAGCCTTATCAGCAGGTGGCTAAGGATAACACCCACGCCATAGGTCTCTCAGTTCTTCCAACTCATGAGTTATTGCTCTGAGGACACACACACACACACCCCCACACACACACACACATACACACACACATACACACACATACACACACACACACACACATACACACACACACACACACACACACACACACACACACATACACACACACACACACACACACACACACAAAAATGCCCTTCTCTTAGGCTGAACATCTGAAGACAGAGAACCCGACTCAGAGCCAATGCAAAGGAGGTGACCTCGCCCAACTCATCAGGACCAATCAGAAGATCAGAACTACTAGATTCAACCTACTTCATTTTATTGTATAAAATGTCAGCACACAATGTTTAGGGGCTCTCTCTCAGATATCTCCCTACGAGATTGACGAACGGGTCCGTGCACGCTATTCTCAGATATCTTTACCTCTGAATAAACTGCCTTATATTATACAATTATCCACCTTGTCCAAAGTCTCTACTTGGTCTCCGTTCTCCAGTAAACTTGTTTTATCAACACAAGCATGATTCAGAAATTAGGGAGATATGTTTAGTTGGAGAAGAATGGATGAACTTTTTCAATACTAGTTAAGAATACTATAGTCACCACGTTTCACATTGGATTTATTAACGACAAAAAGGTAGGACCTGTTTTTAATTCTAGTGCTGCACTGCACTTTACAAACAAGGTTGTTAGCTAGCTAGCTAACATTAGCTCTGTTCCAACGTTAAACCAACTCTGTAGTTCCGATAAGCCGACAGAGAAGCAGACGGCCTGACCGATAAGCCGACAGAGAGGCAGACGGCCTGACCGATAAGCCGACAGAGAAGCAGACGGCCTGACCGATAAGCCGACAGAGAAGCAGACGGCCTGACCGATAAGCCGACAGAGAAGCAGACGGCCTCACCGATAAGCAGACAGAGAAGCAGACGGCCTGACCGATAAGCCGACAGAGAAGCAGACAGCCTGACCGATAAGCCGACAGAGAAGCAGACAGAGAAGCAGACGGCCTGACCGATAAGCCGACAGAGAAGCAGACGGCCTGACAGATAAGCAGACAGAGAAGCAGACGGCCTGACCGATAAGCAGACAGAGAAGCAGACGGCCTGACCGATAAGCAGACAGAGAAGCCGACAGAGAAGCAGACAGAGAAGCAGACACTGCATGTAAGAGACTTTGTGTAAAACGCATAGGGCGACAGAATGATCCGTACAGAGTTCAGGACTGCTCTGAACCAAGTTATGGAGGCCATAGAGGATAATGGTGAAACTGGAGATGATCCGTACAGAGTTCAGGACTGCTCTGAACCAAGTTATGGAGGCCATAGAGGATAATGGTGAAACTGGAGATAATCCGTACAGAGTTCAGGACTGCTCTGAACCAAGTTATGGAGGCCATAGAGGATAATGGTGAAATTGGAGATGATCCGTACAGAGTTCAGGACTGCTCTGAACCAAGTTATGGAGGCCATAGAGGATAATGGTGAAACTGGAGATGATCCGTACAGAGTTCAGGACTGCTCTGAACCAAGTTATGGAGGCCATAGAGGATAATGGCCTTTTTACTTCACTTTAATCCAGTCGGTCAATATAGCTAAATGATTGTGCTAGTAAAAAAGGAATGTAATAATAATAATAATAATATGCCATTTAGCAGACGCTTTTATCCAAAGCGACTTACAGTCATGCGTGCATACATTTTTTTGTGTATGGGTGGTCCCGGGGATCGAACCCACTACCTTGGCGTTACAAGCGCCGTGCTCTACCAGCTGAGCTACAGAGGACCATGTAGTAGGGAGTCGACGTTAAACCGGCATTTTGATCATTTGTTTAAGGAAAATAATGACCAGTTTGTGTTATTTTGACTTCCAGGAGCGGGTCGAGGAAGAGACTGTGGATGAGGATGGAGCAGCAGCACCTGAATAAACATAACATAGTTATTCACTTTTAGCTTTAAGCAGTTTTACAGTTATTGATTGGAGTGCAGTGTTCATGTTTTTACTGACTTGTTATTTTGTGAGCTTATTGCTGTAATTTTGTTTACGAATCTATTGTGATACAGTCTATGTAAAAAAAGTACTTTTTTTCTGGCATTTTGCATATTTCGTCAGTGGACACCTACCGACGGGACACTGTGTATATGTTCAGGGTAGATTAAATGACGTGTCTTAAGGGTCCTCCCGAGTGGCGCAGTGGTCTAAGACACTGCATCGCAGTGCAAGCTGCATTGCTACAGATGCTGGTTCGATACCTGTCTGTGTCGCAGCCAGCCACGACCGGGAGACGCATGAGGTGATGCACAATTGGCCCAGCATCGGCCGGGTTAGGGGAGGGTTTGGCCAGCCGGAATGTCCTTGTCCCCATCACACTGTTACGTTCCTTATTGGTACTATAGGTACCCACTGACCAAAGTTATGTTACCAGAAACTGCATTTTATGGGTCTCTCAACGTACTTTCTGACGTTTAGCAACGTTATGTGGTTGACTTAAAAATACACATATTTAACGGTTTAAAATTCCCCACATTTCTACGTCCTGAAAAGACTTAGGACATAAGTTTTGTCAGCGGACACCACAGCTACGTAGAAGGAACGTTTCACAATAACGTTATCATGACTTATGTAGGGACTAAAATAAATTTGGTCACGTCCTGGAACGTAATTTTGTTAGCTGGGAAAGCTCACTCTAGAAACATATTCCAGTTTCAGACATCTTTGAAGTTTGGCCACTAAGTAATTTAGGAGGGCAACTTTATGAAGGCATCCTCACCCTGGTCTTATCGTACAAGGCTCTACAGACATATAAAATAACGACAGGCTATTTTAATTTTTCATATTATTTGCGTTGATGATGTATTGAAGTCAAGTGGTTCAACATTCAAATGTAGTTGGATGGACCACACAGGACTGCTTGGAAAATGCGACGGTCGGTGGAACACTTGCGCCACCAAGTGGACAATTGCTTCAGTTCCCTTGTGGCATCAACGCTACCAGAGATATGTGATATAAGATCAAATGTTATGTCAATATTATTATCTCTAAATTGATTCCCCCACCCGTATTTCATATATTATTATTCAGATTTAGCTGTTAATCTGGATTTAATTTATATAAACACTTTCTGTCATTTCCGATTGGAGGTCAGATGACCACGTGACTTCCGATCCTACCAATTTGTTACTTTGTAACAGTCAAAAGTGGTTATTCCCAACGTTGATCAACTCCCAATCTATGACACGATTTTATTTAAATCATTATCTTTGATATTTGGCGGACAGTTTACAGAGCTACGTTTTGTGTAAACGTCATCGAATATGACGTGTCCGAGAACCGCACCTTCCTCCCGAAAGCATTGCGGTATCGCTTCTCGGCCTTTTGGCTAAGATCAAGATCAAGTTGCAGTACCGAGGAGATCCTGAAGGTGGAGCGATGTCGTCATCGTCCACCTCACAGTCGGCAGCCGCTGGACTGAAGAACACGCTGCGTTTTCAATGGACTGGAAAAGAAAAGTTGATGGAAAGAGTTAATTTTGGACCTCTACGCCTGACAGCAGACGATGTGCACTGTCTGCAACAAAACACACCGGATAAATTTTATGATGTGTCGTTCTACACCATCACCAGGCTGGAGGAGGTGAGAGGGCTCTTCCGAGCGAACTCGACAGCACCCGCCCTCAGTAGCTTTCAAGTTGAGTCCCTGTGCAGGCACAATCTGAGGGTGCTAACGGTGCACATGTTCAACCCCTGGGTCACTGAAGAAACGCTAGTGTGCTACCTCAGCCGGTATGTGACCATCTTGCCAGGAGTGAGAGACATTAAGGACGCCCTAGGCATCTGGACAGGGAAGAGGCAGTTTCGCGTGCTGCTAAAAGAAGACGAGAGCGGCCATGATGGCTACCTCCATCCTCCCGCGTCTTTTTCTATCGGTGCAGACAGGGGTTACCTCATGTATGCTGGGCAGCCTCGTTTTTGCAGGAAGTGCAGCACGTACGGGCACCTCGCTGATGCCTGCACCCAGACAAGGTGCAGAAACTGTGGGGCCCTCGGCCATGTAAGGAGGGATTGCACCGTGCCTAAGCGCTGCAGTCTGTGCAGCTCAGAGGAGCACCTGTTCCGTCACTGCCCAAAGGCAGCCCCCTCCTACGCCAGAGCGGTGAGCGGGAAAAGAGCAGATGAGGGAAAAGTTATAGAGCTACGCGCTATTGAGGAGGTCGTGGAGGAGCTAGTGATGGAGAGAGAACTGCGAGAGTCTGAGGAGAGCGGGAGTGAGGCGCCATCATCACCTCATGAGGAGAGCGGAGCGGGGGACAGGAGCTGGAGCAAGCAAATGGAGGAGGCTACGGGAGAGCCCACCGCGCCCTCTGCTCCGGAGAGCTGGACCACGGTGGGAGAGAGGAGGAAGTGCTCTGTCAAGAGGAAGCAGATGAGCCCTGTTTCCCCACTCATCCGCATGGAGGCGACGGAGGAGTCCGCCCTGGGGGGGAATCGTTTCAGTTGTTTTGCAAACGGGGAGTCTGAGGAGAAAAGCGTGGGAAACCCGGGCAGCGCAGAGGAGACTCTGCTTTCCCTGTCAGGCGCGAGCTCTACCGACAGCAGCGGTCTCGCACCCAGCGGTGTTCCAGCACCCACACTGACTTAGGAGGAAAGGGACTTCCCGACCCCTGTCTTTGTGGACAGTCCTCCCCCTGGGGACCACCGTTTCCCAGACAGGCCTCCTAACGAGGAACTGTACTTAAAGTGAGTCTGGAAATTAATGTCATATTTAGATAGTTGTCTGCTTCCCTCCTTTCCCCATGTCGTCCCTTTTTAACATAGCTAGCATAAACGCTAGAGGGCTTAGGAACCCTGTTAAAAGGGCGACTGTTTTTTCCCATTTGTCTTCCATTTGCTTCTCTGTGTGTTTTTTACAAGAAGTACATTTAAAAGATCAAAATGATGTGGAGAGATTTACGAGGGAATGGGTTCAGGGAGAGTCAAGGTGGAGTGTCGGCGGGGTGCATTCTACAGGGGTTGGTGTTCTATGTGGAAATAGGGATTTAAAAATTGTGGGAAGTTTTTCGGCAGTACACGGGAGGGTTTTAATAGTAGATATTGATTGGAGGGGTAAATGTCTTCGGTTAATTAATGTATATGCACCATCGACACCCAAGGAAAGGAGGGAAATGCTGAACAACCTAGACGCTATTTTTATGACAAACAGACAGGTTATAATGGGGGGAGATTTTAATGTATCATATGACCGGGGTAATCTGGGCGGGCATCTTGTAAAAAACCTAATAGAGAAATATAATTTGGTTGATACTTATAGAGTGGCGCATGCAAATGATCCCGGTTTCACCTGGGGAAACAGCAGGGGCGCGAGGAGCCGCATAGATTATGTGTTTGTTCCGCGTGGACTTGGTGTGTCCTCTGCACGCGTCACTCCGGTTTTTTATTCTGACCACAGTTGCCTGTCTGTGACAGTAGAATTAAAAACAATTGAATTTGGAAAAGGATATTGGAAAATTAATAATGGTATTTTACATGACATAACATTTGAGACTAGATTTAGGTATTTTTTCCAGGGCTGTGTAACCATGAAATCCTTTTATTCTACTGTCATAGACTGGTGGGAGAGCACAAAATTACGAATCAAGATTTTTATTCAGAATTATTGCAAAGATAAAGCACGTAATAAATACAAAGATTTTCATAAGTTGCAGAACGAACTAGAAGATCTGCACATCCAAGGTCATTTGAATGGTGGTGGTTTAGATAAAGACACATTGTGTAACCTGCAGAAAAAGCAGCAGGCCTTTTTTTAAAAGAAAGCTCGAGATTTCATGTATAAAAGTCAACAAGATAAATGGGATAATGATGAGAAGTGCTCTGCATACTTTTTCAAACAAATTAAGTCACGGGGAAAGAGGAGGACCATTTCGGCTTTATTGAATCAAGACGGGGAGACGGTTGAGGATGGAGATGGCATGCTTGGTGTCGCTACCCAGCACTTTTCTCAGCTATTCCAAAAGCAAACAATTAATTATGAGAAGGGGACTACTTTTTTTAAATGTGTGGATGTGCAGATACCTTTAGATATTAGAGACCAATTAGAAGGGGAATTGAATTTAGATGAAATATATATGGCACTGAAGATCATGACAGATAACAAAGTACCAGGAGTGGATGGGCTCTCTAAAGAGTTTTACATAGTTTTTTGGGATTTAATTGGATGTCATCTTTTGGAATTATTTAGAGTTATTTTTGGTTTGGAGCATATGGGAGGTTCAATGTGCGAGGGGGTAATCTCGCTACTTTACAAAAAGGGAGACCCCAAGACACTAGCAAATTGGAGACCTTTAACAATGTTGTGTGTAGACTATAAAGTATTAAGTAAAGCCATAACTAATCGTCTGTCTTCTGCCATGGCATATGTTGTTGGTTTAGACCAAACATGTGGTGTGGTAGGGAGAAAGTTAACCTGGAACTTGCAATTGCACAGAGACGTTCAAGCATATTTAGAGGAAAGGCACCTGCCAGCTATTACTGTAAATTTGGACCAGGAAAAAGCCTTTGACATGGTAAACCATGAGTTTTTGTTTAGAGTTCTGAAAAAATGTGGTTTTGGAAATAATTTTATGAAATGGGTAAAAATTCTTTATAGTAATGTGGGAAGCAGAGTAAATATTAATGGGAATATTGGAAATGTAATCAAGCAATTACGAGGTGTCAGACAGGGGGACCCTCTCTCTGCGCTATTGTATGTTTTATATATTGAACCTTTCGCATGTGCAATTAGGACAAATTACAACATCAAAGGCATTATATTACCTGGAGGGGATATTCTAAAAATTTCACAATACGCAGACGACACCATTTTATATTTACAAGACGACCTGAGCTTGAAAGAGGTTATCAAAGTCATTGATGAGTTCTCTGTTGCCTCCGGGTCTAGGATTAACAAGAATAAAACAGAAATAAAATATATGGGACAGTGGAAATGGAGATCTGATCAGTTATGTGGTTTGACTGTGTGCACAGGACCAATGGTAGTGCTCGGGATATCTTTCGGAAATCAAATTAAAGATGACATGGTTAATTGGAAAGAAAAACTACTTTCTCTTAATAAAAGATTGGGACTGTGGAAAGTGAGGCGACTATCTTTTAGTGGCAAGGTGTTAGTGCTGAAGGCGGACATTCTGCCTTCATTACTCCACCTTGCATATGTGTTTCCCATGCCGGTGTCTCTAAGGAAAATGTTCATACGTGTACTGTTTAATTTCTTTTGGGGGGGATATGAGTACATCCGAAGAGATCGGATGTACCAGCCTATAGAGGCTGGTGGAAGGGATTTCCCTCATATTCCTCTCAAACTAAATGCGTTGTTCTACTCAAACGTTTGTTGTCTTTTGTCGTCTTCTGTACACAAATGTAATATATTAATCAAATTCTGGCTGTCCATACCGTTAAGGTTTATGGTGGAGTGGGATAACAGTAAGCCAAAAGCTGAAATTATCCCATTACATTTTAAGAAAATAGTTGAATGGGCAAGGAAAAACCCTGTCTGCAAAGTAAAAGAAAATGTAATCAACCACAGACTGCTATATGTGAAATTGATAGAAAATTGTTGTCCTAGAGACCATTTACCAATATCACCTTCCACCTGGCTACGGGCACAATTAAAAGGTTTAGACAACAGACTGAAAGATTTTAATTGTCCTGTTTTACACAGACGTCTTCCAGTCCGTTCAACATTATATGATCATAATTTGACCCTGATTAAATTTTGTCCCAGGGACAACTGTTTCACAATTGAAACAATTCCCCATGTTTTATGGGAATGCTCTTTTGCCCAAATAGTTTGGAAGAAAATTAAAATAGATTTTAATATTTTAAAAAACATTGATTATGAAGGGGTAGCCAAATTTGAACTAAAAAATGTGGAAAAGGTGCAATTATTAGAATTAGTGACTCTGGTGTCCCTTATCAAGACCAAACTTTGGGAGGCCAGATGTGGTGCGGTCAATGACACCCTCAAGTGGTCACCGACGGGATTGGTTAAATGTATAAAACAAGAAATTTGGAAAAGAATACAATTCGAAATAGATAAGTGGGGCATCACATCTGTTAAACATAGATGGGGCGGCAGGTAGCTTAGTGGTTAAGAGCGTAGTGCCAGTAACTGAAAGGTCGCTGGTTCTAATCCCCGAGCCGACTAGGTGAAAAATCTGTCGATGTGCCCTTGAGCAAGGCACTTAACCCTAATTGCTCCTGTAAGTCGCTCTGGATAAGAGCGTCTGCTAAAAAACAACAATAAAAAAAAAGATGGAAACGTTTTTTATAGCCTATATATAGGCCTATGTATAACTGTATTCTGTCATGTAAATTGAAATGTAGGCTAAGCCTTTGTAAATATTCGATATACACTGAGGTTTATTCAGAGTTCCCTTTGGTATATGTGTATGTTTTTATTTCTATAATAGTTTTTATTCCTTTGAAAGATCAGCTTTGGGAGATTGTTAGAGGCAATTGTTTACATGCTTCTCTTGAATGTAGGCCTTTTACCTGGTCAGGTTCCTCAGAACAGCACATTTTTTTTAGGAGTTTTGCTATTTTTATACGGTTAAGGTACTGTTTTTGTAAATCCATGTTATGTACAACGTTATGCACTGAATTTGTACTTGTATTTGAATGTGAAATGAAAAATATATATATTTTTCCAAAAAAAAAAAAAATATATATATGTTCTTATCAGTTTAATATCTGATACGTCCCCTATCTGGGGACCATATATTAAATTGATTTTTGGAAGAGGGAGATGGAATAGGGGCTTGCTCCGTCCACTCCACGCATCGACCTGGTATTGCAGTACCTCCAGGAACGGTGCACCCCCTGTCATTGTAAAGATAAAGCAGGCAAAGACAACAGAATTGCTTTGTTATATTCCATTAGGATCACGATGTATTTTATATTTTCACGTTTGACCATCTTCATCTCAATGTCAATGATGGCTAGAAAGTGATGGTGAAGTCAGTCACTGTTATATTGACTATGATAGCTGATGTGAATGGTGCGTTAATCATCTAATCAAATCAATGTTTATTCGTCACATGCACAGGATACAGGGTGTAAATGGTACAGTGATGAATATAAAAGACAATGCTTTAAAAAAATCTTGGCATAGATTGGGAGTTGATCAACGTTGGGAATAACCACTTTTGACTGTTACAAAGTAACAAATTGGTAGGATCGTAAGTCACGTGGTCAGCTGCCCTCCAATCGGAAATGACAGAAAGCGTTTATAAATTAAATCCAGATTAACAGCTAAATCGGAATAATAATATATGAAATACGGGTGGGGGAATCAATTTAGAGATAATAATATTGACATAACATTTGATCTTATATCAAATATCTCTGGTAGCGTTGGTGCCACAAGGGAACTGAAGCAATTGTCCACATGGTGGCGCAAGTGTTCCACCGACCGTCGCGTTTTCCAAGCAGTCCTGTGTGGTCCATCCAACTACATTTGAATGTTGAACCACTTGACTTCAATACATCATCAACGCAAATAATATGAACAATAAAAATAGCCTGTCTTTATTTTCTATGTCTGTAGAGCCTTGTACGATAAGACCAGGGTGAAGAGGCCTTCATAAAGTGCCCTCCTAAATTACTAGAGGCCAAACTTCAAAGATGTCCATGGCACTGGACTGCAGTAAGAGCTAGGCCTACAGTGCGGCCTACGGAGCGGTCCTGGTGTATGGTCCTGGCTGCCTAAATGTTTCCTCCACATAATAAACTGTACAAACATGGCACTTTAGAGGGTTACTTTTACAATTAGCCTTACTCAGTCACTACAACAAACTTCCTATCATGGACATGAAATGCCATTAGGCCTAATGAAGATACCGTATATGTAAGTTACTTAGTTGGTGTCTTGTGAATCAACTGGTTTGCGCAATAGGGTTTAATATTTCCCCGGTGTTTTACAAATGTTCCATCCCGAGAATAAATCACTCTTCTCCTGCTGTGTGAGACTGCTGTCTCCTGGCTATCAGCCCTGTCTCTGTGTTTGACCAAAACTGGCTCTCCTTCAGCGCCATGGAGTGCACAGGTATTACGGTTGCTGTCCTTTCAGCACCACAAGCCTTTCACATTTGATGTGACACTGTTGTTGTCTCTATTGGTGATAGTGTGATAGTGGTGCTGGCTACCATAAGCTGTGCAAACAGTGCATTATGTTCAATTCAAATCAAATTGTATTGGTCACATATACATATTTAGCAGATGCTATTGCGGGTGTAGCGAAATGCTTGTGTTTCTAGCGCCAACAGTGCAGTAGTATCTAACAATTCACAACAATACACACAATACACTCAAATCTAAAAGTAAAAGAATGGATTGAAGAAATATATAAATATTAGGATGAGCAGCGTCGGAGTGGCATAAACTAAAATACAGTAGAATAGAATACAGTATATAAATATGAGATGAGTAAAGCAAAAATATGTAAACATTATTAAAGTGACTAGTGTTTCATTATTAAAGTGGCCATTGATTCCAAGTCTATATATGTAGGGCAGTAGCCTCTAAGCTGCAGGGTTGCGTAACCGGGTGGAAGCCGGCTAGTGATGGCAGGTGAGTTCCTGCCGCTCTGATATCCAAAAGTTATTTCCGGCTGTAATGTAATAACACAAAAAAAATTCTGGCCAAATAATGTAAGAAATAACACACAAAAAAACACAAAATACTGCAAAGTTGCTTAGGAGCTAGAAGCAGAGCTGCCATATCTGTCGGCGCCATCTCCAAAATTCTATGTGTCATGTTGTGTCCCATGCGGGTTCTGTCTGTGTGCGCGGCAGCCCGAAGCGCGACCTGTTTGATTCATTCATAATGTCATCAAAAAGCATTGCTCCTCCTTCACTAGAACTAGAATGGGCCGACTACAGAATATATAATGTCTGGCGTATTAAGTGATGCTATGTTTTCTGTTCTTTTCATGTTTTTTTTTAAATTCAACTTATTGTTAGATTTTTGGTCCCTCTGAAGGCCTAGGTCCTATAGTCACGGTCTGTTTGTGACATCAGTGTGTCATGTTCTGGAAAAGGGTCTTTAACCACTTCCTCAAAATAGTCAGAAAACTCAAGAAATCTGTCATTAATGTTGATGTTTTTGCCGAGGAGATCTTAGTGGTGCAATTTTACATTTAACTAAGATGTTTGTTGCTCAATGAAAAAATCTGCATGAAAACGACTCGTCTCTCATTTAAGGACAAATACATTATTGAAGAATACCTACTGTTGACCAATCACCCCCTTCCCCTCCGGCTACAGACTTCGGCTTGACTCGAGGAAAAAATGTTGTGTGCCAGAACAGCTGAAAAAAACCTTACCAAAAGTCCAAAACGAAAACAAAATGTTGTCATAATATATGCACAAACGCTTCCGAACTGTTTCGGCTGGGAAACATGCTGACGCCTTAAAGGCTAACAAAAAGTCTGTCTTACAATGGTTTCAGTAGTCCTACATTGTCACAAGGTATAGATTATACCCCTATTTAGACCTGAAGTAGCAGACAGTCTAAATCCAGATGATTGACAATGTCGGACTACTAAAACCATTTGTAACAGAATTTTAGCTAGTCTGCCTAGTTAAATAAAGGTTAAATAATAATAATAATAAAATATGTACATGCTAAAATCTCCACTGTAGAACACACAGGGTGTTCACTCCTTAGACCTACCTTCCTTTCTGCGTCGGACTTCGGCCTCAAGTCTTGGGTGGAAAATCTACTTCTGAAAGTACCATGCTTAGATTCATACACAGCCACAGTTTCGATGCAAACAAGACACACTGGTTTGGCATTGGAGAAATATGATGAATATATTTTAATAGAACAGGTAGGCAGGGGTGGAAAAAGTACCCAATAGTCATACTTGAGTAAAAGTAAAGATACCTTAATAGAAAATGACTTAAGTAAAGTGAAAGTCACCCAGTGAAATACTACTTGAGTAAAAGTCTAAAAGTATTTGTTTTTAAATATACTTAAGTTTCAAAAGTAAACCTAGTTACAAACCCCACTTATATTGTAATTTCAATCTGGTTGGTATAAGATTGAAATGGGAAAATAATGTACCTGTGAAAACCCTATGAAATAGCTCCCCAATACCGTCTGATGTATATATTTAATGTATTACATGAATGGTGACCACAGCCCTTCCGCCAATCCATTTAAAACGTGTTTGACTGTGTTTTTTCCCACCCTGCTGAATGTATCCAATGTTCCATATCAAATGTGTGTGCTATTATGACACATCTGGCAGTTTCTTCTCTCCATGTTTCTTGGCCTCGTATCATTTTTTACAAAAATCTGTGTTTTTTGTTCAGTACCATGGTACTGGTGCAACTACCATGGTATTTCCCTGACATGGTATTACAATGAAAAAGATACCACGGTACTATCATGTTTATTGGGTCACTACAGTGACAGGAAAATGCCATGGTATTTGCACCAGTGCCATAGTATTTTCCTGCCTTGGTAGTGACCCAAAACACATCATAGTACCATGGAATGTTGTTGTTCATTTTTCTACCATGGTGCATTTTTGTAAGAGCTGTCCTTCCCATTGGAGTGCCAATGCTGTCTCTTTGTTGTCCTACTAACAACAGCAGCTACATAGTCTAGCCTACTATGGCCCTGTCCCTCTGGCCAGGGTAAACAAAGAGGTCATGTTGTGTCTTGTATATACAGTATAGGCCATTTGTTTGGAAGAATGTAAATGGGATCAAATTTGGTTCATATATAGACACTAACTATTATATTTAAAACAGTTTGTTTCATTTAATTATACACAAGAAGATGTTGCCCAGAACAAATTAATGTACAAAACATTATTTTTCATTACATTTTTGTCATTTAGCAGATGCTCTTATCCAGAGCAACTTACAGGACCAATTAGGGTTAATTGCCTTGATCAAGGGCACAACGACAGATTTTTCACCTAGTTGGCTCGGGATTCAAACCAGCGACCTTTCAGTTACTGACCCAACACTCTTAACCACTAGGCTACCTGCCGCCAGATCAATTAACTTCTATACAGTTATCCAAATAAACTCATAAACAATGACTAAAATAATGAATCTAGTTTTATAAGACAATTTAATGAACACAAGTAGTCGATTCATAGCCTGTTTATCATTAATAAAAGTTGTTTATTAATATAAAATAATCCACCCAAACTAATGCTGAAAACTGATCATCACACCATCTTTATCTGATATACAGTGCATTCCTAAAGTATTCAAATCCCTTGACTTTTTCCACATTTTGTTACGTTACAGCCTTATTCTAAAATTGATTACATCGTTTTTTCCCTCATCAATCTACACACAATACCCCATAATGACAACGAAAAAACTGTATTTTTTGCAAATAGAAAAAAAATAACTTTAAATGTCACATTTACATAAGTATTCAGACCCTTTACTCAGTACTTTGTTGAAGCGCCTTTGGCAGCGATTACAGCCTTGAGTCTTCTTGGGTACGACGCTACAAGCTTGACACACCTGTATTTGGGGAGTTTCTCCCATTCTTCTCTGCAGATCCTCTCAAGATCTGTCAAGTTGGATGGGGAGCGTCGCTGCACAGCTATTTCCTGGTATCTCCAGAGATGTTCGATCGGGTTCAAGTCCGGGCTCTGCTGGACCACTCCTGTGTTGTCTTGGCTGTGTGCTTAGGGTCGTTGTCCTGTTGGAAGGTGAACCTTAGCCCCAGTCTGAGGTCCTGAGCACCCTGGAGCAGGTTTTCATCAGGGATCTCTATGAACTTTGCTCCGTTTATCTTTCCCTTGATCCTGACTTGTCTCCCAGTCACTGCCACTGAAAAACATCCCTACAGCATGATGCTGCCACCACCATGCTCTGACATGCACTGTCAACTGTGGGACCTTATATAGACAGGTGTGTGCCTTTCCAAATCATGTCCAATCAATTGAATTGAACACAAGTGGACTACAATCAAGTTGTTGAAACATCACAAGGATGTTTCCTTAATGGAAACAGGATACACCGGAGCTTAATTTCAAGTCTCATAGCAAAGGGTCTGAATACTTATGTAAATAAGGTATTTCAGGTTTTTATTTTGAATACATTTGCAACCTAACAAAATGTGGAAGAAGTCGAGGAGTCTGAATACTTTCCAAAGGCACTGAGTGTACAAAACATTAGGAACACCTTCCTAATATTGAGTTGCATCCCCCTTTGTCCTCAGAACAGCCTCAATTCGTCAAGGCATGGACTCTCCAAGGTTTGTAGAGCGTTCCACAGGGATGATGGCCCATGTTGACTGCAATGCTTCCCACAGTTGTGGCAGGTTGGCTGGGAGTGGATCTCTACTCCGAATAGCTTGTTCCATCCGATGCACAATTGGATGGAGATCTGGTGCCTCGGAAGGCCACTGCAGTAAGCTGAATTCACTGTCATGTTCGTGGAACCAATCCTGGACAAGCCTTGTGGCATGGGGCATAATCCTGCTGAAAAAAATCTACTATTGCCATGAAGGGATGCACCTGATTGGCAATTATGTTTAGATATCCTGTGGCATTCAAATGTTGCACCACATATATCAAGGGGCCCAATGTGTGCCATGAAAACACACCCCACACCACCACCACCAGCCTGCAATGCTGACACACGGCATGGATGCATGTACTCATGGTTTCCTCCATACCCTGGTACAGCAAAACTGACAAGGTGAACACTGATCAGTAAATAGATGCCAACATTCTACAACACTCCCTTTCCTCTGCACAGTTCTCTCACAGTGAGAAACAATAGGATTACAATAGAGTGTTCTATGCTTTCTTCATTTGATCCAATCCACTACCACTTCTTATGTATACGTTGGTGTCTTTTTAAATTGCCCAATCTGTAGAATCTCGTCTCACAGTCAGTGCAGTAATACAGTGGGGAAAAAAGTATTTAGTCAGCCACCAATTGTGCAAGTTCTCCCACTTAAAAAGATGAGAGGCCTGTCATTTTCATCATAGGTACACGTCAACTATGACAGACAAAATGAGAAAATAAAATCCATAAAATCACATTGTAGGATATTTAATGAATTTATTTGCAAATTATGGTGGAAAATAAGTATTTGGTCAATAACAAAAGTTTCTCAATACTTTGTTATAATACTCTTTGTTGGCGATGACACAGGTCAAACGTTTTCTGTAAGTCTTCACAATGTTTTCACACACTGTTGCTGGTATTTTGGCCCATTCCTCCATGCAGATCTCCTCTAGAGCAGTGATGTTTTGGGGCTGTCGCTGGGCAACACAGACTTTCAACTCCCTCCAAAGATTTTCTATGGGGTTGAGATCTGGAGACTGGCTAGGCCACTCCAGGACCTTGAAATGCTTCTTACGAAGCCACTCATTCGTTGCCGGGGCTGTGTGTTTGGGATCATTGTCATGCTGAAAGACCCAGCCACGTTTCATCTTCAATGCCCTTGCTGATGGAAGGAGGTTTTCACTCAAAATCTCATGATACATGGCCCCATTCATTCTTTCCTTTACACGGATCAGTCGTCCTGGTCCCTTTGCAGAAAAACAGCCCCAAAGCATGATGTTTCCACCCCCATGCTTCACAGTAGGTATGGTGTTCTTTGGATGCAACTCAGCATTCTTTGTACTCCAAACACGACAAGTTGAGTTTTTACCAAAAAGTTATATTTTGGTTTCATCTGACCATATGACATTCTCCCAATCCTCTTCTGGATCATCCAAATGCACTCTAGCAGACGGGCCTGGACATGTACTGGCTTAAGCAGGGGACACGTCTTGCACTGCAGGATTTGAGTCCCTGGCGGCGTAGTGTGTTACTGATGGTAGGCTTTGTTACTTTGGTCCCAGCTCTCTACAGGTCATTCACTAGGTCCCCCGGTGTGGTTCTGGGATTTTTGCTCACCGTTCTTGTGATCATTTTGACCCCATGGGGTGAGATCTTGCGTGGAGCCCCAGATCAAGGGAGATTATCAGTGGTCTTGTATGTCTTCCATTTCCTAATAATTGCTCCCATAGTTGATTTCTTCAAACCAAGCTGCTTACCTATTGCAGATTCAGTCTTCCCAGCCTGGTGCAGGTCTACAATTTTGTTTCTGGTGTCCTTTGACAGCTCTTTGGTCTTGGCCATAGTGGAGTTTGGAGTGTGACTGTTTGAGGTTGTGGACAGGTGTCTTTTATACTGATAACAAGTTCAAACAGGTGCCATTAATAAGAGGAGCCTCTTAAAGAAGAAGTTACAGGTCTGTGAGAGCCAGACATCTTGCTTGTTTGTAGGTGACCAAATACTTATTTTCCACCATAATTTGCAAATAAATTCATTAAAAATCCTACAATGTGATTTTCTGGATTTTATTTTCTCAATTTGTCTGTCATAAATGACGTGTACCTATGATGAAAATGACAGGCCTCTCTCATCTTTTTAAGTGGGAGAACTTGCACAATTGGTGGCTGACTAAATACTTTTCCCCACTGTAAGTCTTCTCTCCAGTGTGTAACCGTTGGTGTGTTTTTACGTTGCCAATCGGGAGAAACTCTTGCCATATTAAGAACAGAAGTAAGGATTCTCTCCTGTGTGTGTTCTCTGATTACCTTTTAGCTCAGCTGTTGTTTTAAAACATTTTCTACAGTCAGATCAGTGGTAAGACATCTCTCCTTTGTTTACCTTGGTGTCTTTTTAAATGGCCCATTTAAAAGAAAATCTTTCCACAGTCAGAGCAGGAAAACGGCTTCTATTCTGTGTGTGTTCTCTGATGAACGTTTAGCTGATATGATGTTGTGAAGCATTTTACACAGTCAGAGCAGGAGTAAGGCTTTTCTCCTGTATGTATACGTTCATGTTTTTTTAAGTGGCCCATTTGAGGGAAACTCTTCCCAAATTCAGAGCAGGAGTAAGGCTTCTCTCCTGTGTGTGTTCTCTGATGAAGTTTTAGCTGATATGATGTTGTGAAGCATTTTCCACAGTCAGAGCAGGAGTAAGGCTTCTCTCCTGTGTGCATTCTCTGATGAGTTGTCAGAGCCCCTGCTGTTGTGAAGCTCTTACCACAGGCATAGCAGGAGTAAGACTTCTCTACTGTGTGTATATGTTCATGTGTTTTTAAGTTACCCAGTCGAGAGAAACTCTTCCCACATTCAGAGCAGGAGTAAGGCTTCTCTTCTGTGTGTGTTCTCTGATGTATTTTAAGCTCAGTTGATGTTGTGAAGCATTTCACACAGTCAGAGCAGGAGTAAGGCTTCTCTCCTGTGTGTATACGTTTATGTTGTTTTAAGCTGCCCAGTTGAGAGAAACGTGCCCCACAGTCAGAGCAGGAGTAAGGCTTCTCTCCTGTGTGTGTTCTCTGATGAACTGTTAGCTTAGTTGATGTTCTGAAGCATTTCACACAGTCAGAGCAGGAGTAAGGCTTCTCTCCTGTATGTATACGTTCATGTTTTTCTAAGTGGCCCAGTCGAGAGAAACCCTTCCAACAGTCAGAGCAGGAGTAAGGCTTCTCTCCTGTGTGTGTTCTCTGATGAACTGTCAGAGCATGTGATGTTCTGAAGCATTTCACACAGTCAGAGCAGGAGTAAGGCTTTTCTCCTGTATGAATACGTTCATGTTGTTTTAAGGTGCCCAGTAGAGAGAAACTTGCCCCACAGTCAGAGCAGGAGTAAGGCTTCTCTCCTGTATGTATACGTTTATGAATTTTTAAGTAGTCCAGTCGAGAGAAACTTGTCCCACAGTCAGAGCAGGAGTAAGGCTTCTCTCCTGTGTGCACTCTCTGATGAACTGTCAGAGCCTGTGATGTTCTGAAGCATTTCACACAGTCAGAGCAGGAGTAAGGCTTTTCTCCTGTATGTATACGTTCATGTTGTTTTAAGGTGCCTAGTTGAGAGAAAATTGCCCCACAGTCAGAGCATGAGTAAGGCTTCTCTCCTGTATGTATACGTTTATGAATTTTTAAGTAGTCCAGTCGAGAGAAACTTGTCCCACAGTCAGAGCAGGAGTAAGGCTTCTCTCCTGTGTGCACTCTCTGATGAACTGTCAGAGCCTGTGATGTTCTGAAGCATTTCACACAGTCAGAGCAGGAGTAAGGCTTTTCTCCTGTATGTATACGTTCATGTTGTTTTAAGGTGCCTAGTTGAGAGAAAATTGCCCCACAGTCAGAGCATGAGTAAGGCTTCTCTCCTGTATGTATACGTTTATGAATTTTTAAGTAGTCCAGTCGAGAGAAACTTGTCCCACAGTCAGAGCAGGAGTAAGGCTTCTCTCCTGTGTGCACTCTCTGATGAACTGTCAGAGCCTGTGATGTTGTGAAGCTCTTCCCACAGTCAGTGCAGGAATACAGATTCTCTCCTGTGTGTATTTTTAGGTGTATTTTTAGCTTTGATAGAATTGGGAAAATCTCCTCACAATGTGGGCAGTGGTGAGACCTCTTAGCTCTGCGATCTTCCTGCTGTTGCTCTCTGGATGTAGAGAATGTCTCAATGTCACCTGTGTGAACAGCATTAAAAAAAAGTCAATTGGTGTGATATGCACTGAGTGTACAAAACATTATGAACTCTTTCCATGACATAGAATGACCAGGTGAGAGCTATGATCCCTCATGGATGGCACTTGTTAAATCCACTTCAGATCAGTGTCGAAGGGGAGGAGACAGATTAATGAAGGACTTTTAAGCCTTGAGACAATTGAGACATGGATTGTGTATGTGTGCCATTCAGAGGGTGAATGGTGTGTTTTAGTCAAATCAAATACAAAAGCTGAAGAATATACGCACATCCAGGTAATCAAATCCACCATATGCACTGAGCTTGTCTGACAGGTTGAAGCGCACTAAATACAAAATAAATGATAAGCGTACCAGAGCGTCTGTTGTAATGTTTTATTGTTAAGCCTTTATTACAGCAAAGACTAAAAACAGTTGCATTGATTTGTGAATGCAATTTCCGAAATGGTACGGTTTATTTATTGTTTACGCTAATGAATCAAGAGTTGCTTTGTTATTTTGAAACCAAAAATGCTTGATTGCATTTCAATGGCTTGAATGCTGTGTGATGACATGAACAAATGAATGATTGATACAGTAGCCTATATACAGTGTGCAAGAGTATTCCAAGATAAATATACAACACAGGGAATTAACGATCAATGGAAACAGTTGTTTTTCAGTTCAACATCTGTTTAGTATCTATGTAGGGGTTCCAGTTCGGGACTCATAGCTACATGTGGCAAGTTAGCATTGGTCCAAATGGTCTATACATTGAGCCTGAAATGGGATACTTGGTATTTGGCCATTGGCCCAATGTTATTGCAAGGAATTCTAATTGGTCAACCACAGGCAAGGCTTGGGTATAAACTACATCCTGTCTCTTTGTTCAGTGGGAAAACACTGAGGACAGGGAAGAATAAACATCTACAATCTACTTTCAAGCATAACAATGATTGGTTCTCTTTGAATAAATATATTTTTCTCCCCCTGATTTGCTTTGGGGTCTGTGTTATTGAAGAATAACATCAACTGCTAACAAGTGCATTCGGAAAGTATTCAGACCCCCTTGACTTTTTACACATTTCGTTACGTTGCAGCCTTTTTCTAAAAATTTTATTTTTTATTTTTTATAATCCTCAGCAATCTACACAAAATACCACATAATGACAACGCGAAAACAGGTTTTTAGAAAATGTTGCTAATATATTAAATATAAAACAGAACTACCATATTTACATAAGTATTCAGACCCTTTGTTATGAGACTTCGAAATTGAGATCAGGTGCAACCTGTTTCCATTAATCATCCTTGAGATGTTTCTACAACTTGATTGGAGTCAATCTGTGGTAAATTCTATTGATTGGACATGATTTGGAAAGGCACACACCTGTCTATATAAGGTCCCACAGTTGACAGTGCATGTCAGAGTAAAAACCAAGCCATGAGGTCGAAGGAGTTGTCCATAGAGCTCCGAGACAGGATTGTGTCACGGCACAGATCTGGGCAAGGGTACCAAAAAACTTCTGCAGCATTGAAGGTCCCCAAGAACACAGTGGCCTCCATCATTCTTAAAATGGAAGAAGTTTGGCACTACCAAGACTCTTCCTAGAGCTGGCCGCCCGGCCAAACTGAGCAATCGGGGGAGAAGGGCCTTGGTCAGGGAGGTGGCCAAGACCACGATGGTCACTGACAGAGCTCTAGCGATCCTCTGGAGATGGAAGAACCTTCCAGAAGGATAAACATCTCTGCAGCACTCCAGCAATCAGGCCTTTATGGTAGAGTGGCCAGACGGAAGCCACTCTTCAGTAAAAGGCACATGACTGCCTGCTTGGAGTTTGCCAAAAGGCACCTAAACACTCTCAGACCATGAGAAACAAGATTCTCTGGTCGGATGAAACCAAGATTGAACTCTTTGGCCTGAATGCCAAGTGCCCCGTGGTAGGAAACCTGGCACCATCCCTATGGTAAAACATGGTGGTGGCAGCATCATGCTGTCGGGATGTTTTTCAGCGTCAGGGACTGGTAGACTAGTTAGGATCGAGGCAAAGATGAACTGAGCATAGTACAGAGAGAGATCCTTGATGAAAACCTGCTCCTGAGCGCTCAGGACCTCAGACTGGGGCAAAGATTCACCTTCCAACAGGACAACGACCCTAATCACACAGACAAGACAAAGCAGGAGTGTCTTCGGTACAAGTCTCTGAATGTCCTTGAGTGGTCCAGCCAGAGCCCGGACTTGAACCCAATCGAACATCTCTGGAGAAACCTGAAAATAGCTGTGCAGCAGCACTCCCCATCCAACCTGACAGAGCTTGAGAGGATCTGCAGAGAAGAATGGGAGAAACTCTCCAAATACAGATGTGCCAAGGTTGTAGCATCATACCCAAGAAGATTCAATGATGTAATCGCTGTCAAAGGTCTGAATACTTATGTAAATGTAATATTTCCATTTTTTATTATTTAGCTAAAATGTCTAAAAACCTGTCAAGGGGAAGTGCAGAAATATTCTGTTCTTAAGGAAGGAGGCAAAGGACAACAGTCTAGTTTCAGTTCCTGATAAGGCAGGCCAGTTGCGGAACTAGGGAGGAGCAAGGAATCCGGCTCGAGGTCATGTCAACAGATGAAGTGAGAAGAAACCTCTGGGAGGGGGGCCAGAGGGGCCCACCACAACGACCCTCCTACTACAGTCCTATCTCACACGCATACACTTTCACGCCCACGAAGGTTCTAGCATCAGGCAGGGCCATGACTACACCAGTGAGAAGAACCAATTCAGTTCCTGACTAGCATCAGAGATGTATTGACCCCGTCTAGTAGGAGGTTATAAATATATATGTGCTTGTGTAATCATGCTTTGTCTTTGCAGCTGTTTGACCCTGTGGGTGAATAAACTTAGTTTGAGCTTTCCTAGATGTCAGTTTTAGTTTGTTCAGAACCTAACAGAATGCTTCATAATGAAAAAGGTTCATAATGAAATTATCTAACGGGCTAAATTATGAACGCGATGTGCTTTATCTATTACCTAGTGCACAAGTTGACTACAGGTCTTTATTTAAATAGTACTAATATTCAAAGCCCAAAAAACGTCACTAAGCAGAATACTAACAAAATGCTAACTAGTACTAAGGAAACATCATAGAGAATGCTAACTAAATGCTAACGAGTGCATTGCGAACATTTTGTACAGTTCTGACCTCAACTATACAAGTAACTCAAACGCTTCTCACAGTTTGCTGCACGCACAAACCTAATATTATCCAGCAAGGCTCTTGATCCAGGAGGGGATTCTCTGCTGTTAGCAAGGCTCTTGATCCAGGAGGGGAGTTAGCAAGGCTCTTGATCCAGGAGGGGATTTCTCTGCTGTTAGCAAGGCTCTTGATCCAGGAGGGGATTCTCTGCTGTTAGCAAGGCTCTTGATCCAGGAGGGGATTCTCTGCTGTTAGCAAGGCTCTTGATCCAGGAGGGGATTCTCTGCTGTTAGCAAGGCTCTTGATCCAGGAGGGGATTCTCTGCTGTTAGCAAGGCTCTTGATCCAGGAGGGGATTTCTCTGCTGTTAGCAAGGCTCTTGATCCAGGAGGGGATTTCTCTGCTGTTACCAAGCGAATGCTTGATTTCGGAAGAAGCTATCCCCTTAGCTAGATAGCTAACTAACTACTAAATTAGCAAACCAAATGGGCAACTGCAGAGCATTTAACACATTGTAGAAAGTTTACTTAATAGTTATAAGAATTCTAGCTGGCAAACATTTAGTTGTGAATTCCATACTGTAATTAGATCACCTGGCACATGCTGCACGACAGAGAGTTACTCACAAGGCTCCGGTCTCTTCTCGTTGACTGGTGACTACCGTAAGCTACATAATAATGTGACGTAATGTTCTTTAACTCATAACGTATTGCACAAGTTGACTGCAGGTATTTACTTAAAAAGTAGCTACAAATATTCAAATGAATAAATACAAACTTCAAAATAAATAGTTTCAACTGTACTGAAAACCCATCCAGTGTCTTTTTCCAAATATCCTGGTATCCAGTATACCACCCAAGCAGTGGCGGCTCCTGAAAAAATTCTCAGGGGGGGCAATTTTTCTGATGATTTAGGTGACCTACACACATTTTTAAAAAGATATGTCCAGCAACAACATGAAGACAGGGACAGCATATAAGTCAATACCAGAAGCATTTATTGACTGATCTCAAAAGTGTTGGCTTACAAAATCAAAATAAGTTATCACAGTAAAAATAATCAAGGGTGTTCTTTCACATTCCTCAACACTGCATAAACAATATGCATTTCCATAAACAAATGAAATATCAGCTGAAAATACAGCATCTTGGATTGCATTTGTTCAGATTGCAGGATCAACAAGAGCTTTTACCACATTTTTTGCCTCATGGTTGAATTGGAAATATGTGCACCTGAGCATAATTCACAACAAGCAAGCAGGAGCTTTTGATAGAGGCTACTGAAAACATTGATGCAAGTTATTGGTAATAAGACATTTTTATAGACTTCCATATTCTGCCCTCTTGTATAGATTTGTGAAAATGAACAGTGATAGACATTTTGCCTGAAAACAGAATTTGAAAGTAATTTCTAGAAAAGGTAAACACAGCTATCTGTATGGCTTTGTAAAAATGAACAACCATATTCTGGCCAGAGAAAGATAACCTTTCTTTGGTGTGATCCAGGATGGTGTTGCAGACCTCTTCAGACAGCCTCTGCTTCTCCTCTTCTCTCAAAGCTGTTCTGGGTCTTTTGGCTCCTGTTGCTTCTTGCAGCTGCTGTTGAGAGGAGTCCCTGAAGGCAAACAGACCAATGTGTTTGTTGGCTTTGTACAGTATTGTTGTCTATGTGATGCACAGGTATATGCAATGTATCCATGTATAGTACAAATACTTCAGTTCCACTTAAAATGGGCAGGGATGCATAAAGTCTTTAGTGTTTAAGTTAGCCTTTGTGTCTCACATAGCCTGGATGTTCAGCACAGTATACAGTGGTGCTCATAAGCTTATGATCCCATGCTAAAGTTGACTAAAAAGAGGAATAAAAAAGAAAAGAAAATTGGTGTCCTTAAAGGTTGGATTTTCCAACTTTTTTAATTAAGTCATTAAGATCAATTTCCAAAAGATGATTTTTTTATTTTTTTATTCCTCTTTTTAGTCAACTTTAGAATGTGTTCATACACTTATGAGCACCACTGTACAGTACACATAGTATATAAAATAAGCTAGATTACACCACTGGCCATATATAATGAGAATAATGTAATTTCAAACACAAATGCAGTCTCCTTTCATGCATACATTTTCAAATAAAGCTCTGCTTTGAGAAAGATCGAATGATATTGTTTAATCTTACCTTATGGCCTGCACACTGCTTGTGAAGCTGTCGAGGGCACGTTTGATAAAGACAGCATCGATGTCCTTCTTCTGTAGCTTCTGGTACAGAATGTCGACGTGGGGCATGATTTTGTGAAAAAGCCGCAGGAAAAAAATAAAATCTTCATCATGTAGCATCCTCACGTAGCCAGATGCCTCACTCACGGTGGGCTGGTCAAATGAACCCAATGAACCCGTCCGAATGGCTTCAAAACATTCTATGAGGTCGTCTCGATTCTCGTAGACAGTGTTCACGACTCTGCTTAGTAGAAACCTGTTGAATTATTAAATTTGGTCTGGGAGGTCCTAATTGTTTCGTTGCCAATTTATCTTGATTTGTTCGCCGACAAAAAGGAACTTCTTTCAAAGAGACAATCGAGTTGCACTGAAGGCTAGCCATTTTGACAGTAGTAGTGAATTGATTGATGAGGCTACCCGCTCTTTTCTTAGTTACGTTCATGGTTATGTTACGTATGACGAAAGCGCGTAAGTGCAAGCCCTCAGAAACCCATAGAGATTGTATTGAAAGCTCTGATATTTGAAAAAAATTGATTTTACATAAGAGGCTATGAGAGACTTCTGGGCGATTTTCAACCTGACTGAAATCGCCCCAAAACGGGCGGGGACATTTGAAGCACGACTTTAGCCTGATTGGACATTTAGTGGCAGATCAGACGTCTAGATTAGAACACTGATAACTACTGTTGCCGTGATATAATTGATTAGAAAAAAAATCCCTTCCTTTTCCTGTTTGGCAGTGCGTCGCCCATATCGCCCTAATGAACACACCGCCCCTGCACCCAAGCCTAGTAACTACACAGACTCACTTCATAGAAGTTCTAATTACTGGCAGTTTGTCTACTTCACTTCTGTAGTCTACTCTCTGAGCACTCCAGATAGCCCAGTTAATAAAACACATGCTGGTATTTATGTATTTTGGTTCTTTGGTATTTTATTAGGATCTTGATAAGCTGTTGCAAAATCATCAGCTACTCTTCCTGGGGTCCACACAAAACATGACATAATACATCAAAATAATAGACAAGAACAGCTCAAGGACAGAACTACATAAAAACATTTTAAAAGGCACACATTGTCTACTTGTCAATACATACAAAAACTATCTAGGTCAAATAGGGGAGAGGCGTTGTGCCGTGAGGTGTTGCTTTATCTGTTTTTGAAAGCAGGTTTGCTGTTTATTTGAGCAATATGAGATGGAACGGAGTTCCATGTAATAGCAGCTCTATATAATACTGTACACTTTCTTGAATTTGTTCTGGATTTGGGGACTGGGAAAAAAACCCTGGTGGCATGTCTGGTGGGGTAAGTGTGTGTGTCAGAGCTGTGTGTAAGTTGATTATGCAAACAATTTGGCATGCATTGGCCATCTGATGACAATGAAGAGCAAGACGTGCCGCTCTGTTCTGGGCCAGCTGCAGCTTAAATAGGTATTTTTATTTATTTATTTTTATGGGGGGGTAGATCAGCTTTAATATTGCAGATAGATTGTAACTTCCATCAATCTAATTGCCTGTATCACTTCCAATCCCCCATTTTTTCACATACATATATATACAATGGGGGAAAAAAGTATTTAGTCAGCCACCAATTGTGCAAGTTCTCCCACTTAAAAATATGAGAGAGGCCTGTAATTTTCATCATAGGTACACGTCAACTATGACAGACAAAATGAGGAGAAAAAATCCAGAAAATCACATTGTAGGATTTTTTATGAATTTATTTGCAAATTGTGGTGGAAAATAAGTATTTGGTCAATAACAAAAGTTTCTCAATACTTTGTTATATACCCTTTGTTGGCAACGACACAGGTCAAACGTTTTCTGTAAGTCTTCACAAGGTTTTCACACACGGTTGCTGGTATTTTGGCCCATTCCTCCATGCAGATCTCCTCTAGAGCAGTGATGTTTTGGGGCTGTCGCTGGGCAACACGGACTTTCAACTCCCTCCAAAGATTTTCTATGGGGTAGAGATCTGGAGACTGGCTAGGCCACTCCAGGACCTTGAAATGCTTCTTACGAAGCCACTCCTTCGTTGCCGGGGCTGTGTGTTTGGGATCATTGTCATGCTGAAAGACCCAGCCACGTTTCATCTTCAAAGCCCTTGCTGATGGAAGGAGGTTTTCACTCAAAATCTCACGATACATGGCCCCATTCATTCTTTCCTTTACACGGATCAGTCGTCCTGGTCCCTTTGCAGAAAAACAGCCCCAAAGCATGATGTTTCCACCCCCATGCTTCACAGTAGGTATGGTGTTCTTTGGATGCAACTCAGCATTCTTTGTCCTCCAAACACGACGAGTTGAGTTTTTACCAAAATGTTATATTTTGGTTTCATCTGACCATATGACATTCTCCCAATCCTCTTCTGGATCATCCAAATGCACTCTAGCAAACTTCAGACGGGCCTGGACATGTACTAGCTTAAGCAGGGGGCCATGTCTGGCACTGTAGGATTTGAGTCCCTGGCGGCGTAGTATGTTACTGATGGTAGGCTTTATTACTTTGGTCCCAGCTCTCTGGAGGTCATTCACTAGGTCCCCCCGTGTGGTTCTGGGATTTTTGCTCATCGTTCTTGTGATCATTTTGACCCCACGGGGTGAGATCTTGCGTGGAGCCCCAGATCGAGGGAGATGATCAGTGGTCTTGTATGTCTTCCATTTTCTAATAATTGCTCCCACAGTTGATTTCTTCAAACCAAGCTGCTTACCTATTGCAGATTCAGTCTTCCCAGCCTGGTGCAGGTCTACAATTTTGTTTCTGGTGCTCTTTGGTCTTGGCCATAGTGGAGTTTGGAGTGTGACTGTTTGAGGTTGTGGACAGGTGTCTTTTATGCTGATAACAAGTTCAAACAGGTGCCATTAATACAGGTAACGAGTGGAGGACAGAGGAGCCTTTTAAAGAAGAAGTTACAGGTCTGTGAGAGCCAGAAATAAATTCATTAAAAATCCTACAATGTGATTTTCTGGAGAAAAAAAATTAGCAATTTGTCTGTCATAGTTGACGTGTACCTATGATGAAAATTACAGGCCTCTCATCTTTTTAAGTGGGAGAACTTGCACAATTGGTAGCTGACTAAATACTTTGTTTCCCCACTGTATATGTTTTGACCATGACAGTTTACAATCAAAGGTAATGCCAAGTAATTTAGTCTCCTCAACTTGTTTAACAACCACACCATTCATTACCAGATTCAGCTGAGGTCTAGAACTTAGGAAATTATTTGTACCAAATACAATGCTCTTAGTTTTAGATGTTCAGGGCCAGTTTATTACTGGCCACCCATTCCAAAACAGACTGTACTGGTGTCATCCATGCAAGTCTCAGTAGCATGAAATAACATCTACCTTCTCATTGAAACAGTTAATCATGAAACAGTTGTACTGCAACTTTTCATGCACAGTGAGAAGTTGGAATGAACCTGCTCTTACCATGAGAAACAGATTTCCCAATCTTCTCTTCCTCTTCTTCATCTTTAATGTTGACATTCAGCTCCAGTTTGACTGCAGTCTTCCAGCTTCACTGATGCCATCTCTGGATCCTGCAGTAAACTGGGCTCCACTGTCACAATCAGGACCCAGTGACTGTAGGTTTGGACTCAGTGTGGAAGGAGAGAGGCAGGCTGGGTTTGTCCTCACTGTTGATGTTACCGGCCTCAGACTTAATCCTAGTCGGCCTGTAGTAATAAAGAGAAACAGACAACAGTCTTGAACTTTCTTTATACTCAAAAAATATATTATATTTGTTCTTGTTCAATTACCTAATTTCAACAGATCAGGTAGCTAATCAATGACAAAACAACATTCATTCACATTAGACAAGTGCACAAAAATTACGCAAAGCAACTGCAGAAATGAATAAATGACTCAAAAACTATTTAGGACAAGGTTACAGTTTGTTTTAGGCAGCACTATGAGCTATTTTCCTTAATAACCTAATCTTCACTGTAAAAAAACAAAAAAAGGGGTCTGAATACTTTCTGAATCCACTGTAAGGAATTGGCAACTCGTTCTCATTCTGAGAAATAAGGTAGGCCACTTGATTTCAACATCTGAACAAAGTGGACAGGCTAATATGCTTTTCAAACAGTTGGAGACAGACAGAATGGTGTGTTCATAACAACTCAACTGTTCATCCTTGTTAGCAAATAGATCCAAGTTGGCTAAACTTAAACTATAAAGATTAGCTGGTTAATCACTAGCACGTGGGCTTGAGAGATTGTTGATGAGACCTGTGTTCATTTTTCTATAGCCTAATGCAGGGTTCTTCAATTCCAGTCCTGGAGGGCCGAAACACTTTTGTTTTTTATTTCATCCTGGTATTTAATTGGACTCACCTGGTGTCTTAGGTCTGAATTATCCCCTGATTAGAAGGAGAGGATGAAAAACAGAGGTGTTTCGGCCCTCCAGGACCGGAATTGAAAAACCCTGGCCTAATGCCTGCTACAATAAGTTAGTCATTTGTAAAAAAAAAAATGCATTTTCAGAGACCAACTTGAAAGCCAGATCAGTGATTAATGCCCCCCAAAAAAGCAGGTTAAACTATTTTTTATAAAATAATTAGTGTGTCTTATTGGTTGTGGATGGCTTATATTTAGCCTAGGTATAACTTCACAAGCCCTGAATTCATTAGATTATAGCTGACTGTTTGAAATGCAGTGTATTTGACCTATAATTGTACAATGCTTACTTAGAGAAAAACAAAATTGAGATACAGTGAGGGAAAAAGGTATTTTATCCCCTGCTGATTTTTTACGTTTGCCCACTGACAAAGAAATGATCAGTCTATAATTTGATTGGTAGGTTTATTTGAACAGTGAGACAGAATAACAACAACAAAATACAGAAAAAACGCCTGTCAAAAATGTTATAAATTGATTTGCATTTTAATGAGGGAAATAAGTATTTGACCCACTCTCAATCAGAAATATTTCTGGCTCCCAGGTGTCTTTTATTCAGGTAACAAGTTGAGATTAGGAGCACACTCTTAAAGGGAGTGCTCCTAATCTCAGTTTGTTACATGTATAAAAGACACCTGTCCACAGAAGCAATCAATCAGATTCCAAACTCTCCACCATGGCCAAGACCAAAGAGCTCTCCAAGGATGTCAGGGACAAGATTGTAGACCTACACAAGGCTGGAATGGGCTACAAGACCATCACCAAGCAGCTTGGTGAGAAGGTGATAACAGTTGGTGCGATTATTCGCATATGGAAGAAACACAAAAGTTGGGACCATAGTCACCAAGAAAACAATTGGTAACACACTACGCCGTGAAGGACTGAAATCCTGCTGCGCCCGCAAGGGCCCCCTGCTCAAGACAGCACATATACAGGCCCATCTGAAGTTTGTCAATGAACATCTGAATGATTCAGAGGAGAACTGGGTGAAAGTGTTGTGGTCAGATGAGACCAAAATTGAGCTCTTTGGCATCAACTCAACTCGCCGTGTTTGGAGGAGGAGGAATGCTGCCTATGACCCCAAGAACACCATCCCCACCGTCAAACATGGAGATGGAAACATTATGCTTTGGGGGTGTTTTTCTGCTAAGGGGACAGGACAACTTCACCGCATCAAAGGGACGATGGACGGGCCATGTACCGTCAAATCTTGGGTGAGAACCTCCTTCCCTCAGCCAGGGCATTGAAAATGGGTCGTGGATGGGTATTCCAGCATGACAATAACCCAAAACACACGGCCAAGGCAACAAAGGAGTGGCTCAAGAAGAAGCACATTAAGGTCCTGGAGTGGCCTAGCCAGTCTCCAGACCTTAATTCCATAGAAAATCTGTGGAGGGAGCTGAAGGTTCGAGTTGCCAAACGTCAGCCTCACTGTAGCTCAGCTGGTAGAGCACGGCGCTTGTAATGCCAAGGTAGTGGATTCGATCCCCGGGACCACCCATACACAAAAAAATAAAAAAATAAATGTATGCACGCATGACTGTAAGTCGCTTTGGATAAAAGCGTCTGCTAAATGGCATATTATTATTATTATAAAACCTTAATGACTTGGAGAAAATCTGCAAAGAGGAGTGGGACAAAAGCCCTCCTGAGATGTGTGCAAACCTGGTGGCCAACTACAAGAAACATCTGACCTCTGTGATTGCCAACAAGGGTTTTGTCACCAAGTACTAAGTCATGTTTTGCAGAGGGGTCAAAAATTATTTCCCTCATTAAAATGCAAAACAATTTATAACATTTTTGACATTCGTTTTTCTGAATTTTTTTGTTGTTATTCTGTCTCTCACTGTTCAAATAAACCTACCATTAAAATTATAGACTGATCATGTCTTTGTCAGTGGGCAAACATACAAAATCAGCAGGGGATCAAATACTTTTTTCCCTCACTGTATATTGAATTTAAAAAAAACTCAAGATACAGCTGTATGATTTTTAGTCCATATAGCCCAGCCCGAACATAGTACATTAAAGTAGAATACAATACAGTATGTTATACTGTACTGTACTGAACTAAACTTCTCTTTCCTGTACTCTGCTGTACTGTACTTTCCAATCTTGTGAAAATCTTTTTCTGGACATTTAGAAAAAGTTTGCATAGAAAATAGATATGACAATTGCCCTCTAGGGTGGGTTTTCATGTAACTATCTTGTGTCTCAGAATAAAGAAACTTTGACAAAAGTTAAACGATTAAAAAGGTTGTCGAGCTTTAGAACATTTCTCCTATTTTTGCCGTCTCCATTACACGTCGCAAAGATTATTTTAGCAACATTGCTTTTGTCGAATGCAGCTGGGTCAATGGAAACCTGGCTAATGTCTGAGTGATTGGTTCAGATTTTGTCTGGTCTAATGTTTAACCCAATGATTGGACCAAGTCAGTTAAGAACAAATTATTATTTACAATGACGGCCTACCCCGGACGACGCTGGGCCAATTGATTGGGACTCCAATCACAGCCGGATAATGATACAGCCTGGAATCAAACCAGGCTCTGTAGTGTCTTAGACCGCTGCGCCACTCGGGAGCCCTGTGACTAATCATTTTGGCTATTTAAGCTCTGAAAAGGCCTATCAGCTACCCAACTTTATCAGGAGTTATCCTGAGCCTGTTTGCAATGAGAAACAATGTATTTGCACAGCGGGAAATGCAGAAGTATTTAATTTTTTGCTATGATCATCTCGTCAAAAATGTACAGAGACAAACTTGAAACCACTGATTATCATGACAATTTAGCTGACAGGGTTAAACTCCCAGACAACAGTGGTTTCAGAGTCCTGCAATAGAGTGAAGACTCTAATATTTGTGTAAAGTCTACATAGTTGTGTTCTGTGGGTGTCACTGAGTAGGCTGAACAATACATGAGTGGCGCAGTGGTCTAAGGCACTGCATCGCAGTGCTAAACTGTGCCACAAGAGATCCTGGTTCGAATCCAGGCTCTGTCGTAGCCGGCCGCGACCGGGAGACCCATGGGGCGGCGCGCACAATTGGCCCAGCGTCGTCCAGGGTAGGGGAGGGATTTGGCCGGCAGGGGATGTAGCTCAGTTGGTAGAGCATGGTGTTTGCAACGCCAGGGTTGTGGGTTCGATAAAATAATGTATGCAATAACTGTAAGTCGCTCTGGATAAGAGCGTCTGCAAAATGACTAAAATGTAATGTAAATGTAAATGTAATACATAGGTAGGGCTGTACAGTGCAATATGAATGTCCAATACAAACAAAAGAAACAGCATACTCAACTGGCGTAACGCGGTAAGGACCAAGAACGGGGTCGATATGGACCACGGGTCACAAAATAATTATATAATAATACTGTTTTGGTTGGGCTTCAACCCCTGGTATCATATAAACACACATAAGACATGGAAACATGTAGAATTGCTTAAAAACAGCAACAACAAAACATCTCAGCCCTGTCGTAAAATGTGTAGAATTGCGGGATATTAGCTTTAAAACTGCTAAATGTTCTCTCCACCAACAAGAGGGTTGTGAACAGTTTGGGGTCACAAGTTGGGGGTTTGTTACTATGCCAATAAATGGCAATATCCATCCGGACCTTTGCCACCTAGGAAATTTGTGTGATCGGACCTTCTCAAATAGTACTGGAGTACCCCTGCAATAGACTGACTGGGAAGGTGATTTTTCACAGTCAAAGTCCTGCAATAAGAGCTAAGATGCTAATATTTGTATAAACTCTTGAGAATTGTTTTCTGTGGGTGTCACCCGTTCCATGGGAGCACAATCCAACCCGTTGCATAAGTGCATATAAGAATGCCCCCAATGCAATTATGTGGTCTAATACCTCCACAGTGGGATTTCAACCGTTTCTTTCTGTTTATTTTCAAAATAATGAGTTATTGTAATTCATTTTAAATTAACAACATTCCAACCATGTTTAGCGTTATCTAGTCCAAATATGACATGATTCCACTATTTTATCAGTTTGCATCACTTTCAATGAGGGCCTTTTATTTTGAGGGCGAACCGCAAATTCCACTATTGTGGTTAATCGTTATTATGACTAGCTTCACATACATAGGGACAAGCGGGTACCAGGGCTGCGTCCAGCAGGAGGACGGAGACGTTGGCCACGATCAGATACAAATGTATTATGTAGAACAAACATGCCTCTGATTCTAATGAATCATGTCACTTCTATTCAGGGTATTTCTATCTGCAACTTTCCTAAACGTTTTTGTACTGAACATGACCAGGCGAAACGCACTGACCTATATACGAACCTGGAAAGCCTCACAAATGAAAACGTGTAATGGACCCCGCGCCGTGTGCTGGTAAAATATTTTATTCACTCGGATTGACACAAAAATTACACAAAACCTTTCCCAAACGTGATAATACCTTGACTGATTTGTTATCTAACATGTTATTTAAATATTAGACCGTTTAAAAGTACTGTTACATACCTGTAGTAATATAGAGAAACAGAAGGCACAGTCGTGTCGTTTGCTTTGTTCTGAAGAATGTTGCGGGCCTCCCCGAAAGTTCCTGTTCCCCAACTACCACAGAGCAACGGCGACATCTTCTTCTTCTTCTTCTGTGGGTTTTATGGCAGACTACTTCCAAAAGTTGCATTGCCGCCACCAACTGGACGGTTTGAAACCACAAAATAAATTAAATAAAAAATACATCCATACTTAATAGTGATACTAACTTACTCCACCCTAATAAAAATAGTACTTTGCCAAAACAAACAAAACTCAAATTTCTTCCTTCCTTTAAATCTCCATATCTCCCTTCTCAGTCTCTAGGACCTGAGATGGTGGTACGGCTTTTGACAATATTCCATGTAACTCTTTTGCCAATAAATCTTTCAGCCCCAGGAACCGTTCTGCCGCAACCACAATGATTTCTATCTTCCTAGATCTTTTCTCCACCTTGGCAGTGCCATTAATCACCATTGCAATGAAGGCCACAAAGTCCACCTTTTTAACCTTTAAAATGTCTTGATCATCTTGATGAAAGGCAACCCCTGCAGCTTGCATTGAAGGCCTATCCACCACCATGGACTCTTCAGGAGCACCATTCAAACCCTCAACCCTTTTAACCGCTGCTGCATAGGAAATGCTCTGTACAACCCTAACAGCGACATCTATTAGACTGATGGACTAACTACTGCTAAAGCATGTAGAATATAAAAGTGAGATTGATTAGCTACACAAATAAACCTTGGTTTAAAAAACAAAAACTAAAGGGGTGTCTGTTTTAGTGTCTAAGTTTTTCAACCCATTACATATGCATTGTAGATGATCTCTGTGGAAGGCCAAGAAGATCATGAAGAACCTCAGCCACCCGAGCCACGGCCTGTTCACCCTGCTACCATCTAGCAGGCGGAGACATTACAGATGCATCAAAGCTGGGACCGAGAGAATGAAACCACTTCTAACTCCAGGCTGGAAGACTGTTAAACAGCCATCACTGATTTGATTCAGAGAATATTGGTGACTAGCAAATTGGCTTGTCCCTATATGTAGAGGTGTCGTGACATGTATTGAGTGGATAAAAAAAATATTGATATATATGTTGAATGCCATGAATTGAACAAAAGCATTATATTTACTGTAAAGATAACCCCCAACAACTACAATGATTCAGTAGATCAGTAATGTTACAGTACTCTAGCATGTCTCACAGCTGCTTATGCTGACAAAACATGTTAGTGAATAGGTCAGATTTAGCTTTGTGATGCTCATTTAAACTTCCTGTCTTGTTCAGCTTCAGAACAACAGTAAATATGTCTCCCTTTCCTCTGCACAGTTCTCTCACAGTGAGAAACAATAGGATTACAATAGAGTGTGCTACGATTTCTTGAGAATTAAGTGATGGAATGATTTTAATCTTAGCTAGTCAGAGAACTGATGAGGATTCTCACATTTATGTATTTGTTGGTGTCTATTTAAGTGGCCATGTTGAGAGAAACTCTTCCAACAGTCAGAGCAGGAGTACCAGATCCCTTGATATGTTGCAGCTCTTCCCACAGTCAGAGCAGAGATACAGATTATCTCCTGTGTGTATTTTTAGCTTTGATAGAATTGGGAAAATCTCCTCACAATGTGGGCAGTGGTGAGACCTCTTAGCTCTGTGATCTTCCTGCTGTTGCTCTCTGGATGTAGAGAATGTCTCAACATGGTCTCCTGTGTGAACAACATCAGAAGAACCAGTCAGTTGGTATGATACACATCAATCACATTTATATTATAAAGCCCATTTTACATCAGCCGTTGTCACAGAGTGCTTTACAGATACCCTAACCTAACGTATCAGGCGTAAAATAAATACCTAAACGAGGTCCACAGAAACCAGAAGCTTCCGGTTTTCAGGCTTTGCCTTCCTCTCTGCCTTTTCCCTGAAACATGGATGCTTCCGGTGTTTGTTGACTCCGCTGAGGGTGCAGGTACCGAGACTAAAACCCCAAAGAGCAAGCAATGCAGAAGCACAGTGGCTAGGAAAAACTCCCTAGAAGGAAGGAACCTAGGAAGAAACCTAGAGAGGAACCAGGCTCTGAGCAGTGGCCAGTCCTCTTCTGGCTGTACTGGGTAACAAATGACTTAATATAAGTATGCTGTACAATACAGGGGAATAAAACTATTCTAAAGTGTTACGAGCCATATCATCCTCCACTCACTATCACAAGGGTTAGTAACCATCAGGGCTGGGGTGAATTCCATATCAATTCACATTTTTAAATTTGACTAATTCAGCAGACACTCTTATCCAGAGTGACTTACAATAGTGCATTCATCTTAAGATAGCTGGGTGAGACAACAACGCATCACAATCGTATCAATTACATTTTCTAGGGTGCAGAAAGGGAGTAGAGTAGGGTCCAGGAGGCAAAGTCAGAGTCATGAGAGAGGATAGGATAAAATAGGCGAGAGAAGCGGGAGAGAGAGAGTGAAGATTGGGGCGGTGCATTACCATCTGGGTTAGGGCTGAGTGGGAGGAGCATGACCATCTGGGTTAGGGCTGAGTGGGAGGAGCATGACCATCTGGGTTAGGGCTGAGTGGGAGGAGCATGACCATCTGGGTTAGGGCTGAGTGGGAGGAGCATGACCATCTGGGTTAGGGCTGAGTGGGAGGAGCATGACCATCTGGGTTAGGGCTGAGTGGGAGGAGCATGACCATCTGGGTTAGGGCTGAGTGGGAGGAGCATGACCATCTGGGTTAGGGCTGAGTGGGAGGAGCATGACCATCTGGGTTAGGGCTGAGTGGGAGGAGCATGACCATCTGGGTTAGGGCTGAGTGGGTAGGTTGGAGGAGAGATGGAGAGAAAAGGAAACAAAGTAGGGGTCAGAGACTTGGAGGGGGGTTGCAGTGAGATTAGTAGGAGAACAGCCTCTAGTGAAGATGGGGTCACGCAGTGGGAGGGGACTGGGAAAGGGTGAGGTCAAAAGAGGAAAGGTGTTTCCAGTAAACCAATTTTCCTGATTGAAAAACATTGAAGAGAATTGGAATTAGAATGACAGTGTACTTCCTGAATTGACTGGAATTTAAATGGAATTGACACCAACCCTGGCAACTACACAGACTCATTTCATAGAACTTCAAAACACTGGCAGTATGTCTACTTCACTTCTTTAGTCTACTCTCTGATCACTCCAGATAGCCCAGTTAATAAAACAAATGCTGACAATACTGGTGTCATCCATGCAAGTCTCAGTAGCATGAAATAACATCTATCTTATCATCGAAACAGTTCTATAACAACTTTTCATGCACAACGATAAACAAGCTTTGTTGTGTTGAGTTCTTCAGGGGTGTCAGAATGACAGAATGAACTTATGGAGGTCTTACTATTGGAGATAACTCATAGATGTAGATAGTACTATAGTGGCGGGCCCAACCCCAGACTTCTCTTTTATCAACCCAAAGGTTTTACTGTCTTCTCAGGAATTCAGCTTTCTCTGTGTTGCTCCCCACACCCCCCTATTCTGAATGATGCATTATCTCACCATCCCCATTCTGAATGATGCATTATCTCACCATCCCCCATTCTGAATGATGCATTATCTCACCATCCCCCATTCTGAATGATGCATTATCTCACCATCCCCCATTCTGAATGATGCATTATCTCACCATCCCCCATTCTGAATGATGCATTATCTCACCATCCCCATTCTGTCACACCTCTGAGCTTCTGTTGTGATAACATCCTGTAGGTCTGATATCTGATTGGAAGTTAACTCAACAGTAATGTTATTGATCAACAACTCCGATTTTGAATCCAAATATGGTCAAATGGTTATAAAAGGGTCTTAGCTTCAATGTGTCTTTCTCTTTTGTTCTTGACCTGCTGTGGTGAGATATATACTGAGTGTACAAAACATTAGGAACACCTTCCTAATATTGAGTTGCACCCCCTTCTGCCCTCAGTAAAGCCTAACTTTGTCAGGGCATGGACTCTACAAGGTGTCGAAAGCCTTCCACAGGGATGCTGGCCCATGTTGATTCCAATGCTTTCCACAGTTGTGTCAAGTTGACTGGATGTCCTTTTGGTGGTGGACCGTTCTTGATACCCACGGGAAACTGTTGAAACTGCTGGAAACTGTGTTGCAGTTCTTGACACACTCAAACCGGTGCGTCTGGTACCTACTACCATACCCTGTTCAAAGACACTTAAATATTTAGTTTTGCCCATTCACCCTCTGAATGAAACACACACACAAAAAATCCTTCTTTAACCCTTCATCTACACTGAAGTGGATTTAACAAGAGACATCGATAAGGGATCATAGCTTTCACCTGGTCAGTCTATGGCAGGGAAAGAAGCAAGTGTTCCTAATGTTTAATACACTGTGTACACCGTCTTTCTCTCTACCCCTCTCCCATGAGCTGTGGGCCACGACACAAACTATGGATTCTCTCTATCTCATGTGCTATGGGCCACGACACAAGCTATGGATTCTCTCTATCCCATGAGCTGTGGGCCACGACATAAGCTATGGATTCTCTCTATCCCATGAGCTATGGGCCACGACACAAGCTATGGATTCTTTGTCTTTCTCTTCCTGTCTGATCATGTTTAGGTACTTAATGTTTTGTTAATATCAGTATTGACTTGTAACTTAGGCTTCACACCCTTGGCAGAAGGTAACTGAAAGGTTGCTGGTTCGAATCCCTGAGCAGACGAGGTGAAAAATATGTCGATGTGCCCTTGAGCAAGGCACATAACCCTAGTTCCTCTGAAAAGTAAATGTTTTTAAGTAAATCGTTAATTTTACAATGTCATTAAATCTATTTTCCTTTAGTATTCTGTCACGGTTCAGACAGACGACCAGAGGACCACAATTGCGTCACACCAGAAAGTTTATTAAAACTTAAGGGAAAAGGGAAGTAGGGAGTGAGTGAAGGCTCCAGGGGTTACTGGGAATAACAGGGATTCCGTCCAATGTGCTGGGTCTGTGCCCCCCCCAGTGGCAGCGATGCGTCCTATGACGCCGGTGGTGGGTGGTCCAGAAGTCCTGGGGGGGGGAAACACAGACACAACGGGGCGGATGAAACAAGGCAGAAGTACAGTTCAAGGGAAATCCAAATACGTTGTAGCAAGGCAGAAGGCTGGTCAGAGTTACCGGGATCGAAGAGTAGTCAGGAGTCGTTATGGCAGAAAGCAGGTCTGGTTTTCCTGGGGCAGAAGAGTATCCAAGAATCAGGCAGGTCCGGGGTCACAAAACAAGGGTGAGCCAGAAGCGCGAGCAAACAGGTTCCGGGTGTGAGCTTTGCAGACGATCTGACAAAGGAGAGCTGAAAGACAGGGCTTTAAATACTGGGAGAGGTTAGTGGGTAATGCAGCGCAGCTGGCAGAGTAATTAGAGCAGAGCAGAGCAGGGACAGGTGGAGCTAGTTAGGCTGAGTAGAGAGAGTGGTGAGCAGAGTGGAAGATAGTGGAAACAAATTAAGGTGGTAACCCGGTGGAGTGAGAGGGCTCATGACAGAACCCCCCCCCCAAGGGACGGCCCCAGAAGTCCCAAGAGCAACACCACGCCGGGCGGGAGGAGGGGAGCCGGAGGAGGGCTAGAACTCCTCCGAACGGTCCGAGTGAACGTCCTCATCCTCGGAGGAAGCCGGAGGGCCGTGGTCGGGAGATGGGACAGGTCCCGAGACAGGATCAGGCACAGGACAGGAAGCCGAGCGGGCAGGACGGTTAGGGACCCCTCTGGGGCGGCCCCTACGGATTGCAGGTTGATCAGGATGCCGTTGGTGGAAGGCGGTGATGAGAGTCCTATCCACAATCCGACTAGCTGGCACCCAGGTCCTTTCCTCAGGTCCATAGCCCTCCCAGTCAATGAGGTACTGGAGACCCCTACCCCTCCGTCTGGACCGAAGCAGGCGGCGGACGGTGTAAACCAGACCACCATCGACGAGCTGTGGAGGAGGAGGACAAGGCGCAGCAGGGACCAGCGGACTCTCATGAATGGGCTTAATCTTAGACACATGGAAAGTGGGGTGCACCCTCATGGAATTAGGCAGTTGGAGCCGGACAGCAGTTGGGCTAATCACTCTTATGATAGGGAATGGGCCAATGAACCGAGGTGCCAGCTTTTGCGACTCCACCCTGAGTGGCAGGTTCTTCGATGACAACCACACCCTTTGACCAACATGGTAGGTGGGAGCAGGAATTCTCCGACGGTTGGCCCCGGTAGTGTAGCTGGCAACGGATCTGAGGAGTGTGGCTCGGGCTTGTGACCAGGTGCGGCGACATCGACGGGCAAAAGCAAGTGCAGATGGGCAAGTAACCTCCCCTTCCTGGCTGGCAAATAGAGGAGGCTGGTATCCATAAACACATTGGAAAGGGGACATACCAATGGCAGAGCAGGTCAGAGAATTGTGTGCGTACTCCACCCATGTCAATTGCTGCGACCAGGAGTGGGGGTTGCGTGAAGTCATGCATCGCAGTGCCTTCTCGAGCTCCTGATTTGCCCGCTCTGACTGCCCATTGGATTGGGGATGGAATCCGGAAGTCAGACTGACTGTGGCTCCCAGCAGGTGACAGAACTCCTTCCAAAAAGCGGAGGAGAATTGTGGACCACGGTCAGAAACTACATCCTTTGGCAGTCCGTGGATCCGGAAGACGTGTTCCAGGACCACCTGGGCGGTCTCCTTGGCGGTTGGGAGCTTGGGGAGGGGAATGAAGTGTGCCATCTTGCTGAATCGGTCAACTATGGTGAGAATGACGGTCATGCCACTTGAAGGGGGCAGCCCCGTGACAAAGTCAAGGGCGATGTGAGACCAGGGACGTCTGGGCACAGGCAGGGGCTGCAGCAATCCGGCTGGGGGCTGGCAGGACGACTTGTGTTGGTTGCAGATGGGGCAGGCTTGGACGAATTCCCGTACATCCTTTCTCAGAGAGGGCCACCAGAACCTCTGGGCGAGCAGGTTGTAAGTGCGGGTGGAGCCAGGGTGACAAGCTAGGCGGGAGTCATGTCCCCACTGAACGACCTGGGACCTCAGGTTTTCGGGGACAAAAAGGCGGTCAGCTGGGCAAGTGCTGGGACCTGGCTGGTTACGGAGAGCTTCCAGCACCTGTTCCTCAACAGCCCAGGTCAGAGCTGCTACGATGCAGGGACTTGGCAGAATCGACACAGGATCCTTGGAGGGGGTGTCATCCTTCTGGAATTGACGGGAGAGGGCGTCTGGCTTGGTGTTGCGTGATCCAGGCCGGTATGACAGAGTGAAATTAAACCTGGTGAAGAACAGGGCCCAGCGGGACTGCCTGGAGTTCAACCGTTTGGCCGTGCGGATGTACTCCAAGTTCTTATGATCGGTCCAAACGAGAAATGGAATGGTGGACCCCTCCAGCCAGTGACGCCACTCCTCCAAGGCAAGCTTCACAGCCAGCAGCTCTCGGTTCCCTATGTCGTAATTGCACTCAGAGGGGGACAACCGACGTGAGAAAAAGGCACAGGGATGGAGCTTCCTATCCTCCGCAGCCCACTGAGAAATCACAGCACCAACTCCCACATCCGAGGCGTCCACCTCCACAATGAATTGCCGGTCCACATCAGGCATCTGGAGGATGGGAGCGGAGGTGAACCTTACCTTGAGGGTACTGAAGGCTTTGTCGGCTGCTGGGGTCCAGGTGAAGGGTTGCTTGGTGCTGGTTAGAGCAGTGAGAGGGGCAGCAACGGTACTGTAGTTCCGGATAAACTTTCTATAGAAGTTAGCAAACCCCAGAAACTGTTGCAGCTTCTTTCTGTTCTCCGGAACTGGCCATGAAGTGACTGCTGATACTTTGGCAGGATCCATTTGGATACTTCCCTCTGCCACTATGTACCCCAGGAAGGCCACTGTCTTGACGTGAAACTCACATTTCTCTGCCTTGGCGTAGAGGGAATTCTCCAGAAGACGATGAAGGACTTGCTGGACATGGCGGGTGTGTTCAGACAGGTTTCTGGAGTAGATTAAGATGTCATCCAGGTAAACGAAGACAAACTTGTTTAACATGTCCCGCAGTACATCATTCACTAGAGCCTGGAACACAGCAGGAGCATTGGTGAGGCCAAAAGGCATAACCAGATACTCGTAGTGGCCTGTTGGTGTATTGAATGCGGTTTTCCATTCATCTCCCTCCCGGATCCGCACTAGGTGGTAAGCGTTTCTGAGATCCAACTTGGTAAAAACAGTGGCTCCCTGGAGCAACTCAAAAGCAGAGGTGAGCAGAGGCAGAGGGTAACGGTTTTTCACTGTGATGTCGTTGAGTCCCCTGTAGTCGATGCAGGGGCGAAGAGATCCGTCCCTCTTCCCCACAAAGAAGAAGCCAGCACCAGCAGGAGATGAAGATGAACGGATTAATCCTGCGGACAGAGAGTCATTGATGTAGTCCTCCATGGACTTTCTTTCAGGAGCAGACAACGAATAAAGACGGCCCTTTGGAGGGGCTGTTCCAGGGAGGAGGTCGATGGCACAGTCGTACGGTCGGTGAGGGGGCAGAGATGTGGCTCTTGCTTTGTTAAACACTTCTCTGAGACCATGGTAGCATTCTGGGACATTGGAGAGGTCAGGAGCGGAGTTAGTAGGTACTGGCCGAGGGGGTAGTGCGGCAGCAAGCAGGCAGGTTCGGTGGCAGTCCTCTCCCCACTCCCTGATCACCCCGGTCACCCAGTCGAGCTGAGGGTTGTGCCGGCGGAGCCATGGGTAACCCAGGATGAGGGGTTGGCCTGGAGAGGGGAGCAGGTGAAACTGGATAGTTTCTTGATGGTTTCCGGACAGACCCATCGAGACCGGGGCCGTGACATGAGTGACCGATCCGAGTAAGTGTCCGTCCAGTGCCCGGGCAGGAATAGGAGGTGTCAAACGGAGGTTCTCCAGTCCCAGTTGGCGTGCCAGCTTGATGTCCATTATGTTGGCTTCGGCGCCAGAATCCACCAGAGCAGCCAGGGTGTGAGTTGAGTCAGAGAGGCGGAGGTGAACTTGCAGCAGGGGTTTGCGGTCGGAGGACTGGATGGTCATTGAGCTCAACCGGACTCCCCCTATGCCCGGTGAGCTTCGGCTTTTAAAGGGCAGGTTACCACACGATGTCCATCACCTCCACAATAGAGGCAGAGGTTTGAGGTGAAGCGGCGCTGGCGCTCTGCAGGAGTGAGAGAGGCTCGCCCAATCTCCATAGGCTCAGACTGATCAAGCTGACTTGGGTGAGTGGCAGTAGATGACAGGAGCCCAGTCGGATCTCTCCGAATGCCGGTAGTTGGTGGACCTTGGCGCCCCCTCTCACGACGACGGGTCTGTATCCTTCTGTCGATCCGGACAGTCAGTGCGATGGCTTCATCAAGAGTGGAAGGCAGTTCATGGGAGACCAACTCGTCCTTGATATAGTCAGCCAAGCTATGGAAGAACGCGTCCACCAACGATGGTGTGTTCCAAGAACTTCGTCTTGCCAGGGTTCGGAAGTCGATGGAATGGTCTGCGACTGTACGTCTGCCTTGTCGAATACTGAACAGTTCACGAGACGCCTCTGCGGTTGGTGAATCCAGGTCAAACACCTTCAGCATCTCCTCAGCAAACAAGTCGAAGGTTGCACATGCGGGGGTTTGACGTTCGAACTCTGCTGTTCCCCAGAGTCGAGCTCGGCCCGTCAGGTGAGTGATGGCATACCCAACTTTAGCCCCCTCCGTGGCGAAGGTCCTTGGCTGCAAGGAGAACTGAAGTCGGCAGCTAGTCAGGAATGGCCGGACCTGGGTTGAATCGCCGTTGAACCGCTCGGGGTTTCCAATCTTGGGTTCCGGAGCAGCGGCTGCAATGACCGGGGCAGGTAACTCGGGGGCAGGGCTGGTGGGCAAACTGCCTGGAAACGGGCCGGTGGGCGGAGTGGCTGGGGTAAGGTTGGTGAGGAGTTGGATGATCATGGCGAGTTGTTGTTGCTGCTGCTGGAACTGCTGCTGGTGCTGCTGGAACTGCTGATGCTGTTGGTGGCCGACCTGAAGCAGAGAGGTGATGTCGCCGCTCATGCGGGCTAGCCCTCTCTCAGTGTGTTCCAGGCGTAGCATGGCGGTGGGTTGCTCAGGTTCGTCGGTTTCCATGTCGGGGGAAGTGTGCGCTGAGTCCATGATGGTCAGATCGTACTGTCACGGTTCAGACAGACGACCAGAGGACCACAATTGCGTCACACCAGAAAGTTTATTAAAACTTAAGGGAAAAGGGAAGTAGGGAGTGAGTGAAGGCTCCAGGGGTTACTGGGAATAACAGGGATTCCGTCCAATGTGCTGGGTCTGTGCCCCCCCCAGTGGCAGCGATGCGTCCTATGACGCCGGTGGTGGGTGGTCCAGAAGTCCTGGGGGGGGGAAACACAGACACAACGGGGCGGATGAAACAAGGCAGAAGTACAGTTCAAGGGAAATCCAAATACGTTGTAGCAAGGCAGAAGGCTGGTCAGAGTTACCGGGATCGAAGAGTAGTCAGGAGTCGTTATGGCAGAAAGCAGGTCTGGTTTTCCTGGGGCAGAAGAGTATCCAAGAATCAGGCAGGTCCGGGGTCACAAAACAAGGGTGAGCCAGAAGCGCGAGCAAACAGGTTCCGGGTGTGAGCTTTGCAGACGATCTGACAAAGGAGAGCTGAAAGACAGGGCTTTAAATACTGGGAGAGGTTAGTGGGTAATGCAGCGCAGCTGGCAGAGTAATTAGAGCAGAGCAGAGCAGGGACAGGTGGAGCTAGTTAGGCTGAGTAGAGAGAGTGGTGAGCAGAGTGGAAGATAGTGGAAACAAATTAAGGTGGTAACCCGGTGGAGTGAGAGGGCTCATGACAGTATTCCACTATCAGACCAATTCTTGCTAGTCAACATCAACTCATTGCCTAATGCTTGCTTGCATATTTTAATCGTCTTTATGGTGTCAGATAAACATTTTATTAGACTTTGTTAATACATACATTGAAGTATTTTCATGAGTCGCAGGTGAGGTGTACTGTATTTATGATCACTAAACAACCTGAACTTACCATGAGAAACAGATTTCCCAATCTTCTCCTCCTCTTCTTCATCTTTAATGTTGACATTCAGCTCCAGTGTTTGACTGCAGTCTTCCAGCTTCACTGATGCCATCTCTGGATCCTGCAGTGCATCCTGGGCTCCACTGTCACAATCAGAACCCCGTGACTGTAGGTTTGGACTCAGTGTGGAAGGAGAGAGGCAGGCTGGGTTTGTACTCACTGTTAATCTGTTAATCAATTTGAACAATTGCTGCCTAAAATGCTGTGGTCCTTACTAACACAACAGGAAATATTGTGTTAGATGTGGGCCATCACATGAATTCTCGGCTCTTTCACTCTGAATATTCATATCAATGAATCACCCTCAAATGGACCATCAATACCAGAGTTCTACAATACTATTTACATAATCAATGGCACATTACAACAGCCTGAACCTCAATATCGTCCTGGGCATATATTGAACTCTAACAATGGGGGATGGAAAGGGTCTGTTGAAATGAATACTGTAGTGGTGTGAGAAAGGTAACACAAGCTTCCCCTCTAATTCCACTCCCCAATAGTAAGTGGAAACACTTAAAAATGGGAAAAAAAATACAAATAATATATTTGTTGTTTTATTTCATTGTTACCTAAGAACAAAACCTGTCTAAGTCCTTTATACTGAAAAAAATCTATTCATATGCATTATAGAAAATAATGGGGACTAGGAAATTGGATTGTCCCAATGGTGATGTGTTGAGGTGTAGTGACATGTTTTGACTAGATACATAATATAGAAGAGAAATTGTATAGTTCAAATGTTTCTAGTAAAAAAAAAAGTATTTGGTTGCTGTGTTCAAAAGGCATATTTTTTATTTATATAGATTTTTTAAATTTAACTTTAATATGAACATTTTCCCCAGTGATAAAACACAGTGCTAAAGGTTTTAAAACAGAAGCTGCCGTATGCATGTAGATTACGTCACCATAATTAAGCACTGGGAGAAGCGTTGCTTGAACAATCTTCCTTCTACTTTCCAAAGTGAAGCAGGATTTATTTCTATACCTAGTTTTTTTGGCAACTGAGCAAATTCTATGTCTTATGAGCGGAAACTTGAAGGCTGTGAGACTTTTGCGCGTTTCCAGTGAACACTAAGGCTGTACTCTTACAGTTTTAGATAGCTTTTTATTTCTATGATATAGCCTACAGTAGCCTATATGTGGTGTTCAATGCAGGCCTACATTGCAGGATACTTTAAAACACGTTTTTACATTATGAAGGGCTTGACATGAATTCTTGATTTTTTTTACTTGGTTTGTAACACCATCTGCCAAATAGGTGACTGTAAATTGTATTGTGTTGTATGATGGAAGAAACCACTTTACAAAATAATATTAATTATTATTACCATACAGAGAATTAGACAATGTAGGCTACCCCTCTGCTTATTGGCTTATTTGCATATTCAAGCCTGTCTCAAAATACAACACTGCCTCTTTAATTAAGACATAAGCTTTTTATCTGACTGCCTTTTCAAAGACAGCTTGAAATGTAGCCTACACGTTTTGTTCTCTTGTAGGAAGCAGTAATTCCCCATTGCTGACCTATACTTATGTATAACTGGGCTAATAACTCGCTAACTAGCAAAGAATATCAACAAATGTGCAGACGCGCGGCTCTGCGGTCTGATCTGAACTGCGCATTCACTCGCGGGTGATTGAAAGACCGCTCGTGGGCTACTCCCGCCAATAGAATTCTACTCTGTTCGGACTGGCTCTGCCTACAACAACATCACAGACTCAATCTTGCAAAGTTATATATGTTTTGGTTTGTTCCATTGAAAAGGGGCTGATATAATATCGATTCGATCACAGAAAATACGTTGATCTATATAGGAGCGGCAGGTAGCCTAGCGGTTAAGAGTGTTGGGCCAGTAACTGAAAGGTCGCTGGTTTGAATCCCGAGCCGACTAGGTGAAAAATCTGTCTATGTGCCCTTGAGCAAGGCACTTAACCCTAATTGCTCCTGTAGGTCGCTCTGGATAAGAGCGTCTGCTAAATTACCAATGTATTTATTTAATTTAAAATAATGGGGCGAACTCAGTTAAATTCAATCTCTTGCGTCTCTGCGCTGCATGGCATTTCTTCTTCTCTGCAGTCCTGGAGGAAGTGCGCGGCTGCGCAGTTTAGAGGGAACATTGCCTGCAGCACACTGTAGTGTATGAAGAATTATGACTTTGCTAATGTTTTCAAGTGGAACCTGAGAGGATGTTTATTCAGTTTTAGAGGAACACCATAGAACAGAGGAAGTCTGTTGTGTGGAGATAGGTGATTGGTCTGTAGGGGAACACCCATATCAGATTACATAGGATATATACCACAGTGAGGACAGAGGAGAAGCAGAATAATCATATTAGAGATGGGGCGATTATTCTCCAGGTAACTGCAGGTATCTGTAAATCGACGCTGTAACCCTTTGTTATGAATAAACCTTATGATAAAAATACAGTGTCAGCGGGTTCTCCTTGTCACACAGCATAATTAGCAACGTTTACTCGACACTACAACACCTTTCGTATTAATGATGAATCTAGATTTGATAACGTCATTGAGCAAGCACACATTATGTCCGTTAGATAGTTCTTGGGCCAATTGAAAGATACCTGATCTAGGCTTATTTCAGACAACCTTAGAAAAAGTAAGAAATTATCAACTGTATCAAATGGCTTCGACAGGTCAATAAATAAAGCAGCGCAATGATTTTTATGGTCTAAACCACAGGTGTCAAACTCATTCCACGGAGGACCGAGTGGCTGCGGGTTTTCACTCCTCCCTTGTATTTGATTGATCAATTAAGGTCACTAATTAGTAAGGAACTCCCAAACCTGGTTGTCTAGGTTTTAATTGTAAGGAAAAACCTGCTGATACAAGGCCCTCCATGGAATGAGTTTGACACCCCTAAACAATATAGCACCTCATCTAGTGTAGCCGCTGAAAAATATGTCCAGGTCTAAAACCTACCTCAATGTATTTCAAGGCCTACCTTCAAACTCAGTGCCTCTTTGCTTGACATCATGGGAAAATCAAAATAAATCAGCCAAGACCTCAGGAAAAAAATGGTAGACCTCCAAGTCTGGTTCATCCTTGGGAGCAATTTTCAAATGCCTGAAGGTACAACGTTCATCTGTACAAACAGTAGTATGCAAGTATAAACACCATGGGACCACACAGCCGTCATACCGCTCAGGAAGGAGACGCGTTCTGTCTCCTAGAGATGAACGTACTTTGGTGCGAAAAGTGCAAATCAATCCCAGAACAACAGCAAAGGACCTTGTGAAGATGCTGGAGGAAACAGATACAAAAGTATTTATATCCACAGTAAACCGTGTCCTATATCGACATAATATGAAAGGCCACTCAGCAAGGAAGAAGCAACTGCTCCAAAACCACCATAAAAAAGCCAGACTATGGTTTGCAACTGCACATGGGGACAAATATCGTACTTTTTGGAGAAATGTCCTCTGGTCTGATGAAACAAAAATATAACTGTTTGGCCATAATGACCATCGTTATGAGGATGATGGTCATCGTTTGGAGGAAAAAGGGGGCTGCTTGCAAGCCGAAGAACTCCATGCCAACTGCGAAGCACAGGGGTGGCAGCATCATGCTGTGGGGGTGCTTTGCTGCAGGAGAGACTGGTGCACTTCACAAAATAGATGGCATCATGAGGAAGGAAAATGATGTGGATATATTGAAGCAACATCTCAAGATATCAGTCAGGAAGATAAAGCTTGGTCGCAAATAGGTCTTCCAAATGTACAATGACCCCAAGCATACATCCAAAGTTGTGGCAAAATGGCTTAAGGACAACAAGTCAAGGTATTGGAGTGGCCATCACAAAGCCCTGACCTCAATCCTATAGAAAATGTGTGGGCAGAACTGAAAAAGTGTGTGCGAGCAAGGAGGCCTACAAACCTGACTCGGTTACACCAGCTCTGTCAGGAGGAATGGGCCAAAATTCACCCAACTTATTGTGGGAAGCTTGTAGAAGGCTACCCGACACATTTTACCCAAGTTAAACAATTTAAAGGCAATGCTACCAAATACTAATTGAGTGTATGTAAACATCTGACCCACTGGGAATCTGATGAAGGAAATAAAAGCTGAAATAAATCATTATCTCTACTATTATTCTGACATTTTCACTTAAAATAAAGTGGTGATCCTAACTGACTTATGTCATGCAATAAAATGCAAATGAATTACTTAAAAATCATACAATGTGATTTTCTGGATTTTTGTTTTAGATTCCGTCTCTCACAGTTGAAGTGTACCTATGATAAGAAATTACAGACCTCTACATGCTTTGTAAGTAGGAAAACCTGCAAAATCGGCAGTGTATCAAATACTTGTTCTCCCCACTGTATTTCAAGGCCTATCTTCAAACTCAGTGCCTCTTTGCTTGACATCATGGGAAAGTCTAAAGAAATCAGCCAAGACCTCAGAAAAAAAATCGTAGACCTCCACAAGTCTGGTTCATCCTTGGGAGCAATTTCCAAATGCCTGAAGGTACCACGTTCATCTGTACAAACAATAGTACGCAAGTACACCATGGGACCATGCAGCCGTCATATCGCTCAGGAAGGAGAGGCGTTCTGTCTCCTAGAGATGAACGTACTTTGGTGTGTAAAGTGCAAGTCAATCCCAGAAAAACAGCAAGGGACCTGGTGAAGATGCTGGAGGAAACAGGTACAAAAGTATCTATATCCACAGTAAAACAAGTCCTATATTGACATAACCTGAAAGGCTGCTCAGAAAGGAAGAAGCCACTGCTCCAAAACCGCCATAAAAAAGCCAGACTACAGATTGCAACTGCACATGGGGACAAAGATCGTACTTTTTAGAGAAATGTCCTTGGTCTGATGAAACTAAAATAAAACTGTTTGGCCATAATGACCATCGTTATGTTTGGAGGAAAAAGGGGGATCTTGGAAGCAGGAGGGACTGGTGCACTTCACATATTAGATGGCATCATGAGTAAGGAAGATTATGTGGATATATTGAAGCGACATCTCAAGACATCAGTCAGGAAGTTAAAGCTTGGTCGCAAATGGGTCTTCCAAATGGACAATGACCCCAAGCATACTTCCAAAGTTGTGGCAAAATGGCTTAAGGACAACAAAGTCAAGGTATTGGAGTGGCCATCACAAAGCCCTGACCTCAATCCTGTAGAAAATGTGTGGGCAGAACTGAAAAAGTGTGTGCGAGCAAGGAGGCCTACAAACCTGACTCAGTTACACCAGGTCTGTCAGGAGGAATGGGCCAAAATTCACCCAACTTATTGTGGGAAGCTTGTGGAAGGCTACCCGAAATGTTTGATCCAAGTTAAACAATTTAAAGGCAATGCTACCAAATACTAATTGAGTGTATGCTCATCAGTCATGAAAATTATATATTTACATTTACGTCATTTAGCAGACGCTCTTATCCAGAGCAACTTACAGTTAGTGAGTGTATACATTTTCATACTGCCCCCCCGTGGGAAACGAACCCACAACCCTGGCATTGCAAGCGCTATGCTCTACCAACTGAGCTACATCCTCCACTCACTATAACAGGGGTTAGACACTACACAGACTCATTTCCTAGAACTTTAAAACACTGGCAGTTTGTCTACTTCACTTCTTTAGTCTACTCTCTGATCACTCCAGATAGCCCAGTAAATAAAACAAATGCTGACAAACTTGGTGTCAAACCATGCAAGTCTGAGTAGCATGGAATAACATACCATCTTATTGAAACAGTTCATCATGAAACAGTTCTACTGCAACTTTTCATGCACAATGGGAAGTTGGAACGAACAACAAACTTAGTTAGATAGAACCTGCTCTTACCATGAGAAACAGATTCCCCCATCTTCTCCTCCTCTTCTTCATCTGTAATGTTGACATTCAGCTCCAGTGATTGACTGCAGTCTTCCAGCTTCACTGATGCAATATCTGGATCCTGCTTAGCAAACTGTGCTCCACTGTCACAATCAGGACCCACTGACTGTAGGTTTGGACTCAGTGTGGAAGGAGAGAGGCTCGCTGGGTTTGCCCTCACTATTGATGTTACCGGCCTCAGATTTAATTCTAGTCGTCCTGTAGTAACAATGAGAAACAGACACAAAAAGTTATTGTCTTGACAGTTCTGGCACTTTCTTTATTCTCTAAAAATATATTATATTTATTCTTGTTCAATCCTCTAATCCAGTGCTTGACTTGGACTGAAATAGGTGCCGGTACTGTTTATATTTAGGTGCAGGAGCTCCACAATACTGTTGAGCTAATATTCTATAAGAGGAACAGGAGCTCAAGCACTAGATATTTGAGGTGCCGGTACTTAACCTATAGTATATTTTCCCAAATTCACATATAGTACCAGTCAAAGGTTTTAGGACACCTACTCATTCCAGGGGTTTTCTTTACATAGGATAATAATATGAAATAACACATATGGAATCATGCAGTAACCAAAAAAATGTTAAACAAATCCAAATATATTTTATGTGAGATTATTCAAAGTAGGCAACTTTTGCCTTGATGACAGCTTTGCACACTCTTGGCATTTCAATTAACAGGTGTGCCTTGTTAAAAGTTAAATCGTGGAATGTCTTAATGCGTTTGAGCCAATCAGTTAAGTAGTGACAAGGTAGGGGTGGTATCCAGAAGATAGGCCTATTTGGTAAAAAACCAAGTCCATATTATTGCAAGAACAGCTCAAATAAGCAAAGAGAAACAACAGTCCATCATTACTTTAAGATTCTTCAAGTGCAGTCGCAAAAACCATAAAGCGCTATGATGAAACTGGCTCTCAAGAGGACCGCCACTGAAAAGGAAGACCCAGAGTTACCTCTGCTGCAGAGGATAAGTTCATTAGAGTTACCAGCCGCAGAAATTGCAGCCCAAATAAATGCTTCACATAGTTCAAGTAACAGACACATCTCAACATCAACTGTTCAGAGGAGACTGCGTGAATCAGGCCTTCATGGTCGAATTACTGCAAGAAACCACTACTAAAAGGACACCAACATGAAGAAGAGACTTGCTTGGGCCAAAAAACATGAGCAATGGACATTAGACCGGTGGAAATCTGTCCTTTGGGCTGATGTTTGGTTACTACAGTGGGGGAAAAAAGTATTTAGTCAGCCACCAATTGTGCAAGTTCTCCCACTTAAAAAGATGAGAGAGGCCTGTAATTGAACATGTACATGATTCCATATGTGTTATTTTATAGTTTAGATGTCTTCACTATTATTCTACAATGTAGAAAATAGTAAAAATTAAGAAAAACCCTTGAATGAGTAGGTGCTGTATATTTGCCACTGCTTGACTAAAAAAAAGATTATAGTTAGATAGAACCTGCTCTTACCATGAGAAACAGATTTCCCAATCTTCTCCTCCTCTTCTTCATCTTTAATGTTGACATTCAGCTCCAGTGTTTGACTGCAGTCTTCCAGCTTCACTGATGTCATCTCTGGATCATACAGTGCAAACTGGGCTCCACTGTCACAATCAGGACCCAGTAACTGTCGGTTTGGACTCAGTGTGGAAGGAGAGAGGCAGGATGGGTTCGTCCTCACTGTTGATGTTACCGGCCTCAGACTTAATCTGAGTCGTCCAGTAGTAATATAGAGAAACGGACACAAAAGTTAGTCTTGACAGTTCTGGCACTTTCTTTATTCTCTAAAAATATATTAGATCAGGTAGCTAAGCATTGACAACAAACCATTTATTAATTTCACATTAGACACAAATTGCACACTTTGAATTAAACCATGTAAATGCACTTAACCTATAGTAGATTTCAGAAATTCTCATAAATGACTCAAAAGCCATTTAGTACAAGGTTGCAGTTTGTTTTAGGCAGCACTATGTACTATGTTCCTGAATAACCTTGTCTTCACTGTATTACTTCAATCAAAACCAATTGTATTTCCCGTTCACACCATAATAACAATTATAGATAAAGATAGAAACAACTGAATGTGTCTGAATATATGGAAAAGGGGGAGGGGTCTGAATACTTTCTGAATCCACTGTAAGGAATTGGCAACTCGTTCTCATTCTGAGAAATAAGGTAGTTCACTTGATTTCAACATCTGAACAAAGTGGACAGGCTAACATGCTTTTCAAACAGTTGGAGACAGACAAAATGGTGAGTTCATAACAACTCAACTGTTCAACCTTGTTAGCAAACAGATCCAAGTTGGCTAATCTTGAAATAGCTGGTTAATCACTAGCACGTGAGCTTGAGAGATTGTTGATGAGACCTGTGTTCATTGTCTATAGCCTAATGCCTGCTACAATAAATTAGTCAATTTGTAACAAAAAATTGCATTTTCATAGACCAACTTGAAAGCCAGATCAGTGATTATTGCCAACAAAAAAAAAGCAGGTTAAACTATTTTTTATAAAGTAATTAGTGTGTCTTATTGGTTGTGGATGGCTTATATTTAGCCTAGGTATAACTTCACATGCCCTGAATTCATTAGATTATAGCTGACTGTTTGAAATGCAGTGTATTTAACCTTTAATTGTACAAGCTTACTTAGAGAAAAACAAAATCAAGATATATCGTGAATCGCCCATAAGTTTAAAAAAAACTCAAGATACAGCTGTATGATTTGTAGTCCATATAGCCCTGCCATAACAGAGTACATTAGAGTAGAATCCAATACAGTACGTTATACTGTCCTATACTCTGTACTGTTGTACTGTACTGAACTAAACTTCTCTTTCCTGTACTCTGCTGTACTGTACTTTCCAATCTTGTGAAACAGTAGCTATGTTTCCAATAACTTGTCCAGTGCTTTGTTTCTCGACATTAAGAAAAAGTTTGCATAGAAAATAGATACGACAATTGCCATCTAGGGTGTGTTTCCATGTAACTATCCTGTGTCGATAAAAAAAGCTGGACGTAATGACTCACCCTGTACCGTCAAAATGATTTGGCAATCATTTATTTAAAAAGCACTGTTTCAATCCTCACTTGTCATAATAAAGAAACTTTGACAAAAGAAAAATCCACCTGTCCAACGATTAAAAATGTTTTCGAGCTTTAGAACATTTCTCCTATATCTGCCGTCTCCATTACACACGTCGCAAAGATTATTTTAGCAACATTGCTTTTGTCGAATGCAGCTGGGTCAATGGAAACCTGGCTAATGTCTGAGTGATTGGTTCAGATTTGGTCTGGTCTAATGTTTGACCCAATGGTTGGGCCAAGTCAGTTAAGAACAAATTCTTATTTACAATGACGGCCAACCCCGGACGACGCTGGGCCAATTGATTGCGACTCCAATCACAGCCGGATAATGATACAGCCTGGAATCAAACCAGGCTCTGTAGTGCCAGATGCAGTGCCTTAGACCGCTGCGCCACTCAGGAGCCCTGTGACTAATCATTTTGGCTATTTAAGCTCTGAAAAGGCCTATCAGCTACCCAACTTTATAAGGAGTTATCCTGAGCATATTTGCAATGAGAAACAATGCATTTGCACAGCGGGAAATGCAGAAGTATTTAATTTTTTTGCTATGATCATCTCGTCAAAAATGTACAGAGACAAACTTGAAACCACTGATTATCATGACAATTTAGCTGACAGGGTTAAACTCCCGGACAACAGTGGTTTCAGAGTCCTGCAATAGAGTGAAGACGCTAATATTTGTGTAAAGTCTACATAGTTGTGTTCTGTGGGTGTCACTGAGTAGGCTGAACAATACATAGGTAGGGCTGTACAGTGCAATATGAATGTCCAATACAAACAAAAGAAACAGCATACTAAACTGGCGTAACGCGGTAAGGACCAAGAACGGGGTCGATATGGACCATGGGTCACAAAAAAATTATATAATAATACTGTTTTGGTTGGGCTTCAACCCCTGGTATCATATAAACACACATAAGACATGGAAACATGTAGAATTGCTTAAAAACAGCAACAACAAAACATCTCAGCCCTGTCGTAAAATGTGTAGAATTGCGGGATATTAGCTTTAAAACTGCTAAATGTTCTCTCCGCCAACAAGAGGGTTGTGAACAGTTTGGGGTCACAAGTTGGGGGTTGGTTACTACACCAATAAATGACAATATCCATCTGGACCATTGACACCTAGGATCCTGCAGTGCAAACTGGGCTTGTAATTCATTTTACATTAAGTAACAACATTTGACATGATTCCAATATTTTGTATCAGTTTGCATCACTTTCAATGAGGGCCTTTTATTTTGAGGGCGAACCGCAAATTCCACTATTGTGGCTAATCATTATTATGACTAGCTTCACATACATAGGGACAAGCGGGTACCAGGGCTGCGTCCAGCAGGAGGACGGAGACGTTGGCCACGATCAGATACAAATGTATTATGTAGAACAAACATGCCTCTGATTCTAAGGAATCATGTCAGTTCTATTCAGGGTATTTCTATCTGCAACTTTCCAAAACGTTTTCGTACTGAACATGCCCAGGCGAAACGCACTGACCTATATACGAACCTGGAAAGCCTCACAAATGAAAACGTGTAATGGACGCCGCGCCTTGTGCTTGTAAAATATATTTTATCACGTTCTTCAATCACTCAGATTGACACAAACATTACACAAAACCTTTCCCTTAATGTGATAATACCTTGACTGATTTGTTATCTAACATGTTATGACGTTATTTCGATATTAGACAGTTTAAACGTGCTATTACATACCTGTAGTAATAAAGAGAAACGAAAAGCACAGTCCTGTCGTTTTCTTTGTTATGAAGAATGTTGCGCGCATCCCCGGAAGTTCCTGTTCCCCAACTACCACAATGCAACAGCGACATCTTCTTCTTCTTCTTCTGTGGGTTTTATGTCAGACTACATCCAAAAGTTGTATTGCCACCACCAACTGGACGTTTTGAAACCACAAAATAAATTAAATAAAAATACATCCATACTTAATAGTGATACTAACTTAATCCACCCTAATAAAAATAGTACATTGCCAAAACAAACAAAAGTCCCATTTCTTCCTTCCTTTAAATCTCCATATCTCCCTTCTCAGTCTCTAGGACCTGAGATGGTGGTACGGCTTTTGACAATATTCCATGTAACTCTTTTGCCGAGAAATCTTTCAGCCCCAGGAACCGTTCTGCCGCAACCACAATGATTTCTATCTTCCTAGATCTTTTCTCCACCTTGGCAGTGCCGTTAATCACCATTGTGATAAAGGCCACAAAGTCCACCCTTTTAACCTTTAAAATGTCAGGATCATCTTGTTGAAAGGCAACCCCTGCAGCTTGCATTGAAGGCTTATCCACCACCATTATATTTACTGTAAAGATAACCCCCAACAACTACAATGATTCAGTAGATCAGTAATGTTACAGTACTCTAGCATGTCTCACAGCTGCTTATGCTGACAAAACATGTTAGTGAATAGGTCAGATTTAGCTTTGTGATGCTCATTTAAACTTCCTGTCTTGTTCAGCTTCAGAAAAACAGTAAATATGTCTCCCTTTCCTCTGCACAGTTCTCTCACAGTGAGAAACAATAGGATTACAATAGAGTGTGCTACGATTTCTTGAGAATTACGTGATGGAATGATTTTAATCTTAGCTAGTCAGAGAACTGATGAGGATTCTTACATGTATGTATTTGTTGGTGTCTATTTAAGTGGCCATGTTGAGAGAAACTCTTCCAACAGTCAGAGCAGGAGTACCAGATCCCTTGATATTTTACAGCTCTTCCCACAATCAGAGCAGGGAAATAGATTATCTCCTGTGTGTATTTTTAGCTTTGATAGAATTGGGAAAATCTCCTCACAATGTGGGCAGTGGTGAGACCTCTTAGCTCTGTGATCTTCCTGCTGTTGCTCTCTGGATGTAGAGAATGTCTCAACATGGTCTCCTGTGTGAACAACATTAGAAGAACCAGTCAGTTGGTGTGATTTACATCAATCACATTTATTTTATAAAGCCCTTTTTACATCAGCCGTTGTCACAGAGTGCTTAACAGATACCCTAACATAACGTATCAGGCGTAAAAGAAACGCCTAAACCAGGTCCACAGAAACCAGAAGCTTCCGGTTTTCAGGCTTTGCCTTCCTCTCTGCCTTTTACCTGAAACACGGATGCTTCCGGTGTTTGTTGACTCCGCTGAGGGTGCAGGTACCGAGACTAAAACCCCAAAGAGCAAGCAATGCAGAAGCACAGTGGCTAGGAAAAACTCCCTAGAAGGAAGGAACCTAGGAAGAAACCTAGAGAGGAACCAGGCTCTGAGCAGTGGCCAGTCCTCTTCTGGCTGTACTGGGTGACAAATGATGCATTATCTCACCATCCCCCATTCTGAATGATGCATTCAAACTCAAATGGTTCTAAAAGGGTCTTAGCTTCAATGTGTCTTTCTCTTTTGTTCTTGACCTGCTGTGGTGAGATATATAATGAGTGTACAAAACATTAGGATTATTGAGTTGCACCCCCTTCTGCCCTCAGAAAAGCCTAACTTTGTCAGGGCATGGACTCTACAAGGTGTCGAAAGCCTTCCACAGGGATGCTGACCCATGTTGATTCCAATGCTTTCCACAGTTGTGTCAAGTTGGCTGGATGTCTTTTTGGTGGTGGACTGTTCTTGATACCCACGGGAAACTGTTGAAACTGCGGGAAACTGTGTTGCAGTTCTTGACACATTAAAACGGGTGCGTCTGGTACCTACTACCATACCCTGTTCAAAGGCACTTAAATATTTTGTTTTGCCCATTCACCCTCTGAATGAAACACATACACAAAAAAATCCTTCTTTAACCCTTCATCTACACTGAAGTGGATTTAACAAGAGACATCGATAAGGGATCATAGCTTTCACCTGGTCAGTCTATGGCAGGGAAAGAAGCAAGTGTTCCTAATGTTTAATACACTCAGTGTACACTGTCTTTCTCTCTACCCCTCTCCCATGAGCTGTGGGCCACGACACAAGCTATGGATTATCTCTATCCCATGAGCTATGGACCATGACACAAGCTATGGATTCTTTGTCTTTCTCTTCCTGTCTGATCATGTTTAGATACTTAATGTTTTGTTAATATCAGTATTGACTTGTAACTTAGGCTTCACGCCTTGGGCAGAAGGTAACTGTAGGTTGCTGGTTCGAATCCCCGAGCTGACTAGGTGAAAAATCTGTCGATGTGCCCTTGAGCAAGGCACATAACCCTAGATCCTCAGATTTTTTTTTTTTTAAGTGAATCGTTAATTTTACAATGTCATTAAATCTATTTACCTTTAGTATTGCACTATCAGACCAATTCTTGCTAGTCAACATCAACTCATTGCCTAATGCTTGCTTGCATATTTTAATCGTCTTTATGGTGTCAGATAAACATTTTAGTAGACTTAATTAATACATACATTGAAGTATTTTCATGAGTCGCAGGTGAGGTGTTCTATATATATGATCACTAAAGAACCTGCTCTTACCATGAGAAACAGATTTCCCAATCTTCTCCTCCTCTTCTTCATCTTTAATGTTGACATTCAGCTCCAGTGTTTGACTGCAGTCTTCCAGCTTCACTGATGCCATCTCTGGATCTTGCAGTGCAAACTGGGCTCCACTGTCACAATCAGGACCCAGTGACTGTAGGTTTGGACTCAGTGTGGAAGGAGAGAGGCAGGGTGGGTTTGGACTCACTGTTAATTTGTAAACTCTGGACAGATTTGAACAATTGCTGCCTAAAATGCTGTGGTGCTTACTAACACAACAGGAAATATTGTGTTAGATGTGGGCCATCACATGAATTCTCAGCTCTTTCACTCTGAATATCCATATCAATGATTCACCCTCAAATGGACCATCAATACCAGAGTTCTTCCTATACTACTTACATAATCAACTGGACATTACAACAGCCTGAACCTCAATATAGTCCTGGGCATATATTGGACTCTAACAATGGGGGATGGAAAGGGTCTGTTGAAATTAATACTGTAGTGGTGTGAGAAAGGTAACACAAGCTTCCTCTCTAATTCCACTCCCCAATAGTAAGTGGAAACACTTAAAAAAGGGAAAAAAAATACAAATAATATATTTGTTGTTTTATTTAATTGTTACCTAAGAACAAAACCTGTCTAAATCCTTTATACTGAAAAAATCTATTCATATGCATTATAGAAAATAATGGGGAATAGGAAATTGGATTGTCCCAATGGTGATGTGTTGAGGTGTATTGACATGTTTTGACTAGATAAATAATATAGAAGAGAAATTGTATAGTTCAAATGTTTCTAGTCAAAAAAAAGTATTTGGTTGCTTTGTTCAAAAGGCATATTTTTATTTATATTGCATTTTTTGATTTAACTTTCATATGAACATTTTCCCCAGTGATAAAACACAGTGCTAAAGGTTTTAAAACAGAGGCTGCCGTATGACTGTAGATTACATCACCATAATCAAGCACTGGGAGAAGCGTTGCTTGAACAATCTTCCTTCTACTTTCCAAAGTGAAGCAGGATTTATTTATATAAAATAGTTTTTTGGGGAACTGAGCAAATTATAGGTCTTGTAAGCGAAAACTTGAAGGCTGTGAGACTTTTGCGCAACTTCCCGTGCGAGTTTCCAGTGAACACTGAGGCTGTACTCTTACAGTTTTAGATAGCTTTTTATTTATATGATATAGCCTATAGTAGCCTATATGTGGTGTTCAATGCAGGCCTACATTGCAGGATACTTTAAAACACGTTTTTACATTATGAAGGGCTTGACATGAATTCTTGATTTTTTTTACTTGGTTTGTAACACCATGTGCCAAATAGGTGACTGTAAATTGTATTGTGTTATATGATGCAAGAAACCACTTTACAAAATAATATTAATTATTATTACCATACAGAGAATTAGACACACGTAAGGCTACACCTCTGCTTATTGGCTTATTTGCATATTCAAGCCTGTTAGATAGTTATTGAGCCAATTGCAAGATGTCTGATCTAGGCTTAATTCAGACAACCTTAGAAAAAGTAAGAAATGATTAACCGTATCAAATGCCTTCTACAGGTCAATAAATAAAGCAGCGCAATGATTTTTATGGTCTAAACCACAGGTGTCAAACTCATTCCACGGAGGACCGAGTGGCTGCGGGTTTTCACTCCTCCCTTGTATTTGATTGATCAATTAAGGTCACTAATTAGTAAGGAACTCCCAAACCTGGTTGTCTAGGTTTTAATTGTAAGGAAAAACCTGCTGATACAAGGCCCTCCATGGAATGAGTTTGACACCCCTAAACAATATAGCACCTCATCTAGTGTAGCCGCTGAAAAATATGTCCAGGTCTAAAACCAGATTGGAAGAAATGAAAACCACACTCTGTGGAATATTCTTTCAGGTTTAATGTCTTCTTTTTTAGCAGCAGAGGTCAAAACAAATGGAGGTGGCCTTCCTCAGTGTTTGGAGAACAACAGACATCCACCATATTGATAGATGATGTCATATTGTTGTACTGATTCTTTATTTCTTTACAATCAATCATGATTTACATTCATTATTTACAATCATTTACATACATCCCAATCATCATTCACAATCATTATTTATTATCATTATTCAAAATCATTATTTACATTCATTATTCATTATTTTCTACAAGATAAAGATAATAAACAAAGAAAAGCCTGAAACCTAACAGGAGTTCATCATTAAGGCCTCTAGGACTCTCTGTTGATCACAGGAAGCAACCTAACAGGAGTTCATCATTAAGGCCTCTAGGACTCTCTGTTGATCACAGGAAGAAACCTAACAGGAGTTCATCATTAAGGCCTCTAGGACTCTCTGTTGATCACAGGAAGCAACCTAACAGGAGTTCATCATTAAGGCCTCTAGGACTCTCTGTTGATCACAGGAAGAAACCTAACAGGAGTTCATCATTAAGGCCTCTAGGACTCTCTGTTTGTAGCCTTGTAGGAACCATCCTGATTTCACTGATACATTTAACTTAACATAATGCAAGCTCAAGAGATCAGGACGGCTCGTACGAGGCTACTCTGTTTGTAAGTCATGGATATAATATTTATCTCTCTGTTTGTAAGTCATGGATATAATATTTCTCTCTCTGTTTGTAAGTCATGGATATAATATTTATCTCTCTGTTTGTAAGTCATGGATATAATATTTCTCTCTCTGTTTGTAAGTCATGGATATAATATTTCTCTCTCTGTTTGTAAGTCATGGATATAATATTTATCTCTCTGTTTGTAAGTCATGGATATAATATTTCTCTCTCTGTTTGTAAGTCATGGATATAATATTTCTTTCTCTATTTGCATGTCATGGATATAATATTTCTCTCTCTGTTTGTAAGTCATGGATATAATATTTCTCTCTCTGTTTGTAAGTCATGGATATAATATTTCTCTCTCTGTTTGAAAGTCATGGATATTAAATCAAATCAAATGTTATTTGTCATATGCGCCGAATACAATAGGTGTAGACTTACTTAACCAAAAATGCAGTTTTAAGAAACAGAGTTAAGAAAAATATTAACTAAATAACCCCCCCCCCCCCCGCCAAAAAAATAAAGACAAAATATATAAAAGTAACACTATAAAATAACAATAACGAGGCTATATACAGTGGGCACCGGTACCTAGTCAATGTGCGGGGGTACAGGTTAGTCCAGGTAATTTGTACATGTAGGTAGGGGTACAGTGATAATAAACAGCGAGTAGCAGCAGTGTAGAAGCTGTTAAGGAGCCTTTTGGATCTAGACTTGGCGCTCCGGTACCGTGTGCCGTGTGGTAGCAGAGAGAACAGTCTATGACTTTGTCACGATCATTTTGTTATCTCAGTGGTTGAAGTCAACTGCTTCTCAAGCTTTGAATAATTCCCAGAGGTTGTAAGGCTCTAGTTAATAATGAATTAAACAAAGTCCCATTTCTGCAATGAATCAGTTTCTTTATTCATGAGAGCTCTGAAAATCATACAATGCACAACGTTTTGTATACCTTTACTACGCCCCTAAGTGGGCCAATGAGAAAGCTCCTAGCCCATATTTAGGCAACTATCATATGTCTCTGTTAGCTGCACAGCAACCTATTGTTTCTTCCTGGATCTATTTCACACTCCAGCTGTGTTCGTGTGGTTGCTTTTCTGGTTCCTCCAGTATCAGGTCACACATACACAGACTTCCTTTACTGGTTTCACAAGACACAAATACTCTGTTGCTGGGCAAATATGCATCTTATACAGGCACATATGATTAACTCTCTAAGCTCTCTCACTGTCCTCACCCTAGGTGGGGACATGTTTTTCAGTGTCTAGTTTCACATCCTGTTTTCTGTTATTGGTTTCACAGTGGCACTCTGCTTGCATAGATATAAAAATGAGTCAATGCCCTAGTTGTCCTTCTAACTAAGCTAAACACTATCAGATTATTGTCTTATGATTCTAACACATTTCACACAGTTTCGGGGTGGAATACTTTAGTCATTACTTTAAACATACAAATGCTTCTATCAGACTTAGGTGACTGGAGTCTTTGATAATTTTTTGGGCCTTCCTCTGACACCTCCTAGGGATAGGTCCTGGATGGCAGGAAGCTTGGCCCCAGTGATGTACTGGGCCGTACACACTACTCTCTGTAGCGCCTTACGGTCGGATGCCAAGCAGTTGCAATACCAGGCGGTGATGCAACCGGTCAGGAGAGCGATGGTGCAGCTGTTTAACATTTTGATGATCTGGGACCCATGCCAAATCTTTTCAGTCTCCTGAGGGGGAAAGGGCATTGTCGGGCCCTCTTCACGACTGTCTTGGTGTGTTTGGACCATGATAGTTTGTTGGTGATGTGGACACCAAGGAACTTAAAACTCTCGTGTTCGGCCCTCCTTTTCCTGTAGTCCACAATCATCTCATTTGTCTTGCTCACATAATAAAATGTAATTGTTCAATAATGTGTAATGTGTAATTGTTAAATAATTAAATGTGTTGTGTTTAAAAAAAAAATATCTGATCATATAAATGTGTTGTGTTTTTAAATTACATTTACAAATAAAAATATGTGATAATAAACAAACAAATCTAAACTAACAAATGTCAAATCATATTTGTCGCTGAGATGGCCAGTCAATTTGATTAAGGTTATTGTGTATTCTACGTAATGACACAGTTTTACATTATAACACAAAACGTCATTTAGCAACTTTTAGCAACAAATCGACCTGTCTCTAGCAACTTCCCCTGAAAATTAGTTGGTAACACTGCAGGGGAGTTGCTCTTTCAGCTTTCAATTTTCTCTTAGACTTTCCAACATAATAATAGCCACATGGGCACATCAGGAAATATACCACACATTTTGTTTTACAGGAAATTCTACCCAGGACATACATTTTATTTCCAGTATGAGGGTAAAGAAATGAATCCCCCTTGGTCATCACATTACAGTTCTCACAATGATTTGAGGGGAGGGTGGATAGGAAATGCTGAGGGGGAACATATTCATCTGCTCTTACTAGGCTGTCCTTTATGTTTCTAGCATGTTTAAAAGAGAATCAATAGATATTCTGAAAAGGCCCACAGAGGGATCCCAGTCCTAAATAGAAGTCAGAGATCAAACTCCTGGTTCTCCCCTGTTCCTTCCACACGCCCTCCCATTGTACTGTATGTATGAACACATTTTGAACAATGGCTGCCTAAAATGCTGTGGTGCATACAAACACAATAGGAAAGGTTGTGGTAGACGTGGGCCATCACAGGTGAGTTCACAGCTCTTTTACTCTGAGCATTCATATCAATGACTCACCCTCAGATGGACCATCAATGCCAGAGTTCTACAAGACTGTTTACATAATCAACTGGGCATTTCAACAGTCTGTCCCTCAATATAGTCCTGGGCATATATTGTTTATCTTACTATTGTTATAACTGCTAACTTTTTAGCATTTGTGGAACAAATCCATTGCAAGTCAATGGTACGTATACAGTCACAGTGAAAGTCTACACACCCTTTACATTTTGCAAACTTAAATCTTAGAGATTAAATATTGTTTTTATCCTGCCGACCTACAAAAACTATCCCACATTTTCAGTGTAAGAAAATTGTAGAACAATTTTACTTCTAAAGATATCCAGTAGTTTTGATTACATATATTTTCACACCCCATGAAAGAGTTCTATAGCATCTGTACATGTGTGTTGTGGCTTGTAACTTGCTAGGTAGCAGTTTAAGACATGGGTTGAATCCTAATCAACCCATCCAATGTGAGTACATGTTGAAGTACAGTAGATTAATAAAGCTACAGTACTGCAGCTGGTGACAAAGCTGCGTATATTGAAAAAGCTTGTTAGTGCATAGGTCAAATGTATCTTTGTGATGCTCATTTCAGGTATTTTTTCCAGCTTTAGACAAACACTAAATATTTCACTTAAAACATAGTTTTGTTGTATTCAATGATAGAGAAGAGAAGAGTTTGACCAACACAGATTCATGTCCAATCTTTGAGGACGTGTCTACATTGTTAGAGTGGTCACATGCCAATCTGTTCCATATAATAGACAGTCTTTGGAACAGTGGAAAGCTGCATGGCCCCTTGGTTGTTGCTAAGCATGCATTCTTCTTCTATGGTGTTTATGGGTGGTGTTCAGACCAACGTTAAAGGTGCATCACTGCCACCTTCTGGGCTGGAGTGTGATAGAGACATGTGGTTCTGTCCTGGTGAGATCACAGGGTCAGAGAACTCCTGACTGTGGTCATACCAAAACACTCCAGGCACTCAGCCCATAAGAGCCATTCATACTGTCAGATCTAATATGGAAGAACTGAATACAACCATAAGAACGATTCATACTGTCAGATCTAATATGGAAGAACTGAATACAACCATAAGAACCATTCATACTGTCAGATCTAATATGGAAGAACTGAATACAACCAGAAGAACCATTCATACAGTCAGATATAATATGGAAGAACTGAATACAAAAGAGAAGGAGAGGTTGACCAGTACGAATTCATGTACTAATGTTATTTTTCATTGGCAGATCAATGCAGTTTTCCAAACATATTCATCATCACTTTTTTGGTAAGATTTTAACTAACTGAACACAAATATAAACACAACATTCAACAATTTTACAAGGGTACAGTTCATATAAGGAAATCAGTAAATTGAAATACATTCATTAGGCCCTAATCTATGGATTTCACATAACAGATGCCCACCCATCAGCCAATAAGAATGATTTTTCCCCACTAAAGGGCTTTATTACAGATAGAAATACTCCTCAGTTTCATCAGCTGTCCGGGTGGCTGATCTCAGATGATCCTGCAGGTGAAGAAGCCAGATGTGGAGGTCCTGGGCATGCACGGTTACACGTGGTCTGTGGCTGTGAAGCCAGTTGGACGTTCTGCCAAATTCTCGGTAGAGAAATTTACATTAAACTCTCTGGCAACAGCTCTGGTCAGCATGCCAATTGCGCACTCCCTCAAAATGTAATGCTCACTAACAGAAATGGAAACAAATTTGTGCACCAAATTGGAGAGAAATAAGCTTTTTGTGGGTATGGAAAATATCTGGGATCTTTTATTTCACTTTACATGTCAAGTTCATATATTTTTTCAGTATAGTTTTAGAAGACAATTAACTAAATACGTAGTCATTTCATTTTGTCACATGTTTGGTAAACAACAGGTGTAGACTAACAGTGAAATGTTGACCAACAATAGAGAACACAATACAACAATTATAATAATAGGAAAAAGATTGCTCATCGTGTATTAATTCGTTGTGCTACAATGGTAGCTTGGCTATATACATGGGGTGCCAATACCTAGTCAATGGTAGCTTGGCTATATACAGTGCCCACCACTATTATTGGCACCCCTGATTAAGATGTGGTCGAGGACTTCCAAAAAATCTCTTTTTTTTTTAAACAACATAGAACCCAAATGCAAAAAAATAGAAAAATCCAACCTTTTATTTAAGTACATTATTTTGGTGGTAAAAAAAAATTACACATTTAGAAAAAAAAAAACTTAATCATGTGTCCTACAATTATTGGAACCCCTAACAATTCCGCTGAAAATTTTAATTGATTTTTTTTTAAATATATTTTTCTGTAGTTGCTAAAGTTGGTCAGGGTATCTAGGAACTTTTAATTAGTAATTCATGACTTCCTGTTTCCCTGGGGTATAAATATGACGTGACACAGAGGCCTAATTCTCTTACCCATTTGTCAACATGGCAAAGACAAGAGAACACACCATTCAAGTAAGGCAGATGTGTCGACCTTCATTAGTCAGGCAATGACTACAAGAAAATAGCCACTCACCTTAACTTGCCCGTATCTACAGTCAGAGGAATCAATAAGACGTTTAAAACAACTGGAACAGTGACAAACAAGGCTGGAAGAGGTCCCAAGTTTATCTTGCCACAACACACAGTGAGGAGGATGGTAAGAGAATAAAAAAAAAGTCCTAAGCTCACTGTCACAGAATTGCATCAAAGAGTGGCATCTGGGGGTCACAAAGTCTCCAAAACAACCATCAGACACTCTCTACATGCCAACAATCTGTTTGGGAGGCATGCAAGGAAAAAGCCTTTTCTCACTAACACTCACAAATGTAAACGTCTGGAGTTTGCTAAGCGGCACTGGGACTTCAACTGGGATCGTGTGCTTTGGTCAGATGAGACTAAGATTGAGCTTTTTGGCAACAAACACTCTAAGTGGGTCTGGCGTAAAACAAAAGATGAGTATGCCGAAAAGCACCTCATGCCCACCGTGAAGTATGGTGGAGGATCTGTGATGCTGTGGGCCTGTTTCTCTTCCAAAGGCCCTGGGAACCTTGTTAGGGTGGATGGCATTATGAACGCTTTGAACTACCAGGACATTTTAAATAAAAACCTGATGGCCTCTGCCAGAAAGCTGAAGATGGGTCATCATTGGGTCTTTCAGCAGGATAATGATCCAAAACATGTGGCAAAATCTACACAAAAATGGTTCAGCAGTCACAAACTCAAGGTCCTCCCATGGCCATCTCAGTCCCCAGACCTCAACCCAATCGAAAACCTGTGGGGCGAGCTAAAGAGGAGAGTGCATAAGAGAGGACCCAGGACACTGGATGATCTAGAAAGATTGTGCAAAGAAGAATGGTCAAAGATCCCTCTCTCTGTGTTCTCCAATCTTGTGAAATGTTATAGGAGGAGATTAAGTGCTGTCTTGTTGGCAAAAGGGGGTTGTACAAAGTATTAACATCAGGGGTGCATGATATCAATTTTTTTTTTTTTCTAAATGTGTGATTTTTTTTTTTTTACACCAAAGTAATGTACTTAAATAAAAGGTTGGATTTTTCAATTTTTTTGCATTTGGGTTCTATGTTGTTTAAAAAAAAAGAGAATTTTTGGAAGTCCTCGACCACATCTTCAACAGGGGTGCCAATAATTGTGGAGGGCACTGTACATGGGGTGCCAATACCTAGTCAATGATAGCTTGGCTATATACATGGGGTGCCAATACCTAGTCAATGGTAGCTTGGCTATATACATGGGGTGCCAATACCTAGTCAATGATAGCTTGGCTATATACAGTGCAATCTGAAAGTATTCAGACCCCTTGACTTTTTCCACATTTTATTACGTTACAGCCATATTCTAAAGTTGGTTAAATCGTTTTTTCCCCTCATCAATCTACACACAATACCCCATAATGTCAAAGAAAAAGACAGGTTTTTAGATATTTTTCCTAATTTATTAATAAAAAATTGAAATATCTAAGTATTCAGACCCTTTACTCAGTACTTTCTTGAAGCACCTTTGGCAGCACTTACACCATCGAGTCTTCTTGGGTATGATGCTACAAGCTTGGCACACCTATATTTGGGGAGTTTCATTCATTCTTCTCTGCAGATCCTCTCAAACTCTGGTCAGGTTGGATGGGGAGCGTTCCTGCACAGCTATTTTCTGGTCTCTCCGGAGATGTTCAATCGGGTTCAAGTCTGGGCTCTGGCTGGGCCAGGTGAACCTTCGCCCCAGTCTGAAGTCCTGAGCGCTCTGGAGCAGGTTTTCATCAAGGATCTCTCTGTACTTTGCTCTGTTCATTATTTCCTCGATCCTGACTAGTCACCCAGTCCCTGCCTCTGAAAAACATCCGCACAGCATGATACTGCCACGACCATGCTTCACGGTAGGCATGGTGCCAGGTTTCCTCCAGAAGTGACGCTTGGTATTCAGGCCAAAGAGTTCAATCTTGGTAACAACAGACCAGATAATCTTGTTTCTCATGGTCAGAGTCCTTTAGGTGCCTCTTGGCAAACTCCAAGCGGGCTGAACTATGGATCTCTGTCAAAGTGATCATCGGGTTCTTGGTCACCTCCCTGACCAAGGCCCTTCTCCTCCGATTGCGCAGTTGGCCGGGTGGACAGCTCTAGGAAGAATCTTGGTGATTCCAAACTTCTTCCATTTAAGAATGGAGGTGGCCACGGTGTTCTTGGGGACCTTCAATGCTGCAGACATTTTTTGGTACCCTTCCCCAGATCTGTGCCTCGACACAATCCTGTCTCGGAGCTCTACGGACAATTCCATCGACCTCATGGCTTGGTTTTTGCTCTGACATGCAATGGTGTGTGCCTTTCCAAACCATGTCAAATCAATTGAATTTATCTCAGGTGGAATCCAATTAAGTTGTAGAAACATCTCAAGGAAGATTAATGGAAACAGGATGCACCTGAGCAAAATTTAGAGATTCATAGCAAAGGGACTGGAATACTAATTTGAATAAGGTTTTGCAAAAATGTCTAAACCTGTTTCCACTTTGTCATTATGGGGTATTGTGTGTAGATTGATGAGGTGTTTTTGTTGTTGTTGGTAAAAAAAATAAAAATACAATAAGGCTGTAACTTATTTTTTTTTTGAAAAAGTCAAGGGGTATGAATACTTTCAGAATGCACTGTATAGACACTAACTATTTCACTTTAAACACTTTGTTATATTTATGCACAAGACAAGAAGAGGTTGCCCAGCACAAATTCATGTACAAACATGATTTTTCATTACATATTTGTAATTTAGCAGATGCTCTTATCCAGAGCAACTTATAGGACCAATTGGGGTTAATTGCCTTGCTCAAGGCCACAATGACAGCTTTTTGACCTAGTTGGCTCGGGATTCAAAACAGCGACCTTTCAGTTACTGGCCCAACACTCTTAACCGCTAGGCTACCTGTTAAATACATAACACAATACGTGACATAAGTAGAATACAGAACACTTGAAACATTACAGGACATTTTTCATGATGGAAAATGAAATATTAAAATGTTATTTAAAAAAAGCAGTGGGTAGAGTGGCGTTTCGCAGGCGGTTTGTACGGGCAGTTATACAGGACAGTTTGTGGCTGTTTCTCAGGAGCCTGGTGGTGCAGTTACCTCTGTTTGGAGGGAGCATTCAGTGGATGGTCAAGAGTGTGCATGTCCTTCACCAGGTGCACTGCAGCCTGTTCTCGCCTGCTCTGCAGTGACGGGAGCTGTGGTTGGACTGCTCCACCTTTGGAGATGATCCTCAAGGCCCTGCTCTGCACCCTGTCTAGTTGGGCATGCTGCTTTTTACTGCATCCAACTAACAGCACTCCACCGTATTCCAGAACAGTCAAAAAGGCGTTTCGAGGCCTTTCTCACTGGCTGCTCCACATGTCACCACTGAGGTTAGAGTCTAGATGAAAACCAAGATACTTGGTTGTTGTTACCACTGGTACTTCCTGTCTTCCTAGGATTAGTGGTGCAGGTTGTGGATGGTCCTCTGACCAACGGCTAAATGTACCAGTTGCCATCACCCTCTGCCCTCTTTCGGTGGTGTAGCTGTGGAGTCAGGCTAGTAACCTTGGACACAGTTCAATGTCAGACAGATGTTGCAGGAACTATGGGTGATCTACTCGATCAAAGGCTTTGGACACATCAGCAAGTAACACCCTCACCATTGTTGGGTTTATGGAGTCTGTAGCTGTCAGCCAGGAGTGTGTGGCTTTCACAAGGGCAGTAGTAGTGCTGGACATTGGGAGGTAGTCATACTGATTCGTGCACTCAGATAACACCTCCTACTGGCAGGGGACAGTTTTAACAATGTGTTTGATGACAGGGGCTAGATCTTCTGCATGCTCTTTAGTAGCCAGGCTGGAATGCCATCAGGCCCACATGCTTTACGTGCTCTGAGTCTGTTCAGAGCTTGCTTTAACTGGCCAATGCTGCACAGCTCAACCTGCTTTGTAGGCATTGGCAGGGGGAAGATGGCAAGAGGTGTGGTGCTTGTCCATGCCTCAGCAAAGAAACCATTCAAAACATCAGACACGTCGTCGTCTTCAATTCCCTCGACCTGTATTCTCCCTCCTGATGTTTTCTTTGGTCTCAGTCCATTGTTAATGAAGTCCCACCATTCCTTAGGGTTTTTCTTCTTTAGGTCCTGGATTTCAGTTTAGTAGTAGCTTGTCTTTGCTTCCTTGATAAGCATTTGCACTGTGTTTCCGTATTTTCCCCATGTCATTATTTCTCCCCATCTGTTGAAAATATTCTGTATTTTCCTGATGGCAGCCTTTATTCTTTCAGTCATCCAGGGCTTGTCCAGTGTTGTTGTTGTTTTCTTATTGGCATGTATACATCAAGTGCAGTTTGAATGCAGGAGTTGAACGTCTCCACCTTTGCATCGATGCTCTCCACCTCATATGGCAGAACAGTCAGTACTGGCCATACATCGTGCAAAGGTCTCCTTTCTGTTCTGGGTTACCAGAAGTCCTTTTTTCCGCTGCACCTCTCTTCTCCCTCCTGATGTTGTGTTTGAAGAGAACAGCAGACATTTGTGATCACTGGATCTGAGAGGGGCAAGGACAGTGGGTTGTGTTGATCAGATCTAGGATGGAGTCCCCTCTGTGGTCTTGTCTTTGGCCACTTGTTTCATGTCTGGATGGGAGTTTGTCAGCATCTTGATGGGCAGGTGATTAAAGTCTCCACACAGGATGAGACCCATTTGGGGAGAGGACATCCTGATCACATGGACAGTGATTATGAGATAATCCACAGTGTTCTGCTGCAGTGTTTTGTCATGTGCCCATGGTGGATGTTAGAGCACTCCACTACCAGAGATGAAACTGAGCTGGGGTGTTGTTTAGGACGGAGCTGAAGACACTCAAACTCTTCTTTCTCTAGGTCAGTTATTCTTCTCTTTGCCTGCATACTGTGACTCACATACATAGCCACACCCCCTCCTCGCATCCCCTCTCTGGACCTGTCATTTCTGAACAGCTGATAGTCTTTGTCATCAGAACAGCCTCAATTTGTCAGGGCATGGACTATACATGGTGTCGAAAGCGTCCCACTGGGATGCTGGCCCATGTTGACTGCAATGCTAGCAGACTGTTCTCTCTGCTACCGCACGGCAAGCGGTACCGGAGTGCCAAGTCTAGGTCCAAAAGACTTCTCAACAGCTTCTACCCCCAAGCCATAAGACTCCTGAACAGCTAATCATGGCTACCTGGACTATTTGAACTGCCCCCCCCACCCCATCCTTTTTACGCTGCTGCTACTCTGTTAAGTATTTATGCATAGTCACTTTAACTCTACCCACATGTACATATTACCTCAACTACCTCAACTAGCCGGTGCCCCCGCACATTGACTCTGCAACGGTACCCCCCTGTATATATAGCCTCCCCACTGTCACTTTATTTTACTGTATATATAGCCTCCCTACTGTCACTTTATTTTACTGTATATATAGCCTCCCTACTGTCACTTTATTTTACTGTATATATAGCCTCCCTACTGTCACTTTATTTTACTGTATATATAGCCTCCCTACTGTCACTTTATTTTACTGTATATATAGCCTCCCTACTGTCACTTTATTTTACTGTATATATAGCCTCCCTACTGTCACTTTATTATACTGTATATATAGCCTCCCTACTGTCACTTTATTTTACTGTATATATAGCCTCCCTACTGTCACTTTATTTTACTGTATATATAGCCTCCCTACTGTCACTTTATTTTACTGTATATATAGCCTCCCTACTGTCACTTTATTTTACTGTATATATAGCCTCCCTACTGTCACTTTATTTTACTGTATATATAGCCTCCCTACTGTCACTTTATTTTACTGTATATATAGCCTCCCTACTGTCACTTTATTTTACTTCTGCTCTTTTTTTCCTCAACATTTTTTTGTTGTTGTTGTTTTATCCTTACTTTTTGTTTAAAATAAATGCACAGTTGGTTAAGGGCTGTAAGTAAGCATTTCACTGTAATGTCTGCACATGTTGTATTCGGCGCATGTGACCAATAAAATTTGATTTGATTTGCTTCCCACAGTTGTGTCAAGTTCTCTGGCAGTGGATTTCTACTCAGAATAGCTAGTTCCATCTCCTACAACAGATGCAAAATTGGATTTGAGATCTGGTGCCTTGGAAGGCCACTGCAGTAACCTGAATTCACTGTCATGTTCGTGGAACCTTTTCTGGACAAGCCTTGTGGCATGGGGCATAATCCAGCTGAAAGAATCTATATGCAGATGGATAACTTCTGCCATGAAGGGATGCACCTGATTGACAATGATTTTTAGATATCCTGTGGCATTCAAACGTTGCTCCACTTTTATCAAGGGGCCCAATGTCTGCCATGAAAACACACCACACCACCACCACCATCCTGCAATGCTGACACACGGCAAGGATGCATGTACTCGTGGTTTCCTCAATATCCTAGCCCTCTCATTATCTTTAAAGTAGGAGCTATCTAAGCACTGCAAAACTGACAAGGTGCACACTGATCAGTTAAGAAATGCTAAAATTCTACAACTTTCCCGTACCTCTGCACAGTTCTCTCACAGTGAGAAACAATAGGATTACAATAGAGTGTATCCCATCCACTACCACTTCTTATGTATACGTTGGTGTCTTTTTAAATTGCCAGATATGTAGAATCTCATCTCACAGTTAGAGCAGGAGTAAGGCTTCTCTCCTGTGTGTTCTCTGATGACGTCTTAGCTTAGTTGATGTTGTGAAGCATTTTACACAGTCAGAGCAGGAGTAAGGCTTCTCTCCTGTGTGTATCCATTGGTGTGATTTCAAGCTTTCCCGCTGAGAGAAACCCTTCCCACAGTCAGAGCAGGAGTATGGCTTCTCTCTTGTATGTATACGTTCATGTTCTTTTAAGGTGTCCAGTCGAGAGAAACTTTTTCCACAGTCAGAACAGGAGTAAGGCTTCTCTCCTGTGTGTTCTCTGATGACGTCTTAGCTTAGTTGATGTTGTGAAGCATTTTACACAGTCAGAGCAGGAGTAAGGCTTCTCTCCTGTGTGTATCCGTTGGTGTGATTTCAAGCTTTCCCGCTGAGAGAAACCCTTCCCACAGTCAGAGCAGGAGTATGGCTTCTCTCCTGTATGTATACGTTCATGTTGTTTTAAGGTGCCCAGGTGAGAGAAACTTGCCCCACAGTCAGAGCAGGAGTAAGGCTTCTCTCCTGTGTGTATCCGTTGGTGTGATTTCAAGCTTTCCCGCTGAGAGAAACCCTTCCCACAGTCAGAGCAGGAGTATGGCTTCTCTCCTGTATGTATACGTTCATGTTGTTTTAAGGTGCCCAGGTGAGAGAAACTTGCCCCACAGTCAGAGCAGGAGTAAGGCTTCTCTCCTGTGTGTATACGTTCATGTTCTTTTAAGGTGTCCAGTCGAGAGAAATCCTTCCCACAGTCAGAGCAGGAGTAAGGCTTCTCTCCTGTATGTATACGTTCATGTTGTTTTAAGGTGCCCAGGTGAGAGAAACTTGCCCCACAGTCAGAGCAGGAGTAAGGCTTCTCTCCTGTGTGTATACGTTCATGTTCTTTTAAGGTGTCCAGTCGAGAGAAATCCTTCCCACAGTCAGAGCAGGAGTAAGGCTTCTCTCCTGTATGTATACGTTCATGTGTTTTTAAGTGGCCCAGTTGAGAGAAACTTGCCCCACAGTCAGAGCAGGAGTAAGGCTTCTCTCCTGTATGTATACGTTCATGTGTTTTTAAGTAGCCCAGTTGAGAGAAACTTGCCCCACAGTCAGAGCAGGAGTAAGGCTTCTCTCTTATGTGCACTCTCTGATGAACTGTCAGAGCCTTTGATATTGTGAAATTCTTCCCACAGTCAGTACAGGAATTCAGATTCTCTCCTGTGTGTATTTGTAGGTGTATTTTTAACTTTGATAGAATTGAGAAACTCGCCTCACAATGTGGGCAGTGGTGAGACCTCTTAGCTCTGTGATCTTCCTGCTGTTGCTCTCTGGATGTAGAGAATGTCTTAACATGGTCTCCTGTGTGAACAACATCAGAAGAACCAGTCAGTTGGTGTGATATACATGTCAATCAAATGTATTTTATGAAGCCCTTTTTACATCAGAAGTTGTCACAAAGTGCTTTATAGAAACCCAGCCAAAACCCCAAAGAGCAGGCAATGCAGATGTAGAAGCCATATCATCCTCCACTCACTATCACAAGGGTTCGTAACTACACAGACTAATTTAATAGAACTTTAAAATATTAGCAGTTTGTCTACTTCACTTCTTTAGTCTACTATCTGATCACTCTAGATAGCCCAGTGAATAAAACAAATGCTGGCAATACTGGTGTCAAACCATGTACAATGAGGGAAAAAAGTATTTGATTCCCTGCTGATTTTGTACGTTTGCCCACTGACAAAGACATGATCAGTATATAATTTTAATGGTAGGTTTATTTGAACAGTGAGAGACAGAATAACAACAAAGAAATCCTGAAAAACGCATGTCAAAAATGTTATAAATTGATTTGCATTTTAATTAGGGAAATAAGTATTTAATGGGCCTCAGGATCTTGTCATGGCATCTCTGTGCATTCAAACTGCCATCGATAAAATGCAATTGTATTAGTTGTCTGTAGCTTACGCCATGCCATACAGCGGGGGGGAAAAGTATTTAGTCAGCCACCAATTGTGCAAGTTCTCCCACTTAAAAAGATGAGAGAGGCCTGTAATTTGTGTCATAGGTACACGTCAAGTATGACAGACATATTGAGATTTTTCCCTCAGAATATCACATTTTAGGATTTTTTATGAATTTATATGCAAATTATGGTGGAAAATAAGTATTTGGTCACCTACAAACAAGCAAGAGTTCTGGCTCTCACAGACCTGTAACTTCTTCTTTAAGAGGCTCCTCTGTCCTCCACTCGTTACCTGTATTAATGGCACCTGTTTGAACTTGTTATCAGTATAAAACACACCTGTCCACATCCTCAAACAGTCACACTCCAAACTCCACTATGGCCAAGACCAAAGAGCTATCAAAGGACGCTAGAAACAAAATTGTAGATCTGCACCAGGCTGGGAAGACTGAATCTGCAATAGGTAAGAAGCTTGGTTTGAAGAAATCAACTGTGGGAGCAATTATTAGGAAATGGAAGACATACAAGACCACTGATAATCTCCCTCGATCTGGGGCTCCACGCAAGATCTCACCCCGTGGGGTCAAAATGATCACAAGAACGGTGAGCAAAAATCCCAGAACCAAACGGGGGGACCTAGTGAATGACCTGCAGAGAGCTGGGACCAAAGTAACAAAGCCTACCATCAGTAACACACTACTCCGCCAGGGACTCAAATCCTGCAGTGCCAGACGTGTCCCCCTGCTTAAGCCAGTACATGTTCAGGCCCATCTGAAGTTTGCTAGAGTGCATTTGGATGATCCAGAAGAGGATTGGGAGAATGTCATATGGTCAGATGAAACCAAAATATAACTTAAGTAAAGTAAAAACTCAACTGGTCGTGTTTGGAGGACAAAGAATGCTGAGTTGCATCCAAAGAACACCATACCTACTGTGAAGCATGGGGGTGGAAACATCATGCTTTGGGGCTGTTTTTCTGCAAAGGGACCAGGACGACTGATCCGTGTAAAGGAAAGAATGAATGGGGCCATGTATCGTGAGATTTTGAGTGAAAACCTCCTTCCATCAGCAAGGGCATTGAAGATGAAACGTGGCTGGGTCTTTCAGCATGACAATGATCCCAAACACACTGCCCGGGTAACGAAGGAGTGGCTTCGTAAGAAACATCAAGGTCCTGAATTGGCCTAGCCAGTCTCCAGATCTCAACCCCATAGAAAATCTTTGGAGGGAGTTGAAAGTCCGTGTTGCCCAGCGACAGCCCGAAAACATCACTGCTCTAGAGGAGATCTGCATGGAGGAATGGGCCAAAATACCAGCAACAGTGTGTGAAAATCTTGTGAAGAATTACAGAAAATGTTTGACCTGTGTCATTGCCAACAAAGGGTATATAACAAAGTATTGAGAAACTTTTGTTATTGACCAAATACTTATTTTCCACCATAATTTGCAAATAAATTCATTAAAAATCCTACAATATGATTTTCTGGAGGAAGAAAATCTAATTTTGTCTGTCATAGTTGACGTGTACCTATGATGAAAATTACAGGCCTCTCATCTTTTTAAGTGGGAGAACTTGCACAATTGGTGGCTGACTAAATACTTTTTTCCCCCACTGTACCATAACCCCGATACCACCATGGGGTACCCTGTTCACAACACTGACATCAGCAAACCGCACGCCCACACAACGCCATTACACGGTGGTCAGCAGTTGTGAGGCTGGTTGGGCAAAATTCTCTAAAACAACATCGGAGGCAGCTAATGGTAGAGAAATTAACCTAACATTCTCTGGCAACAGCTCTGGTGGACATTCCTGCAGTCAGCATGCCAATTGCATGCTCCCTTAAAACTTGAGACATCTGTGGCATTGTGTTGTGTGAAAAAACTGCACACTTTAGAGTGGCATTTTTGTATTTGTTAGGGATCCCCATTAGATGCTGCCAAGAACCTATTCAGCTACTCTTGTCCCCAGTACAAGGTGCACCTGTGTAATGATGATCATGCTATTTAATCAGCTTCTTGATATACCACACCTGTGGGTATATCAACTGGGATGTAAACAAATGTGTGCACAACATTTTAGAAATAAGTTTGTGTCTGGAACATTTCTGGGATCTTTTATTTCACCTCATGAAACATGGGACCAACACTTTACATGTTGCGTTTATATGTTTGTTCAGTGTATACAGTATTTCTAAAAAATCATACAAACTATCAATAACAACATTTAAATTAAACCAGCCTGCTGTTCTGTTCTAATCAGGTCCCTACACAGGCTCAGAAGGATCCTGTGAGGGTGGAACATTTTCTGGCTACAGTAGACCTTGCAGGGCTTCTGCCGTGAAGTCTTGGAGGCCCAAAAACTTCTCAGCTACAGATATAATGATGTCCAGCTTCTTGGACTTATTGTGCAGTAAAATTAATAACTGTGGCTATAAATACTAAAAAATCCACCTTCAAAATAAGTGTATCCAGATCACTTGATTGACGTACAACATTTGCAACTGGTTGCAGTGCATCCACCGCCATATCTTCTTCAGAACTGTGGCCTCTTGCTACTATAACTCTTCACCGCCTCCACATAGGAGATTTGCTGTACAGCCCTGATCCTTGACACCTCAACCTCTTTCACCCTAACAGGGCACTCTGGGAATTCAGGAATATGACCCCCACCACAGTTACAACATTTTACATTCACATGCTCTTCAATAACATATTCCTTCCGTCTGCAAACACTTGACATGTGGCCAAACTTTTTACATTTCTTGCATTGCATCAGGTTTTACACAAAGTCTCTTATGGGGTATATTATATATCCCAGCTTTACATAGGGTGGTAGATACTCTTCATCAAACATCAATAATAAAGATGAACTTTGCTCCTTTTTCACATTCTCCATCCTTCTTCTTCGGGATTTGGTTGGCGGAGCGCATTCAACTTTTAGGTGCATACACTGCCACCTACTGTACTGGTGTGTGAGGCTATTCACAGCCTATATACATTAAATTCATTGATACGGTAATTAATACAAAATTGCAGTATTAGCCTGCTCTAAAAAATGTGAGGGTAAATGTTCTTGGTTGGTGCAGATGACTGACCTCCTCAGACCAATTGGCAGTACGCACAGAACATTGTTCTGGAAACCAAAAGGGATATCTCAGTTTCAAGGTCTCAGCTTGGAGAGAAGAAGCCTTGTGAGGTATTGGTCGGTCACATGCAGGAACCAAATGTTAATGATGAATTAATTATTAATAAGCTAAATCATGCAAATATAACTTGTCTGTGTAAGCAGTATATAGGACAACTAACGGGACTGCCCCGGCAGAGCTCCCGACCGACGTGCACTATGGTGCTTAAGTTTGTTGGAACCTCTCCAGCTTGCTGATAAAACATAATTATTCATTTAAGTTTGACTTTGAGTCCCTTCATGGCGATTTTCCATGACAAAAACCCACCACCCCATTCCACTATTTAACCCCATCTAGTCCTACGCCAGACCACTACCACTCAACACCCCCTGCAGCTGTTCTGCAGTAAATCCTCGCAATCCCAAGTACTTCTCTGCCGCTGCCACCACAGCCTCTATTTTCTGGGACTTTAGATCCATTTCTGAAGTACAATTGACAACCATTGCTATAAATACAAAAAAATCCCACCTTACTGAAGCACATATTCTTCCCATCACTCTCTCTTGGTCTCTGCGAACTCACAGGAATCCTCTCAAGATCCCTCACCCTGTACCCATCTTCCTCTACCACTCTCTTCACTGCTTCGGCATACAACACTTTCTGTATTACTGTAACCCTGGCAACCTCAATCTGCCTTTCTCTCACCTGACTCCTCAGATCTCCAGCCCGTTAGCACCCCCATAACTAACAAACAGAACTTTCTCCACTGATACCACACATTTCTTCATCTCATGCCCTCCTGCACACTTGTCACATCTAGGCATCTCATGCCTACACACTGCTGCAACAGGCCCATAAACTTCACACCTAAAACACTGTAGTATTTACAGAACAGAATCGCTCACGGGATAACTGACACTTCCTACCTTGACCTTATCTGGCAGAGACTATGTATCAAAATCCAACATGGCAGATAATGTATTCTCTGTTTCCCCACGCTCTACACCGGATCTACGTCTCACCAAACGGAGGGTGTCACAGACACCTGGAATCTTCCATTTCAACTGCTCATCCTCAACACTTAAAACTAACCCCGTTATCACTCCTTTCAATGCCACACTGTTGCGGAGAGCAATTCAAATCACAATTCCTGTCTCTAATCACGTAATCCGCAGCACCCGCTCCCTCTGGGCAGAGGAGAAACAAATTATCACAAATCCACTCAGAGTTACTTTCACCAACTCAACAGTCCCCAACCTCTTCTCCACCTAACCTGACACCACATATGGATCCATTCTCTCTACAAATCTCACTCCCACTGGGCCAGAATCATCCTTATCATCCTCGGAACGTTCCTCACCACAGGTAATTCATCCATTCATCTTCTCCATCAGATCTTCCAGAAGATTTGTGCATCCCCCACTGCAATCCCCCATTCCACTTTTTTTTTTTATTGTCTGCCATCTTACCACGTGTCTCAGCTCATCCACACCCCACTAGCTTCATGTAGCTACACACGAATTATGTACCACAGTATAAATTATAATACCCATAAAACCTAGCAGTCATAACAGGGAAATGGTTCCAATCATTTTTCCACCAATCATTTTTCCCATAGGGGATTTTAGAAACACTTAAAATAAGGGCTGTGTTTCGTGTAGGCTTACCTTGGCGTGGCGTTTTGATAACCATGTCAATCTCTCTAGGACAAGGTGACTTATCAATATTTTCGCCTGTATTTACCCCTACAAAAATTACATTTAATTAGCTGCTAATGTGGCTATCATAAAGAACTACAAATGCCATGATGATCTGGACAAAATTGCCGAATCGAGTCAAAGGTAAGGATCTCTGGGTTAACTATCTAATGTTAGCTAAATTTAGTAATGAATGAATAGGCTACATTTATTTAAAAATGGTCAATTCTGTGAACTGTCTTGTGCAAGTTTTAAATTGACACAATACCTGTTAGCAAAGGTGTCAGCTAGAGATGACGTGCAGGAGATTGCAGTGATTTGTTGTTTTGCATGATGTCTACTTTGATGATAATTAGAGTTTTAATCTAAGACGAAATAGAGATTAATATATTGCTAAAAGTCACGCCAGGGTAAGCCTACACAAAACAGCCCTTATTTTAAGTGTTTCTAAAATGAATAAAAAGGGGAAATGATTGGAACAATTTCCCTGTTTGACCGCTACGTTTTATGACACCATTTTTGCAAAAATAACAATAATAAAAAAAACGGTATTCAGACTTTACTCAGTACTTTGTTGAAGCACCTTTGGCAGTGATTACAGCCTCAAGTCTTCTTGGGTATGACGCTACAAGCTTGGCATACCTGTATTTGAGGAGTTTCTCTGCAGATCCTCTGAAGCTTGTCAGGTTAGATGCGGAGTGTCGCCACACAGCTATTTTCAGGTCTCTCTGTACTTTGCTCCGTTCATCTTTCCCTCGATCCTGACTAGTCTCCCAGTCCCTGCCACTGAAAAACACCACCACAGCATGATGCTGCCCCCACCATGCTTCGCCGTTGGGATGGTGCCAGGATTCCTCCAGAAGTGACGCTTGGCATTCAGGCCAAAGAGTTCAATCTTGGTTTAATCAAACCAGAGAATCTTGTTTCTCATGGTCTGAGAGTCCTTAAGGTGTCTTTTGGCAAACTTCCAGTGGGCAGTCATGTGCCTTTTCATGAGGAGTGGCTTCCGTCGAGCCACTCTACCCTAAAGGCCTGATTGGTGGAGTGCTGCAGAGATGGTTGTCCTTCTGGAAGTTTCTCCCATCACCAGAGGAACTCAGTGACCACAGGCTTCTTGGTGACCTCCCTGACCAAGGCCCTTCTCCCGCTATTGCTTAGTTTGTCCGGGCAGCCAGCTCTTGAAAAATTATTGGTGGTTCTACACTTCTTCCATTTAAGAATGATGGAGGCCTTTCGATCATATCCTTGGACTAAAATGATTGACACTCAGGTGCAAGCCTAACATCATGTGCAAAGGGCCTTTGGTTAACGTAGCACATATTCAATGATATCTCTTTTTCTCACGTAGACTGTTCATTTCTGATCTTTGATACTTTTTCTGGTTTATAAACGTATCATGGTATACTACGTTAACGCTATACGTATGGGCCATATTGTTACTTGGTAGCTACTAGCAACAGACCCTGTGTTGTGGATCATCTACCACTATTTTGGACGGTCCATACTGTAAAGTTAACGTTAGTCTCAGGCTTCACTAACTAGCGTTACTGTTTTAGGTGGAAATATTCTTTGCTACTTCTCAAACAAATACTACGTGATATTTCACACGTCATCTTGCAAGATAGGCCTTTTGTTTTGTTCGTGAGAAGTAATGGCCGAGAGAAGGCAGGAGACACTGTTTTGTTTAGCGTCGCTTAGGTTAGACTGCTCCCTTTAATGGATCAGTCGTCCACCAGGCTACACTCTATGATTAGGGGGAGGTGGGAGAGGAAGTGTTGATGGTCTCGGTTAGGGAGACAGTGGAATGGAGTTTAGTGTTTTACTGTTAGGAAATATTTAAGTTTGTTTCAACAGATCTTTACATATTTTCCTCACTACAAAATATTCATGCGGTCCTTGTGGTTCCTAAACATATTTTAGATATGCCTTTATGCTATAGCTTATTCCATGTTTACATCTTTGGTTAAATGACTTCAAATGAAACATTTAAATTTACTTAGTGGAATGTCTGTGGAGTTTGTAAACTATCCAAGCTTAAAACAGGATATTACTAGGCTTAAACAACTTCATTCATCTATTGTGTTCCTACAAGAAACTCACTTGTTGAAGGATGAGCTACTTAAAGTATGCAGGAGATGACAAGGGCAAGTAATAGCATCCTGTTTCTCCTCTCATTCTCATGGTGTTATGGTTTTAATTCACTAATGTGTTCCGTTTCAAGTGGATACTATTATAACTGATACAGCTGGTAGATACATTTTGATACAGGGAACTCTTTTGAATGAGCATATTAATCTGGATAATGTTTATGGTCCTAATGATGATAATCCCAAATTCTTTGAGAATGTATTTCTATTGATAGCCTCCATTCCTGGTAAGGTCCTAATGGCAGGGGACTTTAATTGCACTCTTGATCCTCATCTAGATCACTCCTCTGGTTTAGACACTTCCCACTCACAGAGTAGAAAGTCATTTTGTAAATGTGATCGTTCAGTTGTTTTTTGCAACAATTGATAAAAACCTGTTTTTGCTTTGTCATTATGTGGTAATGTAAGTAGATTGATGAGGGAAAAAAACAATTTAATCAATTTTACAATAAGGCTGTAACGTAACAAAATATCTAAAAAGTCCAGGGGTCTGAATACTTTCCGAATGCACTGTATATAGACAGGTGTGTGCCTTTCCAAATCATGTCCAACAAACTTAATTGGATAGAATCTGCTCTTACCGTGAGAAACATATTTCCCAATCTTCTCCTCCTCTTCTTCATCTTTAATGTTGACATTCAACTCCAGTGTTTGACTGCAGTCTTCCAGCTTCACTGATGCCATCTCTGGATCCTGCTTAGCAAACTGGGCTCCACTGTCACAATCAGGACCCAGTGACTGTAGGTTTGGACTCAGTGTGGAAGGAGAGAGGCAGGCTGGGTTTGTCCTCACTATTGCTGTTACCGGCCTCAGATTTAATTCTAGTCGTCCTGTAGTAATGAGAAATGGACACAAAAAGTTATTGTCTTGACCGTTCTGGCACTTTCTTTATTCTCTAAAAATATATTCTCTTTCTTCTTGTTAAATCATCTAATTCAGTGCTTGACTTGGACTGAAATAGGTGCAAGTACTGTTTATATTTAGGTGCAGGAGCTCCACAATACTGTTGAGCTAACATTCTATAAGAGGAACAGGAGCTCAAGCACTAGATATTTGAGGTGCCGGTACTTAACCTATAGTAGATTTTCCCAAATTCACATACAGTACCAGTCAAAGGTTTTAGGGCACCTACTCATTCCAGGGGTTTTCTTTATTTTTACTATTTTCTACATAGGATAATAATATGAAATAACACATATGGAATCAAGTAGTAACCAAAAAATTGTTAAACAAATCAAAATATATTTTATATATGAGATTCTTCAAAGTAGGCAACCTTTGCCTTGATGACAGCTTTGCGCACTCTTGGCATTTCAATCAACAGGTGTGCCTTGTTAAAAGTTAATTTGTGGAATGTCTTAATGTGCTTGAGCCAATCAGTTGTGTTGTGACAAGGTAGGGGTGGTATCCAGAAGATAGGCCTATTTGGTAAAAGACCAAGTCCATATTATTGCAAGAACAGCTCAAATAAGCAAAGAGAAACAACAGTCCATCATTACTTTAAGATTCTTCAAGTGCAGTCACAAAAACCATAAAGCACTATGATGAAACTGGCTCTCATGAGGACCGCCACTGGAAAGGAAGACCCAGAGTTACCTCTGCTGCAGAGGATAAATTCATTAGAGTTACCAGCCTCAGAAATTGCAGCCCAAATAAATGCTTCACATAGTTCAAGTAACAGACACATCTCAACATCAACTGTTCAGAGGAGACTGCGTGAATCAGGCCTTCATGGTCGAATTGCTGCAAGAAACCACTACTAAAGGACACCAACATGAAGAAGACTTGCTTGGGCCAAAAAACATGAGCAATGGACATTAGACCGGTGGAAATCTGTCCTTTGGTCTGATGTGTCCAAATTTGAGATTTTTAGTTTAAACCGCAGTGTCTTTGTGAGATGCAGAGTAGGTGAACGGATGATCTCTACATGTGTGGTTCCCACCGTGAAGCATGGAGGAGGAGGAAGTGTGATGGTGCTTTGCTGGTGATTTATTTAGAATTCAAGGCACACTTAACCAGCATGGCTACCACAGCATTCTGCAGCAATACGCCATCCCATCTGGTTTGCGCTTAGTGGGATTATCATTTGTTTTTCAACAGGACAATGACCCAACACACCTCCAGGCTGTGTAAGGGCTATTTGACCAAGAAGGAGAGTGATGGAGTGCTGCATCAGATGACCTGGCCTCCACAATCAACCGACCTCAACACAATTGAGATGGTTTGGGATGAGTTGGACCGCAGAGTGAAAGAAAAGCGGCCAACAAGTGCTCAGCATGTGTGTGAACTTCTTCAAGACTATTAGAAAAGCATTCCAGGTGAAGCTGGTTGAGAGAATGCCAAGAGTGTGCAAATCTGTCATCAAGGCAATGGGTGGCTACTTTGAAGAATCTAAAATCAAAAATATATTTCAGTTTGTTTAACACTTTTTTGGTTACTACATGATTCCATATGTGTTATTTTATAGTTTAGATGTCTTCACTATTATTCTACAATGTAGAAAATAGTAAAAATTAAGAAAAACCCTTAAAATGTGTAGGTGCTGTATATGCCACTGCTTGACAAAAAATATATAACTTATAGTTAGATAGAACCTGCTCTTACCATGAGAAACAGTTTTCCCAATCTTCTCCTCCTCTTCTTCATCTTTAATGTTGACATTCAGCTCCAGTGTTTGACTGCTGTCTTCCAGCTTCACTGATGCCATCTCTGGATCCTGCTTAGCAAACTGGGCTCCACTGTCACAATCAGGACCCAGTAACTGTCGGTTTGGACTCAGTGTGGAAGGAGAGAGGCAGGCTGGGTTCGTCCTCACTGTTGATGTTTCCGGCCTCAGACTTAATCTGAGTCGTCCAGTAGTAATAAAGAGAAACGGACACAAAAGTTAGACTTGACAGTTCTGGCACTTTCTTTATTCTCTAAAAATATATTAGATCAGGTAGCTAAGCATTGACAACAAACCATTTATTAATTTCACATTAGACACAAATTGCACACTTTAAATTAAACAACGTAAGTGCACTTAACCTATAGTAGATTTCAGAAATTCACATAATTGACTCAAAAACCATTTAGTACAAGGTTGCAGTTTGTTTTAGGCAGCACTATGTAATATTTTCCTGAATAACGTTGTCTTCACTGTATTATTTCAATCAAAAAACAATTGTATTTATTCATAGGTATAACTTTACAAGCCCTTAATTCATTAGATTATAGCTGACTGTTTGAAATGCAGTGTATTTGACCTTTAATTGTACAACACTTACTTAGAGAAAAACTAAATTAAGAAATCTTGAATCACCCATACGTTTGAAAAAACTCAAGATACAGCTGTATGATTTTTTGTCCATAAAGCCCAGCCCTAACATAGTACATTAGAGTAAAGTAGAATACAATACAGTGTGTTATACTGTACTATACTCTGTACTGTTGTACTGTACTAAACAAAACTTCTCTTTCCTGTACTCTGCTGTACTGTACATTCCAATCTTGTGAAACACTAGCTATGTTTCCAATAACTTGTCCAGTGATTTTTTTCTGGACATTTAGAAAAAGTTTGCATAGAAAATAGATACGACAATTGCCATCTAGGATGTGTTTCCATGTAAATATCTTGTGTCGATAAAAACAGCCGGACGTAATGACTCACCCTGTACCGTCAAAATGATTTGGCAATCATCATTTATTTAAAAAACACTGTTTCAATCCTCACTTGTCAGAATAAAGAAACTTTGACAAAAGAAAAACCCACCTGTCCAACGATTAAAAATGTTGTTGAGCTTTAGCACATTTCTCCTATATCTGCCGTCTCCATTACACACGTCGCAAAGATTATTTTAGCAACATTGCTTTTGTCGAATGCACCTGGGTCAATGGAAACCTGCCTAATGATGTCTGAGTGATTGGTTCAGATTTGGTCCGGTCTAATGTTTGGGCCAAGTCACTTAAGAACAAATTCTTATTTACAATGATGGCTTACACCGGCCGACGCTGGGCCAATTTTGCACCGCCCTATGCGACTCCCAATCACGTCCGGATTGTGATACAGCCTGGAATCCAACCAGGGTCTGTAGTGACAGATGCAGTGCCTTAGACCGCTGCGCCACTCGGGAGCCCTGTGACTAATCATTTTGGCTATTTAAGCTCTGAAAAGGCCTATCAGCTACCCAACTTTATCAGGAGTTATCCTGAGCCTATTTGCAATGAGAAACAAATGCATTTGCACAGCGGGAAATGCAAAAGTATTTAATTTTTTTGCTATGATCATCTCGTCAAAAATGTACAGAGACAAACTTGAAACCACTGATTATCATGACAATTTAGCTGACAGGGTTAAACTCCCGGACAACAGTGGTTTCAGAGTCCTGCAATAGAGTGAAGACGCTAATATTTGTGTAAACTCTACATAGTTGTGCTCTGTGGGTGTCACTGAGTAGGCAGAACAATACATAGGTAGGGCTGTACAGTGCAATATGAATGTCCAATAGAAACAAAAGAAACAGCATACTCAACTGGCGTAACGCGGTAAGGACCAAGAACGGGGTCAATATGGACCACGGGTCACAAAATAAGTATATAATAATACTGTTTTGGTTGGGCTTCAACCCCTGGTATCATATAAACACACATAAGACATGGAAACATGTAGAATTGCTTAAAAACAGCAACAACTAAAAATCTCAGCCCTGTCATAAAATGTGTAGAATTACAGGATATTAGCTTTAAAACTGCTAAATGTTCTCTCCGCCAACAAGAGGGTTGTGAACAGTTTGGGGTCACAAGTTGGGGGTTTGTTACTACGCCAATAAATGACAATATCCATCCGGACCTTTGCCACCTAGGAAATGTGTTTGACTGGACCTTCTCAAATAGTACTGGAGTACCCCTGCAATAGACTGACTGGGAAGGTGATTTTTCACAGTCAAAGTCCTGCAATAAGAGCTAAGACGCACGCTAATATTTGTATAAACTCTTGAGAATTGTTTTCTGTGGGTGTCACCCGTTCCATGGGAGCACAATCCAACACGTTTCATAAGTGCATATAAGAATGCCCCCAATGCAATTATGTGGTCTAATACCTCCACAGTGGGATTTCAACCGTTTCTTTCTGTTTATTTTCAAAATAATTAGTTTTTGTAATTCATTTTAAATTAAGTAACAACATTTGACATGATTCCAATATTTTATATCAGTTTGCATCACTTTCAATGAAGGCCTTTTATTTTGAGGGCAAACCACAAATTCCACTATTGTGACTAATCATTATTATGACTAGCTTCACATACATAGGGACAAGCTGGCTCCCCTTCCTCTGCGGAAGCACAGCTCCCGCTCAGCCCAGTCAAAACTGTTCGCTGCTCTGGCACCCCAATGGTGGAACAAGCTCCCTCACGACGCCAGGACAGCGGAGTCACTCACCACCTTCCGGAGACATTTGAAACCCCACCTCTTTAAGGAATACCTGGGATAGGATAAAGTATTCCTTCTAACCCCCCCCCCCCCCCAAATTGTAAAGTGGTTATCCCACTGGCTATAGGGTGAACGCACCAATTTGTGAGTCGCTCTGGCTAAGAGCGTCTGCTAAATGACGTTAATGTGCCCTTGAGCAAGGCACTTAACCCTAATTGCTCCTGTAAGTCGCTCTGGTTAAGAGCGTCTGCTAAATGACTAAAATGTAAATGTAAAACAAGCGGGTACCAGGGCTGCGTCCAGCAGGAGGACTGAGACGTTGGCCACGATCAGATACAAATGTATTATGTAGAACAAACATGCCTCTGATTCTAATGAATCATGTCAGTTCTATTCAGGGTATTTCTATCTGCAACTTTCCAAAACGTTTTTGTACTGAACATGCCCAGGCGAAACGCACTGACCTATATACGAACCTGGAAAGCCTCACAAATGAAAACATGTAATGGACCCCGCGCCGTGTGATTGTAAAATATTTTTAGCACGTTCTTCAATCACTCGGATTGACACAAAAATTACACAAAACCTTTGCCAAACGTGATAATACCTTGATTGATTTGTTATCTAACATGTTATTACGTTATTTCGATATTAGACAGTTTAAAAGTGCTATTACATACCTGTAGTAATAAAGAGAAACGGAAAGCACAGTCCTATCGTTTTCTTTGTTCTGAAGAATGTTGCGCGCCTCGCCGGAAGTTCCTGTTCCCCAACTACCACAATGCAACAGCGCCATCTTCTTCTTCTTCTGTGGATTTAATGGCAGACTACTTCCAAAAGTTGTATTGCCGCCACCAACTGGACGGTTTGAAACCACAAAATAAATTAAATAAAAAATACATCCATACTTAATAGTGATACTAACTTACTCCACCCTAATAAAAATAGTACATTGCCAAAACAAACAAAACTCCCATTTCTTCCTTCTTTTAGTTCTCCATATCTCCCTTCTCAGTCTCTAGGACCTGAGATGGTGGTACGGCTTTTGACAATATTCCATGTAACTCTTTTGCCAATAAATCTTTCAGCCCCAGGAACCGTTCTGCCGCAACCACAATGATTTCTATCTTCCTAGATCTTTTCTCCACCTTGGTAGTGCCGTTAATCACCATTGCGATAAAGGCCACAAAGTCCACCTTTTTAACCTTTAAAATGTCATCATCATCTTGTTGTAAGGCAACCCCTGCAGCTTGCATTGAAGGCTTATCCACCACCATTATATTTACTGTAAAGATAACCCCCAACAACTACAATGATTCAGTAGATCAGTAATGTTACAGTACTCTAGCATGTCTCACAGCTGCTTATGCTGACAAAACATGTTAGTGAATAGGTCAGATTTAGCTTTGTGATGCTCATTTAAACTTCCTGTCTTGTTCAGCTTCAGAACAACAGTAAATATGTCACTTGAAACATCGTTTTTTGGTAATTCATTACACAAAAGAGAAGAGCTTGACTAGTACAAATTCATATACAGTGGGGGAAAAAATATTTAGTCAGCCACCAATTGTGCAAGTTCTCCCACTTAAAAAGATGAGAGAGGTCTGTAATTTTCATCATAGGTACACGTCAACTATGACAGACAAATTGAGGAAATAAATTCCAGAAAATCACATTGTAGGATTTTTAATGAATTTATTTGCAAATTATGGTGGAAAATAAGTATTTGGTCACCTACAAACAAGCAAGATTTCTGGCTCTCACAGACCTGTAACTTCTTCTTTAAGAGGCTCCTCTGTCCTCCACTCGTTACCTGTATTAATGGCACTTGTTTGAACTTGTTATCAGTATAAAAGACACCTGCCCACAACCTCAAACAGTCACACTCCAAAATCCACTATGGCCAAGACCAAAGAGCTGTCAAAGGACACCAGAAACAAAATTGTAGACCTGCACCAGGCTGGGAAGACTGAATCTGCAATAGGTAAGCAGCTTGGTTTGAAGAAATCAACTGTGGGAGCAATTATTAAGAAATGGAAGACAAACAAGACCACTGATAATCTCCCTCGATCTGGGGCTCCACGCAAGATCTCACCCCGTGGAGTCAAAATGATCACAAGAACGGTGAGCAAAAATCCCAGAACCACACGGGGGGACCTAGTGAATGACCTGCAGAGAGCTGGGACCAAAGTAACAAAGCCTACCATCAGTAACACACTACTCCGCCAGGGACTCAAATCCTGCAGTGCCAGACGTGTCCCCCTGCTGAAGCCAGTACATGTCCAGGCCCGTCTGAAGTTTGCTAGAGTGCATTTGGATGATCCAGAAGAGGATTGGGAGAATGTCATATGGTCAGATGAAACCAAAATAGAACTTTTTGGTAAAAACTCAACTCGTCGTGTTTGGAGGACAAAGAATGCTGAGTTGCATCCAAAGAACACCATACCTACTGTGAAGCATGGGGGTGGAAACATCATGCTTTGGGGCTGTTTTTCTGCAAAGGGACCAGGACAACTGATCCGTGTAAAGGAAAGAATGAATGGGGCCATGTATCGTGAGATTTTGAGTGAAAACCTCCTTCCATCAGCAAGGGCATTGAAGATGAAACGTGGCTGGGTCTTTCAGCATTACATTTACATTTACATTTACATTTTAGTCATTTAGCAGACGCTCTTATCCAGAGCGACTTACAGGAGCAATTAGGGTTAAGTGCCTTGCTCAAGGGCACATTAACGTCATTTAGCAGATGAGCGACTCACAAATTGGTGCGTTCACCAACTTCACCACTTTACAATTGGGGGGGGGGGGGGGGGGGGGGGGGGGGGGGGGGGTAGAAGGATTCCACTATCCTATCCCAGGTATTCCTTAAAGAGGTGGGGTTTCAAATGTCTCCGGAAGGTGGTGAGTGACTCCGCTGTCCTGGCGTCGTGAGGGAGCTTGTTCCACCATTGGGGTGCCAGAGCAGCGAACAGTTTTGACTGGGCTGAGCGGAAACTATGCTTCCGCAGAGGAAGGGGAGCCAGCAGGCCAGAGGTGGATGAGCGCAATGCCCTCGTTTGGGTGTAGGGACTGATCAGAGCCTGAAGGTACAGAGGTGCCGTTCCCCTCACTGCTCCATAGGCAAGCACCATGGTCTTGTAGCGGATGCGAGCTTCAACTGGAAGCCAGTGGAGTGTGCGGAGGAGGGGGGTGACGTGAGAGAACTTGGGAAGGTTGAACACCAGACGGGCTGCGGCATTCTGGATGAGTTGTAGGGGTTTAATGGCGCAGGCAGGGAGGCCAGCCAACAGCGAGTTGCAGTAGTCCAGACGGGAGATGACAAGTGCCTGGATTAGGACCTGTGCCGCTTCCTGTGTAAGGCAGGGTCGTACTCTCCGAATGTTGTAGAGCATGAACCTGCAGGAGCGGGTCACCGCCTTGATGTTGGCGGAGAACGACAGGGTGTTGTCCAGGGTCACGCCTAGGCTCTTCGCACTCTGGGAGGAGGACACAGCGGAGTTGTCAACCGTGATGGCGAGATCATGGAACGGGCAGTCCTTCCCCGGGAGGAAGAGCAGCTCCGTCTTGCCAGGGTTCAGCTTGAGGTGGTGATCCGTCATCCATACTGATATGTCTGCCAGACATGCAGAGATGCGATTCGCCACCTGGTTATCAGAAGGGGGAAAGGAGAAGATTAGTTGTGTATCGTCAGCGTAGCAATGATAGGAGAGACCATGTGAGGATATGACAGAGCCAAGTGACTTGGTGTATAGGGAGAAAAGGAGAGGGCCTAGAACTGAGCCTTGGGGGACACCAGTGGTGAGAGCACGTGGTGCGGAGACAGCTTCTCGCCACGCCACTTGGTAGGAGCGACCGGTCAGGTAGGACGCAATCCAGGAGTGAGCCGCGCCGGAGATGCCCAGCTCGGAGAGGGTGGAGAGGAGGATCTGATGGTTCACAGTATCAAAGGCAGCAGACAGGTCTAGAAGGACAAGAGCAGAGGAGAGAGAGTTAGCTTTAGCAGTGCGGAGAGTCTCCGTGACACAGAGGAGAGCAGTCTCAGTTGAATGACCAGTCCTGAAACCTGATTGGTTTGGATCAAGAAGGTCATTCTGAGAGAGATAGCAAGAGAGTTGGCTAAAGACGGCACGCTCAATAGTTTTGGAAAGAAAAGAGAGAAGGGATACTGGTCTGTAGTTGTTGACATCAGTGGGGTCGAGTGTTGGTTTTTTGAGAAGGGGAGCAACTCTCGCTCTCTTGAAGACGGAAGGGACATGGCCGGCGGTCAAGGATGAGTTGATCAGCGAGGTGAGGTAGGGGAGAAGGTCACCGGAGATGGTCTGGAGAAGGGAGGAGGGGATGGGGTCAAGCGGGCAGGTTGTTGGGCGGCCCGCAGTCACAAGTTGCAGGATTTTATCTGGAGAGAGAGGGGAGAAAGAAGTCAAAGCATAGGGTAGGGCAGTGTGAGCAGGACCAGCAGTGTCATTAGACTTAACAAACGAGGATCGGATGTCGTCAACCTTCTTTTCAAAGTGGTTGACGAAGTCATCCACAGAGAGAGAGGAGGGGGGAGGGGGTGGGGGGGGATTCAGGAGGGAGGAAAATGTGGCAAAGAGCTTCCTAGGGTTAGAGGCAGATGCTTGGAATTTAGAGTGGTAGAAGGTGGCCTTAGCAGCAGAAACAGATGAAGAAAATGTAGAGAGGAGGGAGTGAAAAGATGCCAGGTCGGTAGGGAGTTTAGTTTTCTTCCATTTCCGCTCCGCTGCCCGGAGCTCTGTTCTGTGAGCTCGCAGTGAGTCATCAAGCCACGGAGCTGGAGGGGAGGACCGAGCCGGCCGGGAGGATAGGGGACACAGAGAGTCAAAGGATGCAGAAAGGGAGGAGAGGAGGGTTGAGGAGGCAGAATCAGGAGATTGGAGGGAGAAGGATTGAGCAGAGGGAAGAGATGATAGGATGGAAGAGGAGAGAGTAGTGGGAGAGAGAGAGCGAAGGTTGCGGCGGCGCATAACCATCTGTGTAGGGGCAGAGTGAGTAGTGTGGGAGGAGAGCGAGAGAGAAAAGGAAACAAAGTAGTGGTCGGAGACTTGGAGGGGAGTTGCAGTGAGATTAGTAGAGGAGCAGCATCTAGTGAAGATGAGGTCAAGCGTATTGCCTGCCTTGTGAGTAGGGGGGGACGGTGAGAGGGTGAGGTCAAAAGAGGAGAGGAGTGGAAAGAAGGAGGCAGAGAGAAATGAGTCAAACGTGGACATAGGGAGGTTGAAATCCCCCAAAACTGTGAGGGGTGAGCCATCCTCAGGAAAGGAACTTATCAAGGCGTCAAGCTCGTTGATGAACTCTCCAAGGGAACCTGGAGGGCGATAGATGACAAGGATATTAAGCTTAAATGGGCTAGTGACTGTGACAGCATGGAATTCAAATGAGGAGATAGACAGATGGGTTAGGGGAAAAATTGAGAATGTCCACTTGGGAGAGATGAGGATTCCTGTACCACCACCCCTCTGACCAGATGCTCTCGGGGTATGCGAGAACACATGGTCAGACGAGGAGAGAGCAGTAGGAGTAGCCGTGTTTTCAGTGGTGATCCATGTTTCCGTCAGCGCCAGGAAGTCGAGGGACTGGAGGTTGGCATAGGCTGGGATGAAGTCAGCTTTGTTGGCAGCAGAACGGCAGTTCCAGAGGCTGCCTGCGACCTGGAACTCCAGGTGAGGGGTGCGTGCAGGGACCACCAGGTTAGAGAGGCAGCAGCCGCGCGGTGTGGTGCGTTGTTTGTGTAGCCTGTGCAGAGAGGAGAGAACAGGGATAGGCAGAGGCATAGTTGACAGGCTGTAGCAAATGGCTACAAAAATGCAGAGGAGATCGGAATGAAATGAGCTAAGCATCCGGGAGAGGAGAGAGGGGGGGCCTCCCTCACCAAAAACTTCTACCTCAGAAACTAAAATTGTTTCACTGAACCACCCGAACAAAAACTCTCCCAACTTCCACCTTTAGAAATCAGAATTGTTGTGAACCACAGTTGTTCAATGTTTAAAGGAATAGACTCAACCCACTTTATTCAGCTAGCTAACTATGACACCATAGCTGACTAGCATGCTAGCATCCAATAACACACAGTTTAACACAGTTAAGCACCAATACTTGGTCACAACAAACCACCAATAGTGTGTTAACTAGCTAACTAGCATGCTAGCATCCAGTAACACACAGTTTAGCACAAACACTTGGTCACAGCAAACCACCAATAGTGTGATAACACACTAAACAGATCATTCGTGTCTGTGTCAAGTTCCTTTCATGACGCAGCAATGATTCAACGTTGGCTAGCTAGGACAAGTATATTGTAATTAGCTACTACCGTACAGTTCGCTGGTCGTGTTGGGTAGCTAGCAATGGCCACTGTGTTGACTTTGTTTGAAGAACGGCTAGCTAGCTAGCTTCGTGCTACACCCGGCACGGTTGCATGACAATGATCCCAAACACACCGCCCGGGCAACGAAGGAGTGGCTTCGTAAGAAGCATTTCAAGGTCCTGGAGGACTTCAAGGACGTGTACCTATGATGAAAATTACAGGCCTCTCTCATCTTTTAAAGTGGGAGAACTTGCACAATTAGTGGCTGACTAAATAATGTTTTCCCCCACTGTACATATACAGTGGCTTGCGAAAGTATTCACCCCCCTTGGCATTTTTCTTGTTTTGTTGCCTTACAACCTGGAATTAAAATTGATTTCTTGGGTGGGGTTTGTATCATTTCATTTACACAACATGCCTACCACTTTGAAGATTCATAATTGTTTTTATTGTGAAACAACGCACTTGAGCGTGCATAACTATTCACTTCACCAATTTGGACTATTTTGTGTATGTCCATTACATGAAATCCAAATAAAGATCCATTTAAATTACAGGTTGTAATGCAGCAAAATAGGAAAAACGCCAAGTGGGATGAATACTTTTGCAAGGTACAGTCACAGTGAAAGTCTACACACCCCTTTACATTTTGCTATCTTAAATCTTAATAGAGATTCAATATAGTTTTTATCCTGCCGACCTACAAAAACTATCCCACATTTTCAGTGTAAGAAAATTGTAGAACAATTTTCCTTCTAAAGATATCCAGTAGTTTTGATTACATATATTTTCACACCCCATGAAACAGTTCTACAGCAACTTTACATGTGTGTTGTGGCTTGTAAGTAACCAACTAGAGGTTTATACACTGGATCTAATATGGAAAAACTGAATACAACCATAAGAACCATTCATACTGTCAGATCTAATATGGAAGAACTGAATACAACCATAAGAACCATTCATACTGTCAGATCTAATATGGAAGAACTGAATACAACCATAAGAACCATTCATACTGTCAGATCTAATATGGAAGAACTGAATACAAAAGAGAAGGAGAGGTTGACCAGTACAAATTAATGTACTAACATTATTTTTCATTGGCAGATCAATACAGTTTTCCAAACATAATCATCATCAGTTGTTTTGTAAGATTTTAACTAACTGAACAAAAATATAAACACAACATTCAACAATTTTACTGGGGTACAGTTCATATAAGGAAATCAGACAATTGAAATACATTCATTAGGCCCTAATCTATGGATTTCACATGACAGGGGCCCACCCATCAGCCAATAAGAATAATTTTCCCCACTAAAAGGGCTTTATTACAGATATAAATACTCCTCAGTTTCATCAGCTGTCCGGGTGGCTGATCTCAGATGATCCTGCAGGTGAAGAAGCCAGATGTGGAGGTCCTGGGATTGCACGGTTACACGTGGTCTGCGGCTGTGAAGCCAGTTGGATGTTCTGCCAAATTCTCGGTAGAGAAATGTACATTAAATTCTCTGGCAACAGCTTGTGAACATTCTTGCAGTCAGCATGCCAATTGCGCACTCCCTCAAAATGTAGACATCTGTGGCATTGTGTTGTGTGACAAAACTGCACATTTCAGAGTGGCCTTTTATTGTACCCAGCACAAGGTGCACCTGTGTAATGATCATGCTGTTTAATCAGCTTCTTGATATGCCACAACTCGCAGGTGGATTGATTATCTTGGCAAAGGAGAAATGCTCACTAACAGAAATGGAAACAAATTTGTGCACCAAATTTGAGAGAAATAAGCTTTTTGTGCGTATGGAAAATATCCGGGATAATTTATTTCAGCTCATGAAACATGGGACCAACACTTTACATGTCAAGTTTATATATTTTTTCAGTATAGTTTTAGAAGACAATTCACTAAATACGTAGTCATTTCATTTTGTCACATGCTTGGTAAACAACAGGTGTAGACTAACAGTGAAATGTTGACCAACGATGGAGAACACAATACAACAATTATAATAATAGGAAAAAGATTGTAGCACAAGGAATTAATACACGATGATCAATGGTAGCTAGGCTATATACATGGGGTGCCAATACCTAGTCAATGGTAGCTTGGCAATATACATGGGGTGCCAATACCTAGTCAATGGTAGCTTGGCTATATACATGGGGTGCCAATACCTAGTCAATGGTAGCTTGGCTATATACATGGGGTGCCAATACCTAGTCAATGGTAGCTTGGCTATATACATGGGGTGCCAATACCTAGGCAATGGTAGCTTGGCTATATACATGGGGTGCCAATACCTAGTCAATGGTAGCTTGGCTATATACATGGGGTGCCAATACCTAGTCAAAGGTAGCTTGGCAATATACATGGGGTGCCAATACACAGTCAATGATAGCTTGGCTATATACATGGGGTGCCAATACCTAGTCAATGATAGCTTGGCAATATACATGGGGTGCCAATACACAGTCAATGATAGCTTGGCTATATACATGGGGTGCCAATACCTAGTCAATGATAGCTTGGCTATATACAGTGCAATCTGAAAGTATTCAGAGCCCTTGACTTTTTCCACATTTTATTACGTTACAGCCATATTCTAATGTTAGTTAAATATTTTTTTCCCCTCATCAATCTACACACAATACCCCATAATGTCAAAGCAAAAGACAGGTTTTTAGACATTTTTCACCTTTGGCAGCGATTACAGCATCGAGTCTTCTTGGGTATGATGCTACAAGCTTGGCACACCTGCATTTGGGGAGTTTCATTCATTCTTCTCTGCAGATCCTCTCAAACTCTATCAGGTTGGATGGGGAGCGTTGCTGCACAGCTATTTTCTGGTCTCTCCGGAGATGTTCAATCGGGTTCAAGTCTGGGCTCTGGCTGGGCCAGGTGAACCTTCGCCCCAGTCTGAAGTCCTGAGCGCTCTGGAGCAGGTTTTCATCAAGGATCTCTCTGTACTTTGCTCCGTTCATTATTGCCTCGATCCTGACTAGTCTCCCCAGTCCCTGCCTCTGAAAAAACATCCGCACAGCATGATAGTGCCACGACCATGCTTCACCGTAGGCATGGTGCCAGGTTTCCTCCAGAAGTGACGCTTGGTATTCAGGCCAAAGAGTTCAATCTTGGTAACAACAGACCAGATAATCTTGTTTCATGGTCAGAGTCCTTTAGGTGCCTCTTGGCAAACTCCAAGCGGGCTGAACTCTGGAGCTCTGTCAAAGTGATCATCGGGTTATTGGTCACCTCCCTGACCAAGGCCCTTCTCCCCCGATTGCTCAGTTTGGCCGGGCGGACAGCTCTAGGAAGAATCTTGGCGATTCCAAACTTCTTCCATTTAAGAATGGAGGAGGCCACGGTGTTCTTGGGGACCTTCAATGCTGCAGAAATGTTTTGGAACCCTTCCCCAGATCTGTGCCTCGACACAATCCTGTCTCGGAGCTCTACGGACAATTCCTTCGACCTCATGGCTTGGTTTTTGCTCTGACATGCAATGTCAACTGTGGGATGTTATATAGACAGGTGTGTGCCTTTTCAAACCATGTCCAATCAATTGAATTTAACTCAGGTGGACTCCAATCAAGTTGTGAAACATCTCAAGGAAGATCAATGGAAACAGGATGCACCTGAGCAAAATTTTGAGATTCATAGCAAAGGGTCTGGAATACTTATGTAAATAAGGTATCTGTTTTTTATTTCTAATACATTTGCAAAAATGTCTAAACCTGTTTCTGCTTTGTCATTATGGGGTATTGTGTGTAGATTGATGAGGGATTTTTTGTTGTTGTTGTTTGTAAAAAAAAAAAAACATTTTTTACAATAAGGCTGTAACTTATTTCAAGGGGTCTGAAAACTTTCAGAATGCACTGTATAGACTAACTATTTTACTTTAAACACTTTGTTATATTTATGCACAAGAGAAGAAGAGGTTGCCCAGCACAAATGTATGTACAAACATGATTTTTCATTACATTTATTGTAATTTAGCAGATGCTCTTATCCAGAGCGACTTAAAGGACAAATTGAGGTTAAGTGCCTTGCTCAAGGCCAGAATGACAGATTTTTGACCTAGTTGGCTCGGGATTCAAACCAGCGACCTTTCAGTTATTGGCGCAACACTCTTAACCGCTAGGCTACCTGTTAAATACATAACACAGTACGTGACATAAGTAGAATACAGAACATTTGAAACATTCCAGGAAATGTTTCATGATGGAAGTTGAAATATTAAAATGTGATTTAAAAAAAGCAGTGGGAAGAGTGGCGTTTCGCAGGCGGTTTGTACGGGCAGTTATACAGGACAGTTTGTGGCTGTTTCTCAGGAGCCTGGTGGTGCAGTTACCTCTTCTTGGAGGGAGCAGGTCATTCAGTGGATGGTCAAGAGTGTGTCCTTCACCAGGTGCACTGCAGTCTGTTCTCGCCTGCTCTGCAGTGACGGGAGCTGTGGTTGGACTGCTCCACCTCTGGAGATGATCCTCAAGGCCCTCCTCTGCACCCTGTCTAGTTGGGCCTGCTGCTTTTTACTGCATCCAACTAACAGCACTCCACTGTATTCCAGACAAGGCCTGGCCAGTATAGTATAGACTGTGACCAGATCTTCAGTAGGACATTACTGGCAAGAACAGTCAAAAAGGCGTATCGAGGCCTTTCTCACAGGCTGCTCCACGTGTCACCACTGAGGTTAGAGTCTAGATGAAAACCAAGATACTTGGTTGTTGTTACCACTGGTACTTCCTGTCCTCCTAGGATTAGTGGTGTAGGTTGTGGATGGTCCTCTGACCAAGGGCTAAATGTGCCAGTTGCCATCACCCTCTGCCCTCTTTCGGTGGTGTAGCTGTGGAGCCAGGCTAGTAACCTTGGACACAGTTCAATGTCAGACAGATGTTGCAGGAACTTTGCGTGATCTACTCGATCAAAGGCTTTGGACACATCAGCAAGTAACACACCCACCATTGTTGGTTTTATGGAGTCTGTAGCTGTCAGCCAGGAGTGTGTGGCTTTCACAAGGGCGGTAGTAGTGCTGGACATTGGGAGGTAGTCATACTGAATCGTGCACTCAGATAACACCTCCTACTGGCAGGGGACAGTTTTAACAATGTGTTTGATGAAAGGGGCTAGATCTTCTGCATGCTCTTTAGTAGCCAGGCTGGAATTCCATCAGGCCCACATGCTTTACGTGGGCTGAGTCTGGTCAGAGCTTGCATTAACTGGCCAATGCTGCACAGCTCAACCTGCCTTGTAGACATGGGCAGGGGGAAGATGGCAAGAGGTGTGGTGCTTGTCCATGCCTCAGCAAAGAAGCCATTCAAAACATCAGCCACGTCGTCGTCTTCAATTCCCTCGACCTGTCTTCTCCCTCCTGATGTTTTCTTTGGTCCCAGTCGTTTGTTAATGAAGTCCCACCATTCCTTAGGGTTTTTCTTCTTTAGGTCCTGGATTTTAGTTTTGTAGTAGCTTGTCTTTGCTTCCTTCATAAGCATTTGCACTGTGTTTCTGTATTTTCTCCATGTCATTGTTTCTCCCCATCTGTTGAAAATATTCTGTATTTTCCTGATGGCAGCCTTTATTCTTTCAGTCATCCAGGGCTGGTCCAGTGTTGTTGTTTTCTTATTTCTTATTGGCATGCATACATCAAGTGCAGTTTGAATGCAGGAGTTGAACGTCTCCACTGGGATGCTGGCCTATGTTGACTGCAATGCTTCCCACAGTTGTGTCAAGTTGACTGTCAGTGGATTTCTACTCCGAATAGCTCGTTCCATCTCCTACAACAGATGTACAATTGGAATGAGATCTGGTGCCTCGGAAGGCCACTGCAGTAACCTGAATTCACTGTCATGTTCGTGGAACCATTCCTGGACAAGCCTTGTGGCATGGGGCATAATCCTGCTGAAAAAAATATATTTGCAGATGGATAACTGCTGCCATGAAGGGATGCACCTGATTGGCAATGATGTTTAGATATCCTGTGGCATTCAAACGTTGCTCCACTTTTATCAAGGGGCCCAATATGTGCCATGAAAACACACCCTACACCATCACCACCAGCCTGCAATGCTGATACATGGCATGGATGCATGTACTTGTGGTTTCCTCAATACCCTAGTCCTCTCAATATCTTTACAGTAGAAGCTATCTAAGCACTGCAAAACTGACAAGGTGCACACTGATCATTAAAGTGATGCTAACATTCTACAACGTTCCCTTTCCTCTGCACAGTTCTCTCACAGTGAGAAACAATAGGATTACAATAGTGTTCTACGCTTTCTTCATTTGATCCAATCCACTACCACTTCTTATCTATACGTTGGTGTCTTTTTAAATTGCACAATATGTAGAATCTCATCTCACAGTCAGAGCAGGAGTAAGGCTTCTCTTCTGTGTGTATACGTTCATGTATTTTTAAGATGCCCATTTGAGAGAAACTCTTCCCACAGTCAGAGCAGGAGTAAGGCTTCTCTCCTGTGTGTGTTCTCTGATGACGTTTTAGCTTATCTGATGTTGTGAAGCATTTTACACAGTCAGAGCAGGAGTAAGGCTTCTCTCCTGTGTGTATACGTTCATGTATTTTTAAGTTGCCCAGTTGAGAGAAACTCTTCCCACAATCAGAGCAGGAGTAAGGCTTCTCTCCTGTGTGTATACGTTCATGTTGTTTTAAGGTGCCCAGTTGAGAGAAACTCTTCCCACAATCAGAGCAGAAGTAAGGCTTCTCTCCTGTATGTATACGTTCATGTATTTTAAAGAGGTCCATTCGAGAGAAACTCTTCCCACAGTCAAAGCAGGAGTAAGGCTTCTCTCCTGTGTGTGTTCTCTGATGAAGTTTTAGCTCATTTGATGTTGTGAAGCATTTTACACATTCAGAGCAGGAGTAAGGCTTCTCTCCTGTGTGTATACGTTCATGGATTTTTAAGTTGCCCAGTTGAGAGAAACCTGCCCCACAGTCAGAGCAGGAGTAAGGCTTCTCTCCTGTGTGTATACGTTCATGTTGTGTTAAGGTGCCCAGTTGAGAGAAACTCTTCCCACAATCAGAGCAGAAGTAAGGCTTCTCTCCTGTATGTATACGTTCATGTATTTTTAAGAGGCCCATTTGAGAGAAACTCTTCCCACAGTCAGAGCAGGAGTAAGGCTTCTCTCCTGTGTGTGTTCTCTGATGACGTTTTAGCTTATCTGATGTTGTGAAGCATTTTACACAGTCAGAGCAGGAGTAAGGCTTCTCTCCTGTGTGTATACGTTCATGTGTTTTTAAGTGGCCCAGTTGAGAGAAACTCTTTCCACAGTCAGTACAGGAATACATATTCTCTCCTGTGTGTATTTTTAGGTGTATTTTTAACTTTGATAGAATTGAGAAACTCTCCTCACAATGTGGGCAGTGGTGAGACCTCTTAGCTCTGTGATCTTCCTGCTGTTGCTCTCTGGATGTAGAGAATGTCTTAACATGGTCTCCTGTGTGAACAACATTAGAAGAACCAGTCAGTTGGTGTGATTTACATCAATCACATTTATTTTATGTGCACTCTCTGATGAACTGTCAGAGCCTTTGATGTTGTGAAATTCTTCCCACAGTCAGTACAGGAATTCAGATTCTCTCCTGTGTGTATTTGTAGGTGTATTTTTAACTTTGATAGAATTGGGAAAATCTCCTCACAATGTGGGCAGTGGTGAGACCTCTTAGCTCTGTGATCTTCCTGCTGTTGCTCTCTGGATGTAGAGAATGTCTCAATGTCACCTGTGAGAACAACATCAGAAGAATAAGTCAGTTGGTGTGATATACATGTCAATCAAATGTACAGTGGGGAAAAAAGTATTTAGTCAGCCACCAATTGTGCATGTTCTCCCACTTAAAAAGATGAGAGAGGCCTGTAATTTTCATCATAGGTACACGTCAACTATGACAGACAAAATTAGATTTTTTTTTCAATTACTTTGTTATATACCCTTTGTTGGCAATGACACAGGTCAAACGTTTTCTGTAAGTCTTCACAAGGTTTCTGGTATTTTGGCCCATTCCTCCATGCAGATCTCATCTAGAGCAGTGATGTTTTGGGGCTGTCGCTGGGCAACACGGACTTTCAACTCCCTCCGAAGATGTTCTATGGGGTTGAGATCTGGAGACTGGCTAGGCCACTCCAGGACCTTGAAATGCTTCTTACAAAGCCACTCCTTCGTTGCCCGGGCGGTGTGTTTGGGATCATTGTCATGCTGAAAGACCCAGCCACGTTTCATCTTCAATGCCCTTGCTGATGGAAGGAGGTTTTCACTCAAAATCTCACGATACATGGCCCCATTCATTCTTTCCTTTACCTGGATCAGTCGTCCTGGTCCCTTTGCAGAAAAACAGCCCCAAAGCATGACGTTTCCACCCCAATGCTTCACAGTAGCTATGGTGTTCTTTGGATGCAACTCAGCATTCTTTGTCCTCCAAACACGACAAGTTGAGTTTTTTACCAAAAAGTTTTATTTTGGTTTCATCTGACCATATGACATTCTCCCAATCCTCTTCTGGATCATCCAAATGCACTCTAGCAAACTTCAGATGGGCCTGGACATGTACTGGCTTAAGCAGAGGGACACGTCTGGCACTGTAGGATTTGAGTCCCTGGCGGCGTAGTGTGTTACTGATGGTAGGCTTTGTTACTTTGGTCCCAGCTCTCTGCAGGTCATTCACTAGGTCCCCCTGTGTGGTTCTGGTATTTTTGCTCACCGTTCTTGTGATCATTTTGACCCCACGGGGTGAGATCTTGCGTGGAGCCCCAGATCGAGGGAGATTATCAGTGGTCTTGTATGTCTTCCATTTCCTAATAATTGCTCCCACAGTTAATTTCTTCAAACCAAGCTGCTTACCTATTGCAGATTCAGTCTTCCCAGCCTGGTGCAGGTCTACAATTTTGTTTCTGGTGTCCTTTGAAAGCTCTTTGGTCTTGGCCATAGTGGAGTTTGGAGTGTGACTGTTTGAGGTTGTGGACAGGTGTCTTTTATACTGATAACAAGTTCAAACATGTGCCAATAATACAGGTAACGAGTGGAGGACAGAGGAGCCTCTTAAAGAAGAAGTTACAGGTCTGTGAGAGCCAGAAATCTTGCTTGTTTGTAGGTGACCAAATACTTATTTTTCACCATAATTTGCAAATAAATTCATAAAAAATCCTACAATGTGATTTTCTGGGGAAAATATTCTCCGTTTGTCTGTCATAGTTGTCGTGTACCTATGATGAAAATTACAGGCCTCTCTCATCTTTTTAAGTGGGAGAACTTGCACAATTGGTGGCTGACTAAATACTTTTTTCCCCCACTGTATTCTTTTTACATCAGATGATGTCACAAAGTGCTTTACAGAAACCCAGCCTAAAACCCCAAAGAGCAAGCAATGCAGATGTAGAAGCCATAGCATCCTCCACTCACTATCACAAGGGTAAGTAACTACACAGACTCATTTCATAGAACTTTAAAACATTGGCAGTTTGTCTACTTCAAAAGTTTAATTCTACAATGTAGAAAATAGTACAAATTAAGAAAAACCCTTGAATGAGTAGGTGTGTCCAAACGTTTGACTGGTACTGTAAATGCATAAATGACAAAAGCCATTTAGTACAAGGTATTTCTGTATTTCTATTGATAGCCTCCATTCCTGGTAAGGTCCTAATGGCAGGGGACTTTAATTGCACTCTTGATCCTCATCTAGATTGCTCCTCTGGTTTAGACACTTCCCACTCGCAGAGTAGAAAGAAATTACAGCATTTCATTAAGGATTTAAACCTATGTGAACCTTGGAGGACTCAGAACCCGAGTAAAAGGGAGTATTCATGTTACTCGTCAACATTTAAATCATATTCTCATGTAGACTACTTTTTAGTTTCCTGCTCATTGCTTCCCAATGTAGCAGGAAGTGGATATGATAGTATTGTTCTGAGTGACCATTCCCATGTGTGATTATTCTATAGGGATACAAAACTAGTAAAAAGGATCCTCTTGATGGCGTTTGCATCCCAGATGGTTACAGGACCCAGACTTCTTACATTACGTTGGAGTACATATAGATGTTTATTTGACATTAAACACTGACCAAACATCAGCGAGTACCAGATGGGAGGCTTTCAAAGCACATATTTGGGGGCAAATTATACGTTTTACCAGTTTCAAATAAAATAAATCAGAAAATGAGAGATGCACAACAAAATGAGAGAATTGGAGAGGGTAGCTTTTTTGGATAACTCAGTAGAAGTAAACTAGGAATGATTTGGTCTTAAAGCTCAGTATGACGAACATCCCACCTCAAAAGCTGGAAACAGCTTAACTAGGCTAACAGTCCTTCTATGATCAAGGTGAAAAACCTGGTAAATTGCTGGCCTGGCACATTAAGAAGTAAAATTCAGCCTTAATGCAATTCATAATTTACAAGGACAATTATCAATGGATCCTGTAGAAATAAACCAAACATTTGCTTCCTACTACAACACACTTTACAACTCTGAATCTCCTGAGAACTGAACTAGTCAGGCATTGATTTTCCCTCTACTTCAGAAGACACTAAATTGGATCTGGAAAAGGAATTGGATGGTGTTGAAATATCTGATGCTATTTTCGAAATGAAGGGAGGTAAAGCAGAAGGTCCAGATGGGCTCCCAATAGATATTTAAGGACAAACTTCTAGGTCCACTTTTGGATATGTACAGTGCATTAGGAAAGTATTCAGACCCCTTGACTTTTTCCACAATTTGTTACGTTACAGCCTTCTTCTGAAATGAATTAAATAAAACAATTCCTCAATCTACACACAATTCCCCATAATAAAAAAGTTAAAACAAGTTCTTAAGACATTTTTGCAAATGTATTAAAAATAAAACTGAAATATCTTGTTTACATAAGTATTCACACCCTTTGCAATGAGACTCGAAATTGAGCTTAGGTGGATCCTGTTTCCATTGATCATCCTTGAGATGTTTCTAAAACTTAATTGGAGTCCAACTGTGGTAAATTCAATTGATTGGAGATGATTTGGAAAGTCACACAACTGTCTATATAGGTGTTAAGAACATGATGGTCACTCTGACAGAGCTCCAGAGTTCCTCTATGGAAATGGGAGAACCTTGCAGAAGGACAACCATCTCTTCAGCACTCCACCAATCAGGCCTTTATGGTAGAGTGGCCAGACAGAAGCAACTTCTCAGCAAAAGGCACATGACAGCCCGCTTGGAGTTTGCCAAAAGGCACCTAAAGGACTCGGACCATGAGAAACATAATTCTCTGGTGTGATGAAGCCGAGATTGAACTCTTTGGCCTGAATGCCAAGCGTCACGTCTGGATGAATCCTGGCACCATCTCAACGGTGAAGCATGGTGGTGGAAGCATCATGCTGCGGGGATGTTGTTCAGCGGCAGGGACTGGGAGCCTAGTCAGGATCGAGGGAAAGATGATTGGAGCAAAGTACAGAGAGATCCTTGATGAAATATTGCTCCAGTGCGCTCAGGACCTCAAGACCGGGGCGAAGGTTCACCTTCCAAGACAAAGCAGGAGTGGCTTCGGGACAAGTGTCTGAATGTCCTTGAGTGGCCCAGCCAGAGCCTGGACTTAAACCCAATCGAACATCTCTGGAGACCTGAAAATAGCTGTGCAGCGACGCACCCCATCCAACCTGACAGAGCTTGAGGATCTGCAGAGAAGAATGGGAGAAACTCACCAAATACAGGTGTGCCAAGCTCGTAGCATCATACACATTAAGACTTTGCCTGTAATCACTGCCAAAGGTAATTAAACAAAGTACTGAGTAAAGGGTCTGAATACTTATGTAAATGTGACTGCTCAGTTGTTGTTTTTGCAACAATTGATAAAAACCTGTTTTTGCTTTGTCATTATGGGGTATTGTTTGTAGGTTGATGAGGGAAAAAAACAATTTACTCCATTTTACAATAAGGCCGTAACGTAACAAAATGTCGAAAAAGTCAAGGGGTCTGAATACTTTCCGAATGCACTGTATATAGAGAGGTGTGTGCATTTCCAAATCATGTCCAACAAACGCAATTAGATAGAACCTTCTTTTACCCCGAGAAACAGATTTCCCAATCTTCTTCTCCTCTTCTTCATCTTTTATGTTGACATTCAGCTCCAGTGTTTGACTGCAGTCTTCCAGCTTCACTGATGCCATCTCTGGATCCTGCTTAGCAAACTGGGCTCCACTGTCACAATCAGGACCCAGTTACTGTAGGTTTGGACTCAGTGTGGAAGGAGAGAGGCAGGCTGGGTTTGTCCTCACTGTTGATGTTACCGGCCTCAGACTTAATCTGAATCGGCCAGTAGTAATAAAGAGAAACAGATACAAAAAGTTAGTCTTGAAAGTTCTGGCACTTTCTTTATTCTCTACAAATATGTTCACTTTTTTCTTGTTCAATTATCTAATTCAGTGCTTGACTTGGACTGAAATAGGTGCTAATACTCATTTTGGGTGTTAATTTAAGTTAAGTGTCTAATTTCCTTAATAACCTTGTCTTCACTGTATTACTTCAATCAAAAACCAACTGTATTTCCTGTTCACACCATAGCAACATTTATTGATAAAGACAGAAACAACAGAATGTGTCTGAAAATTAGTACACATGTAGAAAACTGATAATCATTACATTCATCTTCAAAACAGTATTGCGACCGTGAAATTGTCTCTATCTGATGCACCCGCACTGTCCTCACTGAAGTCTGTTGACGCTGACCGAGAGTAGCCGCCATTTTACCAGCATGGGAATTTTACACAAAAACAATAATATGCTAAACGAACACAGAAATCTCAAATAAATTCATTATTTATTAAACTAACATGAGAAAATTATGTACATCCACTCAGACAAACCCAAAGTATCTAGCTATGTGACTTGTAAAATAGTTTTTACCACGTTCTTTCACTCAATCGGTTTGACACAAAAATAACACATCAAACCTTTACCAAACGTGATAATACCTTAACGGATGTGTTACCTAGCATGGTATGACATGTTCTTTCGACATTAGAAAGTTTAAACGTGCTATTACATACCTGTAGTAATACATAGAAACGGACACAAAGGTTATCTTCTTGACTGCACAGTTCTGGCGCTTTTTTTATTCTGAAGAACATGGGATGGGCGCGCCTGCCGGAACTTCCTGTTTCCCCACTACAACGGTGCAACGGTCCGTGCATTTCGGGATCCTTGGGACGGCCCTACCAGTGTTGCCAACTCATTTTCAGTCGATTTGTTGCTAAAAGTTGCCCAATAACGTTGTGATGTCTTTGCGTGATGAAGTCATTACGTAAAAACGTAAAACTGCATAATTACATAGAATACACAATAACGTTAATCAAATTGACTGGCCATCTCGGCGACAAATATGATTTGGCATTTGTTAGTTTAGATTTGTTTGTTTATTATCACATATTTGTATTTGTAAAAGTAATATAAACACATAACATTTATATGATCAGATATTTTTATTTATAAACACAACACATTGAATTATTGAACAATTACACATTACACATTATTGAACAATTACATTTGATTTATATTCTTATTAACTAGTAGTGTATTGGTAGTTAGTTAACATGCTACCTAACTGATCAACAATTATAGGTACAAGCTAATAACAAGGTATATATGCTATCTTATTGAACAAGCAATTTAACTCAAATAATGATGTGTGCGCTAGGCATCTCTCTCCAGCTCTCTCCAGGTTGTTGTGCTGCTTGGCTGGCCTGCTGCTGCCTGTGCACGAGCTGAGCGCCTGCTGCTGACGTCACTCACAATGCACTTTTGCAGCCAGCCATGTGTGTTGTGACTGAGTGTGTGACAGAGAAAATCGTTTTAGTGTCATTTTGAGGGAAAATGTGTACATTTGAGTGTTTGAGTCAATTTTCAAAAGTTGCTAAAAGTTCCAAATAAGTTTTTAAAAGTAGCTAAATTTGTTGCTAGGTGCTGTTTGAAAAAAAAGTTTCCAGGGTAGTCTGAAAAGTTGCTAAATCTAGCAACAAAATAGCTAAGTTGGCATCACTGGGCCCTACACCATTACATGAGAACAGGGGTATCTGCCACTGCCTCCTCCTCCTCCTCCAGGACACTTCTACTTTGCATAGAGTTGATCAATCTGTTGATTGTGGCCTGTGGAATGTTGTCCCATTCCTCTTCAGTGGCTGTGTGAAGTTGCTGTATATTGACAGGAACTGGAACAAGCTGTGGTACACGTCGATCCAGCCCTCCCAAACATGCTCAATGGGTGACATGTCTGGTGAGTATGCAGGACATGGAAGAACTGGGACATTTTCAGCCTCCAGGAATTGTGGACAGATCCTTGCGACATTGGGCCGTGCATTATCATGCTGAAACATGACGTCGGCAGGACCTTGTCATGGTATCTCTGTGCATTACATTTGCCATTGATAAAATGCAATTTTGTTCCTTCTCCGTAGCTTATGCCTGCCCATACCATAACCCTGACATGGGGTACTCTGTTCATGACATTGACATCAGCAAACCACTCACCCACACACATTTTTACATTTAAGTCATTTAGCAGACACTCTTATCCAGAGCGACTTACAGTTAGTGCATACATTAAATATATATAAAGCCTTAGACCACTGCGCCACTCGGAAGAACACCACCATACACATGGTCTGCAGTTGTGAGGGTGGTTGGGCATACTGCCAGTTTTACTAAAACAAAGTTGGAGGCAGCTTATGGTATACAAATTACCATTAAATTATCTGGCAACAGCTCTGGTGGACATTCCTGCAGTCAGCATGCCAGTTGCATACTCCCTCAAAACTTGAGACATCTGCTGCATTGTCAGTGGTAGAAAAAGCACCCAATTGTCATACTTGAGTAAAAGTAAAGATACCTTAATAGAAAATGACTCAAGTAAAACTGAAAGTCACCCAGTAAAATACTACTTGAGTAAAAGTCTATAAGTATTTGGTTTTAAATATACTTCACTATCAAAAGTAAAAGTAAACGTATGAATCATTTCAAATTCCTTATATTAAGTAAACCAGATGACACCATTTTTTTTTTTTTTTTCTATTAATGGATAGCCAGGGGCACACTCCAACACTGAAAATGTATGCAATCACTAACTGTAAATGACTAAAATGTAATATTTTTCATTCGGAATGTAGTCGAGTAAAAGTTGTCCAAAATATAAATAGTAAAGTACAGATACCCCAAAAAACGACTTAAGTAGTACTTTAAATTATTTTTACTTCAGTACTTTACACCACTGGGCATTGTGTTGTGTGACAAAACTTCACATTTTAGAGTGTTTTTTTTTTTTTTACGGGGTATCTTATATATCCCAGCTTTACATAGGGTGGAAGATAGGCTTACCCTGGCGTAACGTTTTGATAACAGTGTAAATCTCTCTAGGACAAGGTGACTTTGATAAATATATTCACCTGCATTTACCCCCCAAAAATTAAATGCTAATTAGCTGCTAATGTGGCTATCCTAAAGAACTACAAATGCCATGATGATCTGGACAAGACTGCCGAATCGAGGCAAAGGTAAGGATCTCTGGATTAACTATATAATGTTAGCTAAATGTAGTAATGAATAAATAGGCTACATTTATTTAAATGGACAATTCTGATGGGGGGCACTTACCCCACGACTTTAAAAAACTCCCCTTTTCTAAAAAAAAACATTTAATTAAATAACTAAAAAAGTGTAAACTGTAGCAATTTTTTCCCCTCTATAGTTTATTAGCCTAAGCATGACCTTCATCCACATAATCCCCCCCCCCCCCCCCCCCCCCCCCAAATGTTGCTTTTTTGTGTCAGCAATTAGACATTGTTCTTAGGGGGGGCGAGTTACCCCCTAGTACCCTAGCGCCAGTCTCCTCTAGGTACATAGGATGGCTACTTCCCAACCAGAACCCTGGCCTGATGCGAACGTGAGTAGATTACGTTGAAAACAACGGTCGGCCATCTTGGAGACAGTCTCTACCTCTTATACCTCAGTGGTCAGGCGGGCACCATTCTTCAGATAAAGAAAAAAGAGCTAAAACTGTGCTGTAAAGACAATAGCTGTTGTGTCCATTTCAAATGTATTACTACAGTTATGTAATAGCACGTTTCAGCTTTCTAATTTAGAAAGAACATTTCATAACATGCTAGGTCACAAATACGTCAAGGTATTATCAAGTTTGGTAAAGGTTTTAGCTATGTGTTATTTTTGTGTCAAACCGAGTGAGTGAAGAACGTGATAAAAACTATTTTACAAGTCACATAGCTAACTAGAGACTTTGGGTTTTTCTGTGTGATTGAATGTACATAATTTCATCAAGATAATTTAATAAATAATCAATTTATTTGAGATTTCTGAGTTCGTTTACATCAACATACTTCACTGCAGACAGTGCGGATGCATTAGAGAGAGAGAGAAGTTGACGGTTGCACTACTATTTTGAAGCTGCCTGAATGTAATGTCCAGCAGTTTTCTACATGTGTTGTAATCTAGGGTTGAAACCTGTTCAACCAAAAAAGAAAGTCAAAAAGAACCGGAAACTAAAGTGTTCTATACTTTTCAGGAATAGCAGTCATTTTAAAAGCATGGAATCCAGGTAATAACGTTATTTTACTTTCCTGGCATAAAATGTAAATGTAAAATTGTTCTCCAGTCCCACAAAAATCGCAACAACCCAGGTAACAAGGACCGTAACTGAGACAGAGACATTTGTAACATTCCCCTTAAGTCTTCCAGAGGTACTGCATGTCATAGCCTGTTTGGGACATTACAGGCACATTCATAACGTTTCTAATAAGTATTATAGAGGTTATTGTCTTGTTTTGTATGCTTTGTACAAAATAATAAAATGCAGGACGACAGGATATTTATAAACGTAGCTCTTTATTAGCTAGCTATAACTGGCATGTCCATGTGTCTCTGGCCATGATCATCTTTAGAATGACCTCACCACCTGGGTGGTCTTAACCAATCATAGCACAGTATGATATGACAGTATAATGCATCCAATTACAATTCAGTATGCTGACACATATGAATATTACATCCCCCTTCTTTTAAAAAAAGAAAAAATATGTAGAACAATAAAGCGTTTCTTTTGAATAAATGCTCTGTAGTTTGAACTCGAGGTAAGTAACCATTTAAACTGCACCAACTGCATCAACATAACAGACAAACAATGATTCAGCATACTGTTACTTTTAGAACAAACATTTCTCAGCAACTCAGCTTTTCACTGTAGCAATGACATCTCAACATATCAAACAAATACCATACCAAAGCATTTCAAGTTAACTTTCAATAACAAGTTTACAGTCTGGAACTCTTTTAGGGCAGCGATCCGCCTACACCCTTTGACATTTCACAGGTCTAGGACAGCTCTAGGCTTGACCTCTCTTCCTGACCTTGTGTGATATGAAGCTGAGCATGCTTCTGTGTCAGTCAACAGTTCTTGTGGTGTTGCAGGTAAGTATGGTGTATGTTGTGTTGTGTCTGTGTTTAGTCCACCCCGTTCTCTTTCAGGGGAACAGTTCATATCGTCAGTGTGTTGTTCTTTTGTGTTCAGTAGGTGACGACGATTGCGGCGGTACACCGCTCCTTCTGCGGTGCGAACGAGATATGAACGTTCAGTGTCAGCTGGTTGGATGACGACTGCTGGCTTCCAGTAGCCATGCTCCTGGATTCTAACTGACTCTCCGTCGTTCAGTGGTGGCAGTGGTCTGGCTGACCTGTCGTAGTATCGCTTTTGCTGTTGTTGTCTCTGTGCACGTTCTGCATGCACTTCCTTGTAGCTGACGACCTCAGGTTGCAGCTGCTGGTTGGTGCTGGGAAGGATTGAGCGAAGTCTGCGGCTCATCAACAGCTGGGCTGTTGATTTGAAGTTGTCAACTGGAGTGTTGCGGTATTCAAGGAGACTGAGGTAGGGGTCTCTCTTGTCTGCTTTTGCTTTGTCCATGAGTGATTTAGCGATCTGCACAGATTTTTCAGCAAGGCCATTACTTTGAGGGTAATGTGGGCTTGTGGTGACGTGTGTGAACTCCCATGCTTTTGTGAAGGATTCAAACTCATTTGATTTGTAACAGGGCCGATTGTCAGATATTAAAGTCTCTACAATGCCATGCCTGGCAAAGGCTGCTTTCAGCTTGTGTATCACAGCTGCAGATGTGGTGCTGTGAAGCTTGTCGAGTTCGAAGTATCTGCTGTAGTAGTCCACTGTTATAATGTAGTCCTCGTTGTTCCACGTGAACAGATCTGTTGCTACGACCTGCCAGGGTCGGTCTGGGATACGGTGAGGTAACATTGGCTCTTTGGTGTTTGAGGGGCATCGTTCAAGACAGGTGGGGCATTTACCAACCATGTCCTCTATTTGTTTGCACATTCCGGACCAAAACAAAATGTCCCGTGCTCTCTGTTTGCACTTTTCCATGCCCATGTGTCCAGCATGGATCTTTGTCAAAATCTCTTCTCTGAGACTGGTAGGAATGATGATTTTCTCTCCTTTGAAAATTATTCTGTTGATCTGTGATAGTTCGTCACGATGGTTCCAGAACTCTGAGACGCTCTGAGGGCATTTTCTCCTCTCCTCAGGCCATTCTGACTGTATGACTTTCCTCAGCTGTGTGAGTTGTGTGTCTTTTTCTGTTTCTGCTCGGATCTCCTTCAGTTTTGTGTCACTAACTGATAAGTTGCTGTACACGGTGTGCACCTGCATGTCCATGCCTTCACTGAGGCTGCTGTCCTTGTAGGTAAGAAACTTCCTGGAGAGTGTGTCTGCAACAGGGATGTCTTTGCCTGGACGGTGAGTGATTGTGAAGTCGTATTTTTGTAGTTGAAGGATCATTCTCTGTAGCCTTGGCGGGGCTGCGGCTAACGGTTTCCTCATGATTGACTCGAGGGGCTTGTGGTCTGATTCCACAATGACTTGTCGTCCATAGACATACTGATGGAAACGCTTACATCCGAACAGAATGGCGTACAGCTCCTTTTCGATTTGAGCGTAGTTGATTTCACAGTCTGTGAGAGATTTGGAAGCGTAGCCGATGGGTTTTCCTTCTTGCAGTAGCACTGCCCCTAGTCCATACTTTGACGCGTCCACCTGGAGTCTGAGCTCTTTGTTGGGGTCGTAGTAGGCAAGGATTGGTCCTGGTTCTCTCGTGATCAAGTCTTTCACTTTCTGGAAAGCGATGTCGTGTTGGTTGTCCCAGAGGAACTTACTGGACTGCTTTAGCAGCTGACGCAGGGGTGCATTAGCATTGGAGAGGCTGGGTGCGAACTTGGCTAAGTAGTTGACCATGCCAAGCACTGTTTCCAGCTCTGCGTGGTTCTTTGGTGGCTCCATTTCCTTTATGGCTGAGATCTTCTGCGGATCTGGCTTGATTCCATTCGCTGTGAGAAGATGTCCGAAGTAGCTGACCTCTGTAGCGCCGACTGTGCTCTTCTCGGGGTTGAGCCGGACTCCTCTCTCGCGGGACCTTTGCAGCATCGCGTTGAGGTTTCTGTCGTGTTCCTCTTTGGTTCGACCATAGACAAGGATGTCGTCCACAATTGCCACGACTCCGTCGAGGCCTTCGTACACCTCGTCGATCTTTCGCTGAAACTCGTCTTGGGCTGAGATAATCCCAAAAGGCAGGCGACGGAACCTGTAGCGTCCAAACGGTGTGTTGAACGTTGTGAGCTTAGATGACTCTTCTGTGAACTTGATAGCCCAGTAGCCTGATCTGGCGTCCATGACACTGAAGTAGCGTGCGCCCGCTAGCTTGTGTGTGATGCCATCTAGCGTCGGTAAGGGGTAATGGGGGCGTTTGATAGCCTTGTTCAAGTCTCTTGGGTCGAGACATACTCTGAGCTTGCCTGTGCGTGGTTTCTCCACCACCACTAACGCGTTGACCCAATCCGTCGGTTCTGTAACCTTGGTGACGATGTCAGATTGCTCCATGCTCTCCAACTCTTTCTTCAGACGGGCGCGGAGAGCAAGTGGAATCTTTCTCGGTGGGTAGACCACAGGGGTTGCGTCTGGGTCAAGGTGAATGGTACATTCTCCTGGGAATAGTCCTATTCCTGTAAAAACATCAGCAAACTCCTACATGACATTCTCTATCTCTACTGGTGCTGTCACTGATAAAACTAGCTTGATAAGGTCCATGTCTAAACATGCTTTAAGACCTAGCACTGCAGGTGCTCGAGTGTCAACAACGTAAAAGTCCAACATCATGTCCCTTTCCTTGTATTTGCATTTGAGAGTGCATGTGCCTTTTACTGGGAGCTGTTCACCACCATAACCAGACAGTCTGCGCATGGTGGGCTGTAGCTCACACTCAGATGTCAAGCTTCTGTACTTACTCAGAGGAATAATGTTTACTTGTGCACCAGTGTCTAGTTTGAATTTGAGCTCTGTGCCTTGTCTTCCTATCTCAATGTCAGCAAAGGCTTGCTCTGTCTCTGATATCTGACTTTTCTGTGTCACTGAATCAATAAACAGTTCATCAGCATTTGACTCTTTGATTGACATTTCATCTTCACTCACTGTATGTACTGTTTTTCCACGGTAAACTCTGCACACTTTTGCAAAGTGATTCCATTTTCCACATTTAGTACACTGTTTGCCTTTAGCTGGGCAATTCCCCTGTTCGCCATGCACTTTGTATCCACAATATCCACATGTTTTGGGGCGTTTGGAGTCTGTGTCGCTCTGTTTTGGAGTTATGTCTGTCTCCGCTCTGAAACATGCTCTCTGGGCACTGGAGGTTTGATGTCTGCCTGACTGCGTACACTGCTTGTTCACGTGATGCGCTCGTGCTGCCGCCTGAAATGGTTTTCATCTGAACCTGTGCTAGCTCGTGAGATCTGGCTATGTCGATAGCTTTGTCCAGCGTTAACTCTGATCCAACATTCAAAAGTTTCTCTCTCACTCGCGGTGAGTGTATTCCAAATACAATACGGTCCCTGACCATCTCATCCTTGTTTGCATAATCACAGTCTTTCACAAGCAGACGCAGCTCAGTGACAAACTGTTCAAACGATTCGCTAGCGCCTTGTACTTTCTCATGGAATTTGTACCTAGCGAAAATTGTATTGGTCTTTGGCACAACATATGCTTCATAACGATCGTAGTATGTTTTCAGTACCTTTGATTCAGCCTCTGTAAGTGTCCATGTGTTGTAAATGTCTCTCCCTTTTTCACCGATCCAGAGGAGCAGGTAGCTGCACTTTTCCTCTTCTCCTCTTTCCTTCAGAGGACCCGTGAACATCAGCTCCACATGCTGTTTGAACTTACGCCATGCATCGGGTAGATTTGTAGACCCCAAATCCATTCGAGGTGAAGGAACTCCAGCAAAATCCATCTTTTAGTCCTTTTACTCTGACACCATGTCTTGTTTTGTATGCTTTATACAAAATAATAAAATGCAGGACGACAGGATATTTATAAACGTAGCTCTTTATTAACTAGCTATAACTGGCATGTCCATGTGTCTCCGGCCATGATCATCTTTTAGAATGACCTCACCACCTGGGTGGTCTTAACCAATCATAGCACAGTATGATATGACAGTAGAATGCATCCAATTACAATTCAGTATGCTGACACATATGAATATTACAACTACTACACGTATAATTCAAGTCATACCTTTATTGTCATTCATGCTCTTATTTTTAACCTAGTAGTTTTGCAAAAGTGTAACCTGCATCAATTCTAGGAAATATTGGAATAACGTGCTTAAGAGGAGCCCTGACACACACAACAGGATAACACAACTACCACATTTTCAATTGACAATCATTGATTTAAATGGATGTGGTCAATAGATTTGTATAGGCATATATACTAATTTAATTTAACTTGTAAGCCAAGGTTGGATTAGTAGGTCAATGCAACATGCACCTGGATAACCGCGTCATGAATCGGAACGGGCTCCAACGTCCTCATATACACATTATGACAAAATAAAGATCTTAATATTTCACGAAATAAAGACATAGAAGAAAACAGGTTCTAGAAACTCAATTTCTCCATGGCAATAGAATGTAAACATGTAAATTGCGCCAAACATATCCAAATATCGCCTACAACTCAATTCTCAGCACAGCATATTGGACGACTCCACAGGCATTGATCATTCGCGACTTAAGTCATTCCTGTTATCTCTAGAGCATCCCGTATATTTATAGCGCTGCATTTCGTCCCCCTCTGACCATGGATAGGGTTGGGAGCATTCCTGAGTTCACTTATGGTCCCACTAAGGTAATCTTAGGAGATATTCATTTTGGCATACTGTAAATGCCTGTGCATAATGTACCTAATAAAGCATAATTGTTTTAATTATCTTCAAAGGAATTCTGTAGAAGCAGCCTTTATTTTCAGACTCTGCAGGCCTGCTGGGAGGAAGCATATTACAATAAACAGGTAAGATTCATCCCACAAAAACAGTAACCACAGAAAAAAAGAGATAGATTTAATCCCAAAACAAGAGTTTTATATCAAGACAGTTTAGAGAAGATGGTCATAAGAGTTTTTAATATCACTTGCAAATTGTGAGACATGAGCAGTTGTGAAATGTTGCGAGAGGCCCTTCTGAAAGCACATTATATGGTCTTTAGTGGCACGGTTTCACACCTTACCTCATCTTGCAGAAGAAGTTCATGGTCCACTATCTGCTGCTCCAGAGTCGAGGCCAGGTCTCGCCCCATGTCACCATGGAGCACATGAGTGACTGGCTGGTGTCTCAGGGCAAAAAATCCCTTAGGGAGAGGTGAGTACCACGTCAGCTCTCACCTTCACTGCCATTCTCTGTCACCAGCAGCACTCCAGGAGGTGTGGGTAAAATAAACAACAGATAAATAGGAAGCCAGGAAAGTTGAAATGCTTTGTGTTTTATTTGAAGGGTGTGGAAGGAAACCCTGGAGGAGGGGAACGAACTCGCTCGGCTGGTAAGAGAATGAGAGTTAGAGACTTAGACTATCAGTCAGTGAGCTCCTTTCTAGCCTTTCAACAACTAGTCAGTACAGCAGAATATATCTGTTGTGAAATTACACTAAAGGGACTTCCTGTTTCCTACGGCAGACCTGGGAAGTAAACACCTGCCTAAAAATGATTGACATGGAGCACAAGGCTGTCTGCAAGCTCCGCCGCTCTATGCACACCACCTCTCCAGCTGGAGCTGACATGTGAGTTCCATGTACTGCCCTGCATACAGCTTGCTCCATTCATCTACACATCTGGAGCTATGCAGAAAATAACTAGGGCAGTGTTCTCTGTGTGAACATTGCACATCGTTTAGCTTTCTCTGCTGCTTTTTGTTGATTTCAGCGACCCCAAGGTCCACATCATCGTGGAGAGAGCTGTGAGGAGCATTCTGGACAAGCTGTCCAATAAGCCCTGTAGCAACCTGCTCAGCCCATCCCAGGTGGTGGTGGAGCTGGTGCCCAGGATCCTCCTGGCCCTGTGGCTTCAGCCAGAGGAAGGCCATTCAGATCACCCCATCCTCCTAAGCGGGATGGCTGTGAGTATGGTGGTGGCCGTAGGGGAGAAGCTCTCCAACACGTTGAAGGCCTCTTCTCCTCACACCCCTTTCTCCCGGGCTGCTGCTTTTGACTCTGTGAGGTCGATCCTCGGGAGAATCAACCAGTCCTTCTCCCTGGATGACCTCAAGACCCCTTTTTTTATGAGCTCTGTCTGTGCCTTTGTGGCGGACGAGGTGAAAAGCTACTTCCAGCCTACTGCAGACACCCTGCGAGTTCCCCCTGTCCTAGTGGTGGCCTTCTCCGCCACACTACCAGCTGATATCCAAGCAGGTGAGTAGCACTCATAGAAAGCACTCTGACAGATGCCTTTTGTCATGACATCCTGGTGCCTTGTAGTAGTAGAGCCAATCAGGATTTTAATTGTCACCCCTAACACAGATGCAGACCAGGCTTCTTCCCACCTGGAGGTTGTGGAAATCCCCCATAACACAGAGGCAGACCCAGCTTCTTCCCACCCGGAGGTTGTGGACATCACCCCTAACACAGAGAAAGACCCGGCTTCTGCCCACCTGGAGGTTGAGGGATTCACCCCTAACACAGAGTTTGACCCAGCTTCTCCCCACCTAGATGTTGTTGACATCACCCGTAGCAGAGAGGAAGACCCGGCTTCTTCCCACATAGTGGTTTTGGACATCACCCCTAACACAGAGGCACACCTGGCTTCTTTCCACCTGGAGGTTGCTGACAAAACCCGTAGCACAGAGGCAGACCCGGTATCTTCCCACCTGGAAGTTGAGGACATCACCCCTAACACAGAGGCACACCTGGCTTCTTCCCATCAGGAGCTTGTGGACATCACCCCAAACACAGAGGCAGACCCGGCTTCTTCCCACCTAGAGATTGCGGTCATCAACCCTAACAAAGAGGCACACCTGGCTTCTTCCCACCTGGAGATTGTGAACGTCACCCCTAACACAGAGGCTGAGACGGCTTCTACCCACCTGAAGTTTGTGGACATCACCCCTAACACAGAGTCAGACCCTGCTTCTTCCCACCGTATGGTTGTTGACATCACCCATAACTCAGAGGTAGACCCAGCATCTTCCCACCTGAAGGTTGTGGACATCACCCCTAACACAGAGGCAGACCCGGCTTCTTCTCACCTGGAGGTTGTGGACATCACCCCTAACAAAGAGGCACACCTTGCTTCTTCCCACCTGGAGGTTGTGGACATCACCCCTAACAAAGAGGCACACCTGGCTTCTTCCCACAAGGAGCTTGTGGACATCACCCCTAACACAGAGGCTGAGACGGCTTCTACTCACCTGAAGTTTGTGGTCATCACCCCTAACACAGAGTTAGACCCGGCTTCTTCCTATCAGGAGGTTGTGGAAACCACCCCTAACACAGAGACAGACCCGGCTTCTTCCCACCTGGAGCTTGTGGACATCACCCCAAACACAGAGGCAGACCCGGCTTCTTCCCACCTAGAGATTGCGGACATCAATTCTAACAAAGAGGCACACCTGGATTCTTCCCACCTGGAGGTTGTGAACATCACCCCTAACAAAGAGGCAGACCCGGCTTCTTCCCACCTGAAGGTTGTGGACATCAACCCTAACACAGAGGCAGAGCCAGCTTCTTCCCACATGGAGGTTGTGGACATCATCACTAACACAGAGGCAGACCCAGCATCTTCCCACCTGGAGGTTGTGAACATCACCCCTAAAACAGAGGCAGAACCGGCTTCTTCCCACCTGGAGCTTGTGGACATCACCCCAAACACAGAGGCAGATCCTGCTTCTTCCCACCTGGAGTTTGTGGACATCACCCCTAACACAGATGCAGACCCGGCTTCTTCCCACCTAGAGGTTGTGGACATCACCCCAAACACAGAGGCACATCCTGCTTCTTCCCACCTGGAGCTTGTGGACCTCACCCCTAACACAGATGCATACCCTGCTTCTTCACTCTTGGAGATTGTGGACGTCACACCTGAAGAAAAGCCTCTCATGGTGGCCGTCTACGCCACTCTGCCATCTGACATCCAAGCAGGTGAGTAAGACTTATAGAAAGCACTCTGACAGGTGCCGTTCATCATGATAACATGTAAAGTGTTGGTCCCATGTTTCATGAGCTGAAATAAAAGATCCCATTCAACTGGCCAGTGTTTAGAACCTACGGTTTGCATTTATTTACATTCTGTCCCGCTTTTGTCCCTTTCCAGAGGATGTTGCTGTGGTCACCCTGGACGTCACCCCACACGTCACCAAGGACGTGACCCTGGATGTTCCATGCAGGGCGAGGAAAGGGGCAGTCCAGCGTTTTTTTTGCAGGCTTTGGAGGGCAGTGTGCTGCTGCGCTTGCCACAAGGAAGAGGAGGAACAATATTAATTATTCATTAGACCAGAAACAGGATTGAACCATATACCATTAAATTCTTTGCATTATAGTTGCCTTCAATTCTGATTTTCTTCTGTTTAATTCTTAATTAATTTCAGAACATTTCTCTAAACTCTGTGGAGTAGGTTGTATAGACAGGTGGGAAACATCCCAATCCCAATTTTAATGCTTTTAATAATTAACTTATTACATTTTTTTATCTAAGCAAGGTTAAAAGATTAACGTTTCGGCCTAGTCTATGACAATATGCAAGTTGTGTTTGCCCAGTTAAAGGGGGACCCAGACTCACCCTGGTTCTTGAGGGTTGCAGACACTGAATAATTATCATTTCAAATAAATGGCACTTTTCAAGTCTTGACTAAAAACCTTTAATGAATATGAATTTAAATACAATTGACTTGAGGATCAGAGCAGGCAGGCTGACTGGCTTGCCCTGAAGGCCCTCTGCCTCTACCTCTGTGTGGTTAATCTCAGCCAAGAGGTTGTATGGGTTGTCTGTCTCTCTCTGGGTGTGAATCACTATCACTATGACCTCTCGCTCCGCCTGCCCATTGGCCTGATTAGAAGGCTTCCCCTCTCATTCCTTGTTCACAGGAGCAGGGGTGATGGCATCCGGGGTAACCTCCTCCTCTCCTGTATCTAACCCATCTTTCTGGCTGTGAGTTCGACTGAGGTCACTCGTTCTCTCTCCCAGGGTGTTGGATAGTTTCTCCTCCTCTGTGTCTTGTGTATTTTCTATATTGTAGAATAATAGTGAAGACATCAAAACTATTAAATAACACATATGGCATCATGTAGTAACCAAAAACGTGTTACACATATCAAAATATATTTCAGATTTGAGATTCTTCAAAGTAGCCACCCTTTGCTTGATCACAGCTTTGTACATACAGAATAATACGAAATGTTCTGAGACCAGGTTGCGCTTTCACCTCCCCCGGTAAGAGGGGAATAAGGCAACCTCAGAGTTACATTCAAGGATACTTTATTGACACACATGGATGAAATGGACATGGAAAGGTAGTGGAATGATAGTGGTCCTGTAATGGACAGATAACAGGGCTAATGAATATGCACAATAACTGATAGCACAAGTAGAGCAACAACGCTATTAACAAAGGAAGGGCTGTATTAATGGCATAATGCTACCTGCGGAGTATTACACAACACAGTAAAACACAGAGAGGCAACTTACAATAGGCAATGGTAGTAAATATAAAGAACAACAAGGAAGAATGATATACATGTTACAAACTCACTTTGTGCACGTACACTATCCCACGGTATATCTGTGCATTCAAATTGTCATCGATAAATGCAATTGTGTTCATTGTCTGTAGCTTATGCCTGCCCATAACATAACCCCACTGCCACCATGGAGCATTCACAACTTTGACATCAGCCAACAGCTCACCCATACGCTGCTTTACAAGTGGTCTGAAGTCGTGAGGCCAGTTAGAAGTACTGCCAAATTCTCTAAAGCCGCCTTGGCTTATGGTTGAGAAACTAACATAAACGTATCTGTTAACAGCTCTGGTGGACATTCCTGCAGTCCGTAAGCCAATTGCACGCTGCCTCAAAACTTGAAACATCTGTGCATTGTGTTGTGTGACAAAACTGCACATTTTAGAGTGGCATTTTATTGTCCTCAGCACAAGGTGCACCTGTGTAATTATCATGCTGTTTAATCAGCTTCTTGATATGCCATATTTGTCAGGTGGATGGATTATCTTGGCAAAGGAGAAATGCTTGCTTACAGGGATGTAAACAAATTTGTGCACACAATTTGAGAAAAATAAGCTTTTTGTGCGAACGAAATATTTCACGCTTTTATTTCAGCTCATGAAACATGGGACCAACACTTTACATATTGCGTTAATATTTTTGTTCAGTGTAGTTATTAGGTTGGGAGAATGGGATCCTATCTGGGCTAGCTAAAGCCAAATTCATGGTTAGTAGTATGACAGAGAAAAAATAACAAGACAAATTTAAACATCACAAATCTGAGGGGGCAGGTGACCCTGTGCCCCCTTTGGGCATGAGGTCTCTGCTATCAACCACATCATTCTGTCTCCGTGAATATTCAAAACAGACACATTCATTCAGGTCTGGTACTGTTCCTACCATATAGATCAGGGATGGACAATTCCTGTCCTTGGGGGCCGGAGTGGTGTCACACTTTTTCCGCACACTCTCTAAAACACAAGGCCAAATATTCACTGGAGTTGCTTACCAAGATGACATTGAATGTTCCTGAGTGGCTTAGTTACAGTTTTGACTTAATTCGGCTTGAAAACTTATGGCAAAAAAAAAAAATGGCTGTCTATATAATGTATATTGCATATATTTTACAATCCAGTTGTGCAAAGCTCTTGGAGACTTACCCAGAAAGACACAGCTTTAATCGACTCAGGGGTGTGAATATTTATGTAAATGAGATATTTCTGTATTTAATTTCCAATACATTTGCAAAAATTTCAAAAACGTGTTTTCACTTTGTCATTATGGGGTATTGTATGTAGCTGCGTGAGAGAAAATATTATAGTTGAATCCATTTTGAATTCAGGCTGTAAGAAAACAACATGTGGAATAAGTTAAGGGGTATGAATACTTTCTGAATGCACTGTATATCTGCAAGAAAATGATAAATATGTGAATGTTTGAAAGGGGGTCATATAAACATTGCCTTATTTATATTTTTACAGACAATATTAAGTGAATTCTGTCTGAAATAGTCATGCTATAATGGGCATAGTTTCTCAGACCAAATTTCCATTCTGGCTGAAACAAAGCAATCTGATCATGCTCCAGTCAAATACAGCTATAGGGAATGCCTATACATTGTCCAATCTCCTTCCACACATTGATTTCATTCTTCGCATCTTTATTCAGAAACAAACAAACTTGCTGTTTCAGTGTCTTGTTGCAGGTTGTGCAATGTTCAAAAGTGTGTGTGATATTAGCATTAACTTGTGTGTGTGGTGTCAAGCGTGGATGGTCCTATGTATGCAAATAGCCGAGATTGGATATTTCAGCACCATGGACAGCAGCAACATTGGGATAGCGAGATCTGTAATTCAGCAACACATGACACTGGATAGCGGCTGTCTCAGGTGAACTTGGCATTGGGAAAATCCCATCTAATAGGAAACGAGGCATAGGAGGCAAAAAGACTGAAAGAGAAGACTTCCACAGGAACTCTATGCTTAACTGTTCTGCCACATTCATTTCAAATGTTACATTTTTCGATTTGTAAATAAAAGGGAACACATCTGCAAATAATGTAAATTGACTTTTCTAACTACACTGTACAGCTTTAGTGTGTCTGTGTCTCATAGGTACAACTGCAAGCAATTCGCTTCTCAAATCCTTCTCAAATGTCTGTTTAATGTGAGAAACTAAATTAAAAACAATCGTTAGACTAATACAATGCGTACTGTCACAAATTATTACTATTCCCAACAAGACAACGAAGTGATGGTCTTTACCCACCATGGAGACTTATAAAGGCTACTTCCCCCCCACCAAAAGTTCCCACGCAGAGCGATGTTGTTTACTACATCATTATGCATATGTAGCGTGGTTCGTTCTGCGTTGTGTACTTTTAATTAGGACACTGCCACAACTGGAATTCTGATGGTTGGATAATTTTTATTCGACCTGCACACGAAGAGACAAAAAAATGAAGTTAGCCCTTGGTGCAGCCACAGCTCTCGGGCACCTTGCTAGTTGAAGGTCAGGCAAAAGAGAACAGGTGCTGCATGCACACATTCAGTGCCTAACAACACACTATACAATACAAGTAAAATGATATACAACATAATTCTGACAAAATAAAAGACATACCTGTACACGAAGAGACAACACACAATAGGTTAGCCCTTGGTGCAGCCACAGCTCTCGGGCACCTGCGTGAGCACATAGAAACTCACTCAAACACTGCCCCAAATACTCCCGAGTTACAATAGGTACCCTAATTAGCGAGCTTGGTGAAAGTTGTTAACATACATCTTTATATTGTCCACATTGTAACAAAACCTGTAGTTGCGTAACAGCACTTTGTGTAACTTTACCACAGTTTTATGTTGACAAATTACGGTGCCAAGGACAACATACCTTGCTAGTTGAAGGTCAGGCAAAAGAGAACAATAAGAGGGTACATAAATACAGATAACCCGCGATGGACCAAACCAAAATATACACAACTTTTACAATTAGGTGTATTTACAATATAGATATATAAAAATGTTTGTACACCAAAAAATTACATTAGCTATGCAGCTGTAATTAAATAAAAACCACATTGAATTATTATTATTATTATTATTATTAACTTATTAACATCCCCTCTTGACCTGGCCTAGTTGAACTGTCCTTGTGTGCAACTTGGTGCATAATCTAGGGGAACAACATCACACTACTACATTCACCCCTACTGTTTTACACTAGATTATAAACACAAAACAAAACACACTGTCACGCTCTGGCTCCGGGACTTTGTATTTTGAGCCAGGGTGTGTTCGTTTTGGTTGTGTTTTGTTTTGGTTGGGTTGTCATTGGTTTTGTGTTTCCCTTATTTGGTCAATGACTCCCAATCGGAGGTAACGAGTGTCAGCTGTCGGCTCGTTATCTCTGATTGGGAGCCATATTTAAACTGTCTGTGTTCACCTTGTGTTTGTGGGATTTTGTTAGTGTGGTTTCATTGTGTACCATAGACGTCATGTTTTCGTTGTTTTGTTCGTGTGTACGTTAAAATAATAAATATGCTCGCTACCAACGCTGCGCTTTGGTCCTACTTCATAGACGATCGTGACACACATTACCTCGAAGGTAACAAAGCAAAGAAAGAAAGAAAAAAAATTCACACCCACAGGGCGACAGAGTAACCCAGTGTAGTCCCTTAATTCTTGACCCACAAATGGTTGATCAGCTGGAAAGCTATCCCGTGAAGGATTAGGAAAAATAAGAGGTAGCTAATCCCTTATTCAACCCTATACAAAAAATGCCAAATACATTTTATGCTGATGAACTACACACAAAGTTACATGAATTGTCAAAAATATTATACAAACCCACAAATCACTCTAAGACCCACTTAGATTACCACATACACACAACAAAGAAAAGGTAGGCAATATCCTACCGTCACTGAGAAACCAAGAATTGTTTCATTTCCTGTGTAGACATAGTTTGGATTAGCCTATTCACTGGATTAATAAATCTACCTAGTCTAGTCCGAACACCCTCACCCAAAAACCTAGCAGGAATGTCACGGACAGCACCAACCGTGCTCAAAGGTCTAACCTCAGGTTGGGGAGTACTACAGATCAGCATATCCGGAGCCAGCACACTTTCAATTTCCGACTCAACACTAGTAGTGTCAGACGACTGATCAGAATCCTGGTAGATTGTCACAGACCAGACTGACAAAGCATCTTCAACCAAGTTAACAACATCAGGCACAGCACCATCCCAGCTGAGTGGAGTTTCACTATAAGAATTCTTGTAGGCTTTGGGGATCTCAGCCCCGAAACCTGAAGGATCTGGAGAAGGTCTGTATGGAGGAGCGGGCCAAAATCCCTGCTGCAGTGTGTGCAAAACTGGTCAAGACCTACAGGAAACGTATGATCTCTGTAATTGCAAACAAAGGTTTCTGTACCAAATAATAAGTTCTGCTTTTCTGATGTATCAAATACTTATGTCATGCAATAAAATGCAAATTAATTACTTAAAAATCATACAATGTGATTTTCTGGATTTTTGTTTTACATTCCGTCTCTCACAGTTGAAGTGTACGTATGATAAAAATTACAGACCTCTACATGCTTTGTAAGTAGGAAAACCTGCAAAATCGGCAGTGTATCAAATACTTGTTCTCCCCACTGTATGTACTGGATATCATTTTTATTTTACATTTTTAGTCATTTAGCAGACGCTCTTATCCAGAGCGACTTACAGTTAGTGAGTGCATACATCATTATGAGTGCATACATCACTCTTCCTACCCTTGCCTCTCCTAGGCTTCTTCTGACCTGTAGTTAGCTGAAACAATGGCCTAGCAACCATGGAACAATTCTCAATGTAGTGCTGATAGTATACTACCATACCAAGGAAATAACCTATTTTGATAGGAGATGGTATGACACCATCAGCTTCACTCTCAGCTTCACTCTCAGTCACATTCAAAATGGTTTGAACTTTAGCAGGGTCAGTGGCTACACCCTCCTGAGAAATGATGTGGCCCAAAAACTTTACAGACCTCCTCAGAAACTTGCACTTAGATGGAGACAGTTTAAGGTTGTGCTCCTGCAACCGCTGAAAAACCATCTCAAGTCTCTGCAGACTCTCTTCCTCCGTCTTAGCAAAAACCATCAGATCATCCAAGTAACAAAGGAGACTTAGAACGTTTTTGGTCACCAAAGATGGTCAGCATCATTCTCATAAAAGTAGCCGGGCTGTTGCAGAGGCCCTGAGGTAACCGATTGTACTCGTGCAGACCTAAAGGGGAGGAAAAGGCAGTGTATTTCTTGTCCTCTTCATGCAGGGGCACGTTGTAATACCCTGACGTCAAATCCATTGTGCTGAAGAAGGCATTACCTCCCAGAATGCATACAGGAGAACTCTCGGCCACGGTTGGTGCGCAAAGGCGTCCCTTCCCAGTGGCGGTTCGTCCTGTTCCCTCAGAGAGAACCACAGAGGACATTGCGCATTCACGCATGACGCGAATAGGTCCACCTCGGCTCTCCCGAATTGTTCCCAAATCTGGAGAACAATGTCTGGATGCAGACACCACTCGTCGTCTCGAGGACCCCCTCTTGACATGAGGTCTGCTCCTATGTTCAAGTAGCCCGGAATGTGTGCTGCTCTCAATGAGCGAAGGTGCTCTTGAGCCCACAGCCACAATTCCTCTGCCGCCCGATGGAGAGCAGGAGACCTGACTCCACCCTGGCGATTTATGTGGGCTACTGTGGTCCGGTTGTCTGACCAGACCAGCACATCGCGACCCCGAAGGGTAGACGCGAAGTGGGTCAGAACCAGTCGAACTGTTTCCAACTCCAGGAGGTTGATGTGACGACCTGATTGAGGCCACACACCTCCTATCGCTTGTGTCTGACATGTCCCTCCCCATCCCGTCAGGGACGCATCCGTGAATACTGGGATGTGAGAGGACACCTTTCCTATCGGGACTCCGTGCGTGAGAACGCGCAAGTTTCTCCAATAGTTTAGGTCTGCACTGAGCGAGAGGGGAACCACCACCAACCAATGACGTTGACGCAATGGGTCTAGTCTTGGTTGGGCGAACCATCGCTGCATCCTGCGCATGTGCAGGAGTCCCAGCGGAACCACAGAGTGGGCTGACGACATGAGACCCAAAAGTGACATGATCGACAGCGCCGTCACCGTGTGATTCGGACGACACTTCCTTAGGGCTAGCAACAAGGCTACCCTTCGGGGGTCCGAAATTCGAGCCCTCATCCTCACAGTGTCTAGCTGTATCCCCAGGTAGACAATCTGATGAGTGGGCTAGGGCGCGCTCTTTTTCCAATTCACAGCGAACCCCAGACTTGTGAGATGCATCACTGTCTGTGTTGTGTGAGTGATCGCCAGCTCTGCTGACGGGACGAGAACCAGTAGGTCGTCCAGGTAGGCTAGTAGCCATATTCCCTGACGACGGAACGGTTCCAATGCCGCCTCCACACACTTGGAAAATGTGCGAGGTGCCAGGGCGTACCCAAATGGCATCCTCGTGTATTCGTACGCCACCCCTTGAAAGGCGAACCGCAGAAACTTCCTGTGACGCGGCTGAACCGGCACATGAAAGTACGCATCCTTTAGGTCTATGCTCGTACAAAAGTCCCCTCTCTGGACACATTCCAGCAGACGTTTTGTCGTTAGCATTCGGAAGGGCCGTTTGGTTATGCTCTCGTTGAGAATGCGTAAATCCAAAATCGGCCTCACTCCCCCCGTCTTTTTGGGCACTAGGAAATAAGGCGAATATAGCCCTTTGTTCCTTTGCTCCCGGGGAACTACTGTCACCGCCTCCTTCGCCAAAAGTTCTGTAATCTCTGTCATCAGAGCGGCCACTTTGTCTGGCGTTTTCATCACCGTCCCCACCACTCCCCTGAACGGGGGTGGGGTCCGGTGGAATTGGAGAGCATAACCCTTCTGCAACGTCTGTTCTAGCCAGCGTGAGAGGGTGCAGCTTCTTCGGCACTGCCAGCAATGTAGAGAAAGTGGCTGGGCGCGAAGCTGTGGTGCATCCAGTAGGAAGGACCTGTATTCTTCTATGGCCCTTACCGCCACTGTTCCCCAACATTGAAGTGGTGGAACAGCCCAAGGTGGGCCTCCCGTAAAAGGGAGAGGAAATGCGTTCTGAGAAAGAAAGAGGAGTAGCGACGTCGGTTAAACCCGTAACCGTCGTATTCCTGCCCTCCTTGAACGCATCGCGGGTCTGAATTGCACTGACCGAGGCCACAGCCTGCGGCAGGGCACCATCCCCAGCAAGCGATTGCGTCATCTTAGGTGACTGCAATTCGCTATCAGAGCCCTTCACTACAGTACTCCTAGAAGTCTGTAGTATGAGGTCTCTATGAGGTAAAACAAGGCGGCGCCTTGATACCTTCTTAACTTTCACCTTCTGTGTGTGTTCAACTCTGCACCCCTGGTGGGTTGATTCACGCTCAGTGTGGTGAGTACTGGCTCGTTCTGTCAGGGGAGCTGATACTTTGGTTATACCCATAACGCTAGTAATCCTGCCCTCCGTGAACGTAGCATGGGTCTGAATCGCATTAACCGAGACCTTGGTCTGCGATAATGTGCCGTTCCCAGATAGCTGCTGTGTTACAATGCCTGGGGGCGGCGATACTCTGGGCACCTTGGTGAACGTAGCATGGGTCTGGCTCGTACTAGTGGAGACCTTAGTCTGTACTAGTGCGCCATCCCCAAATAGCGGCTGCGTCCTCATGTCAGAATCTGACCGGGATTGCTGCCTTCTATGTAAAGCACTTCTTATACGTGAAGTGTGATGTGACGACCTGATTGAGGTCTTCTGGATACCTACTCTTAGTGCCTGTTCAGCAACGCACCCCCGGTGGGCTGAACGGCTCTTAGAGTGGTAAGGAAGAGAGGGTGAGATTTGAACGCTCTCGGACGTATTATGGAAAAGAGGCTATTTTTTGACAAAGTCAGGTGGAGCCAACTCTTTATTAAACACATCAACAAAAGCATTTACATCAGCACCCGTCCCTTCAACCGAAGGGTGGGGGGGAACAGTGGGCGTGTTCGACACCATCGATGCGTCCTCCATCCTCTCCCCCGCGTCCCGTCACGTACGCCTCCTCTTGCCTCCCTTGGAGGGCCAGGTCGGCGTCCTCGTCACCTCCCTCGCCGGCTGTAGTGGGGCTACCGTAGCTGCTGGGAGGGCCGAGCCCGCTCCGTTGCTGCTCGTGGCCGCCGGATGACGCCGATTACGCCGCCTCGTCGTAGACCCCGGTCTACTTAGAGGGGCGGAGGTACAGTGAGGGAAAAAAGTATTTGATCCCCTGCTGATTTTGTACGTTTGCCCACTGACAAAGAAATGATCAGTCTATAATTTTAATGGTAGGTTTATTTGAACAGTGAGAGACAGAATAACAATAAAAAAATCCAGAGAAACGCATGTAAAAAATGTTATGAATTGATTTGCATTTTACTGAGGGAAATAAGTATTTGACCCCCTCTCAATCAGAAAGATTTCTGGCTCCCAGGTGTCTTTTATACAGGTAACGAGCTGAGATCAGGAGCACACTCTTAAAGGGAGTGCTCCTAATCTCAGTTTGTTACCTGTATAAAATACCTGTCCACAGAAGCAATCAATCAATCAGATTCCAAACTCTCCACCATGGCCAAGACCAAAGAGCTCTCCAAGGATGTCAGGGACAAGATTGTAGACCTACACAAGGCTGGAATGGGCTACAAGACCATCGCCAAGCAGCTTGGTGAAAAGGTGACAACAGTTGGTGCGATTATTCGCAAATGGAAGAAACACAAAATAACTGTCAATCTCCCTCGGCCTGGGACTCCATGCAAGATCTCACCTCATGGAGTTGCAATGATCATGAGAACGGTGTGGAATCAGCCCAGAACTACACAGGAGGATCTTGTCAATGACCTCAAGGCAGCTGGGACCATAGTCACCAAGAAAACAATTGGTAAGGCCGTGAAGGACTGAAATCCTGCAGCACATGTATATGTGCTCAAGAAAGCACATATACATGCCCATCTGAAGTTTGCCAATGAACATCTGAATGATTCAGAGGAGAACTGGGTGAAAGTGTTGTGGTCAGATGAGACCAAAATGGAGCTCTTTGGCATCAACTCAACTCGCCGTGTTTGGAGGAGGAGGAATGCTGCCTATGACCTCAAGAACACCATCCCCACCGTCAAACATGGAGGTGGAAACATTATGCTATTTCTGCTATGGGGACATCACAACTTCACCGCATCAAAGGGACGATGGACGGGGCCATGTACCGTCAAATCTTGGGTGAGAACCTCCTTCCCTCAGCCAGGGCTTTGAAAATTGGCCGTGGATGGGTATTCCAGCATGACAATGACCCAAAACACACGGCCAAGGCAACAAAGGAGTGGCTCAAGAAGAAGCACATTAAGGTTCTGGAGTGGCCTAGCCAGTCTCCAGACCTTAATCCCATAGAAAATCTGTGGAGGGAGCTGAAGGTTCGAGTTGCCAAACGTCAGCCTCGAAACCTTAATGACTTGGAGAAGATCTGCAAAGAGGAGTGGAACAAAATCCCTCCTGAGATGTGTGCAAACCTGGTGGCCAACTACAAGAAACGTCTGACCTCTGTGATTGCCACCAAGGGTTTTGCCATCAAGTACTAAGTCATGTTATGCAGAGGGGTCAAATACTTATTTCCCTCATTAAAATGCAAATCAATTGATAAAAAAATTTACATGCGTTTTTCTGGATTTTTTTTTTGTTATTCTGTCTCTCCCTGTTCAAATAAACTTATAAATAAAAATTATAGACTGATCATGTCTTTGTCAGTGGGCAAACGTACAAAATCAGCAGGGGATCAAATACTTTTTTCCCTCACTGTAGATGGCCTTTGGGGAGGAGGGAGGCCGAGTCGTCCTGCCAACGGCAGGTGCTTGGCCAACTGCTTCTTCTCCTCCTCCAACTTCGAAAAACGCTCCGTCGCCTCTTTGACTGCGACCCCAAAGAGGCCGTCGTCAGAGAGGGGGGCGTTCAAGAGAGACGTCCTGTCTGCCTCTTTCATGGAAGTCAAAGACAACCAGAGGTGTCGTTCCCCGACCACCATCTCTGTCTTACCCGTGGTTAAACGGGACAGAGAGGTCGCCAAGAGGGCAATGTTGTTAGCTGCTGCTACAGCTTGGGCTCCCAACCAAAAAGACTTCTCTAACAGCGACGCTGTGAGTCGGTCCTTCTGGGATGGCAACGTGGCCTTCTTGGAAGAGGGCCAAGGGCTCGAACCCGGTACGAGATACGCCGCCATGGCGCTCTCTAACCTGGGGATTCCCTGACCCTGAAGCCTTCCTTCCACTCTCGTGAATGGGAGATAAGCTTTTACAGGCGAACGCGCCGCTAAAGGTGCCTCCCACGAGCCTCCAACGTACCTAGCCAAAGAAGGCATGGCAGGAGCCACTGGCTCTGCCGCCTTCCTTGGCCTGGAATAAGGACCGCCCTCCATCATATCAACCTCCGGTGCGGAGGGAAGAGGGGGCAGCTCTATTGCCAGCCATTGAGCAGCTCTCTCAATCAGACCCGGAAAATCCGCTCTCAGAGAGGCTGCAGCGAAAGAGAGAGCTTCTTATCTCTCAGAGCTCGTATCCCCTTCGCTATAAGGACTACAAGCCCTCTCGCTCTCCAAAGGAAAGGGGGGCTTGAAAGTATGAGGGACGGGGTCCGACTGTTCCATTGGAATGCCAGACCCTTCCTCAAAATCCCCATCTTCCCCCGAGTCTGCGCCGTCGGACGACGCCTCTGAAGCAGAGGCTAGTATCGACAACACATCCTCAAGGGGGATGTCCTCCCTGAAAAACGCCCAACGCTGCTTCCTCTCCTTTAAAGAAAGGAGGGCGCAGGAGGCGCAATTCGGGGGACTGCAGACGCCTTCCTTGGCATGCTGGGATCCGAAACACAAGAAACATAAGTCATGGTGGTCACCGGCCGCCATGGAAGTGCATCTGCACTGAGCTCTGAAAATAGCTTTTGGGGGTGGAAATTCTCCCGGTGTGCTCATTTAGACGACGTTGATGACTGGAATATCAACGGCGTTTTCGTCCTAAGTCTTCGTGCTTCGTCTCTTCTTGGCTCTTCAGTCTAGTCATCCATAATTAGCCCATTATTATGTTATGGTCATTGAATTGATTAGCCCACTAACCACGTGTTAAATGTGTAGTGTAGCTTCACTGTGTAGGACTATGAATTGGGCAGCTATAGGCTATTTGTTAATAGGCTAATTATGTTCTGGCCCGCAGACTAGCTACAAGCTCAGCAACACATTGACTGGAGGCCAAACCTAGTTGCCAACCCCCCTATATTGTAAATTCAATCTGGTTGGTATAAGATTGAAATGGGAAAATAATGTACTTGTGAAAACCCTATGAAATAGCTCCCCAATACCGTCTGATGTATATATTTAATGTATTACATGAATGGTGACCACAGCCCTTCCGACAATATATTTAAATTGTGATTTTTTTCCACCCTGCTGCATGTAGTCAATGTATTCCATTTCAAATGTGTCTCCCAGTGCGGCTTTACTTCCGGGCTGTGACAGATCTGGCCGTATCTTCTCTCTATGTTTCTAGGCCTACACCAGGCATAGGGATGGTTGGTAGAAGATTGAAATAGACACTAAATATTTCACTTAAAACTGTTTGTTTCATTTAATTATACACAAGAGAAGAAGTTGCCCAGCATAAATTCATGTACAAACATTATTTTTCGTCATTTAGCAGATGCTCTTATCCAGAGCGACTTATAGGACCAATAGAGGTTAATTGCCTTAATCAAGGGCACAACAACAGATTTTTCACCTAGTTGGCTCGGGATTCAAACCAGCGACCTTTCAGTTACTGGCCCAACACGCCAGATCAATTAACTTCAATACAGTTATTCAAATACATTCATAATCAATTAATAAAATAATGAATCTAGTTTTAAAAGACAATTTATAAAACACAAGTAGTCAATTCATAGCCTGTTTATCATTAAACAAAAGTTGTTTAGTAATATAAAATAATCCACCCAAACTGATCATCACACCATCTTTATCTGATGTACACTGAGTGTACAAAACATTAGGAACACCTGCCTAATATTGAGTTGCACACCCCATTGTCCTCAGAACAGTCTCAATTCGTCGGGGCATGGACTGTCCAAGGTGTGTAGAGCGTTCCAAAGGGATGCTGGCCCATGTTGACTGCAATGCTTCCCACAGTTCTGTCAAGTTGGCTGGGAGTGGATCTCTACCCCAAATAGCTCATTCCATCTCCTCCCACAGATGCACAATTGGATTGAGATCTGGTGACTCGGCAGGCCACTGCAGTTAGCGGAATTCACTGTCATGTTCTTGGAACCATTCCTGGACAAGGCTTGTTGCATGGGGCATAATCCTGCTGAAAGAAATCTATTTACAGATGGATACACTGCTGCCATGAAGGGATGCACCTGATTGGTAACGATGTTTAGATATCCTGTGGCATTCAAACGTTGCTCCACTTTTATCAAGGGGCCCAATGTGTGCCATGAAAACACAGCCCACACTACCACCACCAGCCTGCAATGCTGACACACGGCATGGATGCATGTACTCATGGTTTCCTCCATACCTTAGTCCTCCCATCAGCATGAAACAGCAGGAACCGGGATTCATCAGACCAGGCAATGTTTTTCAAATTCTCCAGTGTCCAGTGTTTTCATTCCTTAGCCCACTGCAGTTTCTTGTTTTCTGCTGAAAGCTAATGAGGATCCATAATAAATACACCACAACTACATCATTAAGGATCATAGCTTTCACCTGGGTTCACCTGGTCAGTCTATGTAATGGAAAGAGCAGGTGTCCTTAATGTTTTGTCCACTCAGTGTATGTTGTGTCTACTAGCTCATTTCCCACAGAAAACTGCAGAGGGAAGCAGTACCACCCAGTCAACCATCAGACTCCATTGTGAGACGCCTCAAATAGGATATTCAACCCTAAGGGCAAATCCAAGGTCATCTCAATATCTTTACAGTAGAAGCTAACAAAACACACCAAAACTGACCAGGTGAACACTGATCAGTAAAGTAAAGAGAGGCTAACATTCTAGAACGCTCCCTTTGATTTTGAATTTTAGGACCCCTTTAGATATAAAAAAATATATTTAAAAATGAATTTGGCCTTTACTACTATATCCAATAGAAACACATTGAATAACACATTCATAAATGGCCCAAAAACAGACTAATGGTGAAAACTGATCATCACATCATCTCTATCTGATACATTCAGTACAATGTAGTATTTTATTATTGGGGTACAAACAGGAAACACAAAAAATACATCAAATACATCATCATGCACTACATTTACAATTTAGTCATGTTGCAGATGCTCCCATCCAGAGAGACCCACAGCTAGTGCATTCATCTTCTGATAGCCAGGAGAGACAACATAGTGGCTACAAAAACCTCCCTATAAAGCAGGAACCCAGGGAGAAACATAGAGAGGAACCAGGCTCAAAGGGGTGGCCAGTCCTCTTCTGGCTGGACCAGGTGACATATGTTTACATATCAGTAGGCTGAACAATACAAAAGGGGGGGGGAAACTATTCTAAAAGTTGGTAAGAGTCGAAAGCTAAAAAGGGGCAAAAGTCGTGAAAATTATGAGCCATATCATCCTCAACAGCAAACACAGGTTCTTAGAAATGTTTTCACATTTATTAAAAACAATAATACCTTATTCACATACAGTTGAAGTCAGAAGTTTACATACACCTTAGCCAATTCCTGACATTTAATCCTAGTAAAAATTCCCTGTCTTAGGTCAGTTAGGATCACCACTTTATTTTAAGAATGTGAAATGTCAGAATAATAGTAGAGACAATGATTTATTTCAGCTTTTATTTATTTCATCACATTCGCAGTGGGTCAGAAGTTTACATACACTCAATTAGTATTTGGTAGCATTGCCTTTAAATTGTTTAACTTGGGTCAAACGTGTCGGGTAGCCTTCCACAAGCTTCCCACAATAAGTTGGGTGAATTTTGGCCCATTCCTCCTGACAGGGCTGGTGTAACTGAGTCAGGTTTGTAGGCCTCCTTGATCGCACACACTTTTTCAATTCTGCCCACAAATGTTCTATAGGATTGAGGTCTGGGCTTTGTGATGGCGACTCCAATACCTTGACTTTGTTGTCCTTAAGCCATTTTGCCACAACTTGGAAGTATGCTTGGGGTCATTGTCCATTTGGAAGACCCATTTGCGACCAAGCTTTAACTTCCTGACTGATGTCTTGAGATGTTGCTTCAATATATCCACATAATGTTCCTTCCTCATGATGCCATCTATTTTGTGAAGTGCACCAATCCCTCCTGCAGCAAAGCACCCCGACAGCATGATGCTGCCACCCCCGTGCTTCACGGTTGGGATGGTGTTCTTCTGCTTGCAAACATAACATTATTTTCCTCCAAACATAACAATGGTCATTATGGCCAAACAGTTCTATTTTTGTTTCATCAGACCAGAGGACATTTCTCAAAAAAGTACGATCTTTGTCCCCATGTGCAATTGCAAACCGTAGTCTGGCTTTTTTTATGGCGGTTTTGGAGCAGTGGCTTCTTCCTTGCTGAGCGGCCTTTCAGGTTATGTCGATATAAGCCTCATTTTACTGTGGATATAGACACTTTTGTACCCGTTTCCTCCAGCATCTTCACAATGTCCTTTGCTGTTGTTCTAGGATTGATTTGCACCAAAGTACGTTCATCTCTATGAGACAGAACGCATCTCCTTCCTGAGCAGTATGACGGCTGCGTGGTCCCATGGTGTTTATGCTTGCATACTATTGTTTGCACAGATGAACGTGGTACCTTCAGGCGTTTGGAAATTGCTCCCAAGGATGAACCAGACTTGTAGAGGTCTACACATTTTCTTCTGAGGTCTTGGCTGATTTCTTTTCATTTTCCCATGATGTCAAGCAAAAAGGCATTGAGTTTGAAGGTAGGCCTTGAAATACATCCACAGGTACACCTCCTATTGACTCAAATTATGTCAATTAGAATATCAGAAGCTTCTAAAGCCATGACATCATTTTCTGGAATTTTCCAAGCTGTTTAAAGGCACAGTCAACTTAGTGTATGTAAACTTTTGACCCACTGGAATTGTGATACAGTGAATCATAAGTGAAATAATCTGTTTGTAAACAATTGTTGGAAAAATGACTTGTGTCATGCACAAAGTAGATGTCCTAACCGACTTGCCAAAACTATAGTTTGTTAAAAATAAATTTGTGGAGTGGTTGAAAAACAAGTTTTAATGACTCCAACCTAAGTGTATGTAAACTTCCGACTTCAACTGAATATGGACAAGCAATGACAGAGCGGCATATACAATAGAATATTATAGAATACAGTATATACATATGAGATGTGTAAAATAATTCACAACATCAGCTGAGCTAAAAGTTCCTGTTGTTATTTTTTAAATGTGCCATAAGGTTTATTTTATTTTATGTTTTTTTGAATCTGGTTTTATTGCTAGTTTGAGTTACCTGGCAGAGAGTTCCATGTAGTCATGGCTCTATTTAATACTGTGTGTTTCCCAGCGTCTGTTCTGGACCTGGGGACTGTGAAGAAACCTCTTGCTGCATGTCTTGTGTTGTACCGATGAGTGTCCGAACTAGCTCATTCCCACAGAAAACTGCAGAGGAAAGCAGTACCACCCAGTCATCTATCAGACCTCACTGAGTGTATTCAACCCTAAGGGCAAATCCATGGTCATCTCAATATCTTTACAGTAGAACCTAACAAAACACACTAAAATTGTGTCACAATTCTCTCACAGTGAGAAACAATAGGATTACAATTGAGTGTTAATGTTATCAAATTCACTGTTACCACTTCCTTTATGAGGTGAGAATTAAGTGATGGAGTGACTTTAATTTTAGCTTGTCTGAGACAACTGAGGCTTCTCTCCTTTATGTATACGTTGATGTGTTTTTAAGTTAATGTGTTGAGAGAAACTCTTCCCACAGTCAGAGCAGTAGTAAGGTTTCTCTCCTGTGTGCACCCTCTGATGATTTTTTAGATTGGTTGATGTTGTGAAGCATTTTACACAATCCGAGCAGGAGTAAGGCTTCTCTCCTGTATGCATACGTTCATGTAGTTTTAAGTCGCCCAGTCGAGAACAACTCTTTCCACAGTAAGAGCAGGAGTAAGGCTTCTCTCCTGTGTGTGTTCTCCGATGAACTTTTAGCTCAGCTGATGATTTAAAACATTTTCCACAGTCAGAGCAGAAGTAAGGCTTCTCTCCTGTGTGTGTTTTCTGATGAACTTTTAGCTCCGCTGATGATTTAAAACATTTTCCACACCCAGAGCAGGAGTAAGGCTTCTCTCCCTTATGTATAGCTTGGTGTCTTTTAAAGTGGCTAAGTTGAGAGAAAGTCTTCCTACAGTCAGAGCAGCAGTAAGGCTTCTCTCCTGTGTGTATACGTTCATGTTGTTTTAAGTTGCCCGGTTGAGAGAAACTCGCCCCACAGTCAGAGCAGGAGTAAGGCTTCTCTCCTGTGTGTATACGTTCATGTTGTCTTAAGTTGCCCAGTTGAGAGAAACTCTTCCCACACACAGAGCAGAAGTAAGGCTTCTCTCCTGTGTGTGTTCTCTGATGAACTTTTAGCTCAGCTGATGTTGTGAAGCATTTTACACAATTAGAGCAGGAGTAAGGCTTCCCTCCTGTATGTATACGTTCATGCTGTTTTAGGTGGCTCGGTTGAGAGAAACTCTTTCCACAGTCTGAGCAGGAGTAAGACTTCTCTCCTGTGTGTATACGTTCATGTGTTTTCAAGTGGCCCAGCTGAGAGAAACTCTTCCCACACAGAGAGCAGGAGTACGGCTTCTCTCCTGTATGTATACGATCATGTATTTTTAGGTCGCCCAGTCGAGAGAAACATTTTCCACAGTAAGAGCAGGTGTAAGGCTTCTCTCCTGTGTGTATACGTTCATGTATTTTTAAGTCCGCCAGTCGAGAGAAACTCTTTCCACAGTCAGAGCAGGCGTAAGACTTCTCTCCTGTGTGCACTCTCTGATGAACTGTCAGAGCCTTTGATGTTGTGAAATTCTTCCCACAATCAGTGCAGAAATACAGATTCTCGCCTGTGTGTATTTGTAGGTGTATTTTTAACTTTGATAGAGTTGGGAAAATCTCCTCACAATATGGGCAGTGGTGAGACCTCTTAGCTCTGTGATCTTCCTGCTGTTGCTCTCTGGATGTAGAGAATGTCTCAATACGGTCTCCTGTGTGAACAACATCAGAAGAACCAGTCAATTGGTGTAATATACAGTACCAGTCAAAGGCTGACACACCTACTCATTCAAGGGTTTTTCTTAATTTTTTTACTATTTTCTACCTTGTAGACTAATAGTGAAGACATCAGACCTATTCTATAACACATATGGAATCATGTAGTAACCCAAAAAAGTGTTAAACATCTGTTGTATTTTAGATTCTTCAATGTAGCCACCCTTTGCCTTGACAGCTTTCCAAACTCTTGGCATTCTCTCAACCAACTTCACCTGGAATACTTTTCCAACAGTCTTGAAGGAGTTCCCACATATGCTTAGCACTTGTTGGCTGCTTTTCCTTCACTCTGCGGTCCAACTCATCCCAAATCTCAATTGGGTTGAGGTCGGGTGATTGTGGAGGCCAGGTAATCTGATGCACCACTCCATCACTCTCCTTCTTGGTCAAATAGCCCTTACACAGCCTGTAGGTGTGTTGGGTCATTGTCCTGTTGAAAAACAAATAATCCCACTAAGCGCAAACCAGATGGGATGCCGTATCACTGCAGAATGATGTGGAGCCATGCTGGTTAAGTGTGCCTTGAATTCTAAATAGATCACAGACAGTGTCACCAGCAAAGCACCCCCACACCATCACACATCCTCCTCCATGCTTCACGGTGGGATCTACACATGCAGAGATCTTCCGTTCACCTACTCTGTGTCTCACAAAGACACGGCTGTTGGAACCAAAAATCGGACATTTGGACTCAGACCAATGGACAGATTTCCACCGGTCTAATGTCCATTGCTCGTGTTTTTTTGCCCAAGAAAGTATCTTCTTCTTATTGGCGTCCTTTAGTAGTGGTTTCTTTGCAGCAATTCGACCTTGAAGGCCTGATTCACGCAGTCTCCTCTGAACAGTTGATGTTGAGATTCGTCTGTTACTTGAACTCTGAATAATTTATTTGGGCTGCAATTTCTGAGGCTGATAACTATAATGAACTTGCCATAATATGGACTTGGTCTTTTAGCAAATAGGGTTATCTTCTGCATACCACCCCTACCTTGTCACAACACAACTGATTGGCTCAAATGCATTAAGAAGGAAAGAAATTCCACAAATTAACTTTTAACAAGGCACACCTGTTAATTGAAATGCATTCCAGGTGTGCCAAGAGTGTGCAAAGCTGTAATCAAGGCAAAGGGTGGCTACTTAGAAGAACTTAAAGTATAAAATATATTTTGATATGTTTAACACTTTTTTGGTTACTAAACGATTCCATATGTGTTGTTGAATAGCTTTGATGTCTTCACTACTATTACACAATGTAGGATGTAGGAAATAGTAAAAAAATAAAGATAAACCCTTGAATGAGTAGGTGTGTCCAAACCTTTGACTGGTAATGTACATGTCAATCACATTTATTTTTTGAAGCCCTTTTTACATCCGCAAAGTCACAAAGTGCTTTACAGAAACACTTCCTAAAATCACGAAAGATCAAGCAATGCAGATGTAGAAGCACAGTGGCTACTAAAAACTCAGTATAAAGCAGGAACCTAGGGAGAAACATGGAGAGGAACCAGTCCTCTTCTGGCTGTACCGGGTGGCGCAGCGGTCTAAGGCACTGCATCTCAGTGCTTGATGCGTCACTACAGACCCCCTGGTTCGATTCCAGGCTGTATCACAACCGGCCGTGATTGGGAGTCCCATAGGGCGGCACACAATTGGCCCAGCGTTCTGGGGCGAAAGTCGTGAAATGTATGATCCATATCATCCTCCACTCACTATCACAAGGGTTAGTAACTACAGACTCATTTCATAGAACTTAAAACACTGGCAGTTTGTCTACTTCACTTCTTTAGTCTACTCTCTGATCACTCCAGATAGTGAATAAAACACATGCTGGCAATACTGGTGTCAAACCATGCAAGTCTCTGTAGCACGAAATAACATCTACCTTTTCATACAAACAGATCATCATGAAACAGTTCTACTGCAACTTTTCATGCACAGTGGGAAGTTGGAACAAACACAAACTTAAATTAGATAGAACCTGCTCTTACCATGAGAAACACATTTCCCAATCTTCTCCTCCTCTTCTTCATCTTTAATGTTGACATTCAGCTCCAGTGTTTGACTGCAGTCTTCCAGCTTCACTGATGCCATCTCTGGATCCTGCAGTGCAAACTGGGCTCCACTGTCACAATCAGGACCCAGTGACTGTAGGTTTGGACTTAGTGTGGATGGAGAGGGGCAGGCTGGGTTTGTCCTCACTGTTGATGTTACCGGACTTATACCTGAGTTGGCAAGTAGTAATAAAGAGAAACGGAAACAAAAGTTATTGTCTTGACAATTCAGGGACATTCTTTATTCTCAAAAAATATTTTGTATTTTTCAATCATCTAATTCAGTGTTTGACTGAAAAAGTACTAATTTTGGGTGCCGGTACGGTATATATTTCGGTGCAGGAGCCCCACAATACCTTTGAGCTAATATTCTATAAGAGGAACATGAGCTCAAGCAGTAGACATTTCAGGTGCTGATATTCAGCTCTGTTGAGCTTCTGTCCAAATCAAACACTGATCTCATTTTAATAGATCAAGGTAGCTAAGAATTGACAACAAATAATTAACATTACAAAGTACACACTACACAATGTACAGTTGAAGACGGAAGTGTACATACACCTTAGCCAAATACATTTAAACTCAGTATTACACAATTCCTGACATTTAATCTTAGTAAAAATTCCCAGTCTTACGTCAGTTAGGATCACCACTATTTTAAGAATGTGAAATGTCAGAATAATAGTAGAGATAATGATTTATTTAAGCTTTTATTTCTTTCATCAGATTCCCAGTGGGTCAGAAGTTTACATACACTCAATTAGTATTTGGTAGCATTAACTTGGGTCAAACATGTCGGGTAGCCTTCCACAAGCTTCCCACAATAAGTTGGGTGAATTTTGGCCCATTCCTCCTGACAGAGCTGGTGTAACTGAGTCAGGTTTGTAGGCCTCCTTGTTCGCACACACTTTTTCAGTTCTGCCCACACATTTTCTATAGGATTGAGGTCAGGGCTTTGTGATGGCCACTCCAATACCTTGACTTGTTGTCCTTAAGCCATTTTGCCATAACTTTGGATGTATGCTTGGGATCATTGTCCATTTGGAAGACCTATTTGCGACCAAGCTTTATCTTCCTGACTGATATCTTGAGATGTTGCTTCAATATATCCACATCATTTCCCTTCCTCATGATGCCATCTATTTTGTGAAGTGCACCAGTCTCTCCTGCAGCAAAGCACCCCCACAGCATGATGCTGCCACCCCTGTGCTTCGCGGTTGGCATGGAGTTCTTCGGCTTGCAAGCATCCCCCTTTTTACTCCAAACATAACGATGGTCATTATGGCCAAACAGTTATATTTTTGTTTCATCAGACCAGAGGACATTTCTCCAAAAAGTACAATATTTGTCCCCATGTGCAGTTGCAAACCATAGTCTGGCTTTTTTATGGCGGTTTTGGAGCAGTTGCTTCTTCCTTGCTGAGTGGCCTTTCAGGTTATGTCGATATAGGACACGGTTTACTGTGGATATAGATACTTTTGTACCCGTTTCCTCCAGCATCTTCACAAGATCCTTTGCTGTTGTTCTGAGATTGATTTGCACCAAAGTATGTTCATCTCTAGGAGACAGAACGCGTCTCCTTCCTGAGCGGGATGACGGCTGTGTGTTCCCATGGTGTTTATACTTGCATACTATTGTTTGTACAGATGAACGTGGTACCTTCAGGCATTTGAAAATTGCTCCCAAGGATGAACCAGACTTGTGGATGTCTACCATTTTTTTCCTGAGGTCTTGGCTGATTTATTTTGATTTTCCCATGGTCAAGCAAAGAGGCACTGAGTTTGAAGGTAGGCCTTGAAATACATTCAGAGGTACACCTCCAATTGACTCAAATGATGTCAATTAGAATATCAGAAGCTTCTAAAGCCATGACATCATTTTCTGGAATTTTCCAGGCTGTTTAAAGGCACAGTCAACTTAGTGGATGTAAACTTCTGACCCACTGGAATTGTGATACAGTGAATTATAAGTGAAATAATCTGTCTGTAAACAATTGTTGGAAAAATTACTTGTCAAAACTTATTGATAAAGACAGAAACAACTGAATGCGTCTGAATATTAGTACACATGTAGAAAACCGATAATCATTATATTCAGCTTCAAAACAGTAGTGCAACCGTGAAATTGTCGCTCTCTGATGGACCCGCACTGTCCGCACTGTAGTCCGTTGACGCTGACCGAGAGGGCGCCGCCATTTTTCCCAGCTTGTGAATTTTGACAAAAAAACAATAACATGCAAAATGAACTCAGAAATCTCAAATAAATTAATTATTTATGAAATGACCTTGACAAAATGATGTACATCCACTCAGACAAACCCAAAGTCTCTAGCTATGTGACTTGTAAAATAGTTTTTATCACGTTCTTCACTCGGTTTGAAACAAAAACAACACATAGCAACCTTCACCAAACGTGGTAATATCTTAATGAATTTGTTACCTAGCATGGTACAGTGGGGAAAAAAAGTATTTAGTCAGCCACCAATTGTGCAAGTTCTCCCACTTAAAAAGATGAGAGAGGCCTGTAATTTGCATCATATGTACATGTCAACTATGACAGACAAATTGAGAAAACATTTACCAGAAAATCACATTGTAGGATTTTTAATGAATTTATTTGCAAATTATGGTTGAAAATAAGTATTTGGTCACCTACAAACAAGCAAGATTTCTGGCTCTCACAGACATTTACATTTACATTTTAGTCATTTAGCAGACGCTCTTATCCAGAGCGACTTACAGTTAAGTGAATACATATTTATTTTATACTGGCCTCCCGTGGGAATAGAACCCACAACCCTGGCGTTGCAAACGCCATGCTCTATCAACTGAGCTACATCCCTGCCGGCCATTCCCTCCCCTACCCTGGACGACGCTGGGCCAATTGTGCGCCGCCCATGAGTCTCCCGGTCGCGGCCGGCTGCGACAGAGCCTGGATTCGAACCAGGATCTCTAGTGGCACAGTTAGCACTGTGATGCAGTGCCTTAGACCACTGCGCCACTCAGGAGACAGACCTGTAACTTCTTCTTTAAGAGGCTCCTCTGTCCTCCACTCGTTACCTGTATTAATGGCACCTGTTTGAACTTGTAATAAGTATAAAAAGACACCTGTCCACAACCTCAAACAGTCACACTCCAAACTCCACTATGGCCAAGACCAAAGTGCTGTCAAAGGACACCAGAAACAAAATTGTAGACCTGCACCAGGCTGGGAATACTGAATCTGCAATAGGTAAGCTTGGTTTGAAGAAATCAACTGTGGGAGCAATTATTAGGAAATGGAAGACATACAAGACCACGGATAATCTCCCTCGATCTGGGGCTCCATGCAAGATCTCACCCCGTGGGGTCAAAATGATCACAAGAACAGTGAGCAAAAATCCCAGAACCACACGGGGGGACCTAGTGAATGACCTGCAGAGAGCTGGGACCAAAGTAACAAAGCCTACCATCAGTAACACACTACGCTGTCAGGGACTCAAATCCTGCAGTGCCAGACGTGTCCCCCTGCTTAAGCCAGTACATGTCCAGGCCCGTCTGAAGTTTGCTAGAGTGCATTTGGATGATCCAGAAGAGGATTGGGAGAATGTCATATGGTCAGATGAAACTAAACTAGAACTTTTTGGTAAAAACTCAACTCGTCGTGTTTGGAGGACAAAGAATGCTGAGTTGCATCCAAAGAACAACATACCTACTGTGAAGCATGGGGGTGGAAACATCATGCTTTGTGGCTGTTTTTCTGCAAAGGGACCTGGATGACTGATCCGTGTAAAGGAAAGAATGAATGGGGCCATGTATCGTGAGATTTTGAGTGAAAACCTCCTTCCATCAGCAAGGGCATTGAAGATGAAACGTGGCTGGGTCTTTCAGCATGACAATGATCCCAAACACACCGCCCAGGTACCGAAGGAGTGGCTTCGTAAGAAGCATTTCAAGGTCCTGGAGTGGCCTAACCAGTCTCCAGATCTCAACCCCATAGAAAATCTTTGGAGGGAGTTGAAAGTCTGTGTTGCCCAGCGACAGCCCCAAAACATCACTGCTCTAGAGGAGATCTGCATGGAGGAATGGGCCAAAATACCAGCAACATTGTGTGAAAACCTTGTGAAGACTTACAGAAAAAGTTTGACCTGTGTCATTGCCAACAAAGGGTATATAAAAAGTATTGAGAAACTTTTGTTATTGACCAAATACTTATTTTCCACCATAATTTGCAAACAAATTCCTTAAAAATTCTACAATGTGATTTTCAGGATTTTTTTCCCCATTTTGTCTGTCATAGTTGACGTGTACCTATGATGAAAATTACAGGCCTCTCTCATCTTTTTAAGTGGGAGAACTTGCACAATTGGTGTCTGACTAAATACTTTTTTCCCCCACTGTATGCATGTTCTTTCGAGATTGGAAAGTTTAACCGTGCTATTACATACCTGTAGTAATGAATTGAAACGGGAGAGGTTGTGTTTTTCTCTAGCAGGAGGTAAGCTTGGCTTCTCATATGGTGTTGAGTAAAGCTTAAACCATGTATTTAGATCGTAGGTAGGTAGTTTATTTACGTAGTTATTTAGGTTGTTATTGTAGGTTTCCGTAGGCAATTATTGTAGGTAAGTATTGTATTGTTTACGGCGAAGCACGAGGCTAGCTAGCTAGCTAGCTAGCGGGTAGCTACTGGTAACGTTTATTGGTAATTATCTGTTTAGTGCAACGGTGAAGAGTTGTTTCCAGTCTTAATGTGCTAGCTAGCCAACGTTTAATCTTTGCTGCGTTATGAAAGGAACTAGACACGGACATGAATTATCTGTTTAGTGTGTTAACACACTCTTGATAGTTTGTTGTAACCAAGTATTGGTGCTAAACTGTGTGTTATTGGATGCTAGCATGCTAGTTAGCTATGGCGTCATAGCTAGGCATTGTGGGCTGTTGTGGGTAGTTACTGTAGGTTGGCATTGTTTTTCGGTGGTGCCGGGGGTTGCACGAAGCTAGTTAGCTAGCTAGCCGTTCTTCAAACAAGGTCAACACAGTGGCCATTGCTAGCTAGCCAACATGACCAGCTAACTGTACTGTAGTAGCTAAATACAATATAGTTGTGCTACATAGCCGAATTATCTGCTTAGTGTGTTAACACACTATTGGTGGTTTGTTGTGACCAAGTGTTGGTGCTAAACTGTGTGTTATTGGATGCTAGCATGCTAGTTAGCTATGGTGTCATAGTTAGCTAGCTGAATAAAGTGGGTTGAGTCTATTCCTTTAAACATTGAACCGCTGTGGTTCACAACAATTCTGATTTCTAAAGGTGGAAGTTGGTAGAGTTTTTGTTCGGGTGGTTCAGTGAAACAATTATAGTTTCTGAGGTAGAAGTTTTTGGTGAGGGAGGCCCTGCTCTCTACTCTCCCAGATGTTTGGTTCATTTCATTCCGATCTCCTCTGCATTATTGTAGCCATTTGCTACAGCCTGTCAACTATGCCTCTGCCTATCCCTGTTCTCTCCTCTCTGCACAGGCTACACAAACGCCCCACACCGCGTGGCTGCTGCCTCTCTAACCTGGTGGTCCCTGCACGCACCCCACACCTGGAGTTCCAGGTCTCAGGCAGCCTCTGGAACTGCCGTTCTGCTGCCAACAAAGCTGACTTCATCCCAGCCTATGCTAATCTCCAGTCCCTCGACTTCCTGGCGCTGACGGAAACATGGATTACCACTGAAAACACTGCTACTCCTACTGCTCTCTCCTCGTCTGACCATGTGTTCTCGCATACCCCGAGAGCATCTGGTCAGAGGGGTGGTGGCACAGGAATCCTCATCTCTCCCAAGTGGACATTCTCAATTTTTCCCCTAACCCATCTGTCTATCTCCTCATTTGAATTCCATGCTGTCACAGTCACTAGCCCATTTAAGCTTAATATCCTTGTCATCTATCGCCCTCCAGGTTCCCTTGGAGAGTTCATCAATGAGCTTGACGCCTTGATAAGTTCCTTTCCTGAGGATGGCTCACCCCTCACAGTTTTGGGGGATTTCAACCTCCCTATGTCCACATTTGACTCATTTCTCTCTGCCTCCTTCTTTCCACTGCTCTCCTCTTTTGACCTCACCCTCTCACCGTCCCCCCCTACTCACAAGGCAGGCAATACCCTTGACCTCATCTTTACTAGATGCTGCTCTTCTACTAATCTCACTGCAACTCCCCTCCATGTCTCCGACCACTACTTTGTTTCCTTTTCTCTCTCGCTGTCCTCCCACACTACTCACTCTGCCCCTACACAGATGGTAATGCGCCGCCGCAACCTTCGCTCTCTCTCTCCCACTACTCTCTCCTCTTCCATCCTATCATCTCTTCCCTCTGCTCAATCCTTCTCCCTCCAACCTCCTGATTCTGCCTCCTCAACCCTCCTCTACTCCCTTTCTGCATCCTTTGACTCTCTGTGTCCCCTATCCTCCCGGCCGGCTCGGTCCTCCCCTCCAGCTCCGTGGCTAGATGACTCATTGCGAGCTCACAGAACAGAGCTCCGGGCAGCGGAGCGGAAATGGAAGAAAACTAAACTCCCTGCCGACCTGGCATCTTTTCACTCCCTCCTCTCTACATTTTCTTCATCTGTTTCTGCTGCTAAGGCCACTTTCTACCACTCTAAATTCCAAGCATCTGCCTCTAACCCTAGGAAGCTATTTGCCACATTTTCCTCACTGCTGAATCCTCCCCCCACCCCCCATCTTTCTCTGTGGATGACTTCGTCAACCACTTTGAAAAGAAGGTTGACGACATCCGATCCTCGTTTGTTAAGTCTAATGACACTGCTGGTCCTACTCACACTGCCCTACCCTATGCTTTGACTTCTTTCTCCCCTCTCTCTCCAGATAAAATCCTGCGACTTGTGACTGCAGGCCGCCCAACAACCTGCCCGCTTGACCCCATCCCCTCCTCTCTTCTCCAGACCATCTCCGGTGACCTTCTCCCCTACCTCACCTCGCTGATCAACTCATCCTTGACCGCTGGCCATGTCCCTTCCGTCTTCAAGAGAGTGAGAGTTGCTCCCCTTCTCAAAAAAACAACACTCGATCCCACTGATGTCAACAACTACAGACCAGTATCCCTTCTTTCTTTTCTTTCCAAAACTATTGAGCGTGCCGTCTTTAGCCAACTCTCTTGCTATCTCTCTCAGAATGACCTTCTTGATCCAAACCAGTCAGGTTTCAGGACTGGTCATTCAACTGAGACTGCTCTTCTCTGTGTCACGGAGGCTCTCCGCACTGCTAAAGCTAACTCTCTCTCCTCTGCTCTTGTCCTTCTAGACCTGTCTGCTGCCTTTGATACTGTGAACCATCAGATCCTCCTCTCCACCCTCTCCGAGCTGGGCATCTCCGGCGCGGCTCACTCCTGGATTGCGTCCTACCTGACCGGTCGCTCCTACCAAGTGGCGTGGCGAGAAGCTGTCTCCGCACCACGTGCTCTCACCACTGGTGTCCCCCAGGGCTCAGTTCTAGGCCCTCTCCTTTTCTCCCTATACACCAAGTCACTTGGCTCTGTCATATCCTCACATGGCCTCTCCTATCATTGCTACGCTGACGATACACAACTAATCTTCTCCTTTCCCCCTTCTGATAACCAGGTGGCGAATCGCATCTCTGCATGTCTGGCAGACATATCAGTATGGATGACGGATCACCACCTAAAGCTGAACCCTGGCAAGACGGAGCTGCTCTTCCTCCCGGGGAAGGACTGCCCGTTCCATGATCTCGCCATCACGGTTGACAACTCCGTTGTGTCCTCCTCCCAGAGTGCGAAGAGCCTTGGCATGACCCTGGACAACACCCTGTCGTTCTCCGCTAACATCAAGGCGGTGACCCGCTCCTGCAGGTTCATGCTCTACAACATTCGGAGAGTACGACCCTGCCTTACACAGGAAGCGGCACAGGTCCTAATCCAGGCACTTGTCATCTCCCGTCTGGACTACTGCAACTCGGTGTTGGCTGGCCTCCCTGCCTGTGCCATTAAACCCCTACAACTCATCCAGAATGCCGCAGCCCGGCTGGTGTTCAACCTTCCCAAGTTCTCACGTCACCCCCCTCCTCCACACACTCCACTGGCTTCCAGTTGAAGCTCGCATCCGCTACAAGACCATGGTGCTTGCCTATGGAGCAGTGAGGGGAACGGCACCTCTGTACCTTCGGGCTTTGATTAGTCCCTACACCCAAACGAGGGCATTGCGTTCATCCACCTCTGGCCTGCTGGCTCCCCTTCCTCTGCGGAAGCATAGTTCCCGCTCAGCCCAGTCAAAACTGTTCGCTGCTCTGGCACCCCAATGGTGGAACAAGCTCCCTCACGACGCCAGGACAGCGGAGTCACTCACCACCTTCCGGAGACATTTGAAACCCCACCTCTTTAAGGAATACCCCCCCAAAAATTGTAAAGTGGTTATTCCACTGCCTATAGGGTGGATGCACCAATTTGTGAGTCGCTCTGTTTAAGAGCGTCTGCTAAATGACGTAAATGTGCCCTTGAGCAAGGCACTTAACCCTAATTGCTCCTGTAAGTCGCTCTGGATAAGAGCGTCTGCTAAATGACTAAAATGTCAAATGTAAACGGACACAAAAATTATCTTCTTGACATCGCAGTTCTGGCGCTTTCTTTATTCTGAAGAATGGCGGAACTTCCTGTTCCCCCACTAGCATAGTATTTTTTAGATAGATAGATAAGATAGATAAGATAGTGAGGGGAAAAAAGTATTTGATCCCCTGCTGATTTTCTACGTTTGCCCACTGACAAATAAATTATCAGTCTATAATTTTAATGGTAGGTTTATTTGAACAGTGAGAGACAGAATAACAACAAAATAATCCAGAAAAAACGCATGTAAAAAATGTTATACATTGATTTGCATTTTAATGAGGGAAATAAGTATTTGACCCCCTCTCAATCAGAAAGATGTCTGGCTCCCAGGTGTCTTTTATACTGGTAACGAACTGAGATTAGGAGCACACTCTTAAAGGGAATGCTCCTAATCTCAGCTTGTTACCTGTATAAAAGCCACCTTTTGCAATCAATCAGATTCCAAACTCTCCACCATGGCCAAGACCAAAGAGCTCTCCAAGGATGTCAGGGACAAGATTGTAGCGCTACACAAGGCTGGAATGGGCTACAAGACCATCGCCAAACAGCTTGGTGAGAAGGTGACAACAGTTGGTGCGATTATTCGCAAATGGAAGAAACACAAAAGACCTGTCAATCTCCCTCGGCCTGGGGCTCCATGCAAGATCTCACCTCGTGGAGTTGCAATGATCATAAGAACGGTGAGGAATCAGCCCAGAACTACACGGGAGGATCTTGTCAATGATCTCAAGACAGCTGGGACCATAGTCACCAAGAAAACAATTGGTAACACACTACGCCGTGAAGGACTGAAATCCTGCAGCGCCCGCAAGGTCCCCCTGCTCAAGAAAGCACATATACAGGCCCGTCTGAAGTTTGCCAATGAACATCTGAATGAACATCTGAATGATTCAAAGGAGAACTGGGTGAAAGTGGTCAGATGAGACCAAAATCGAACTCTTTGGCATCAACTCAACTCGCCGTGTTTGGAGGAGGAGGAATGCTGCCTATGACCCCAACAACACCATCCCCACCGTCAAACACGGAGGTGAAAACATTATGCTTTGGGAGTGTTTTTCTGCTAAGGGGACAGGACAACTTCACCGCATCAAAGAGACGATGGACGGGGCCATGTACTGTCAAATCTTGGGTGAGAACCTCCTTCCCTCAGCCAGGGCATTGAAAATGGGTCATGGATGGGTATTCCAGCATGACATTGACCCAAAACACACAGCCAAGGCAACAAAGGAGTAGCTCAACAAGAAGCACATCTAAGGTCCTGGAGTGGCCTAGCCAGTTTCCAGACCTTAATCCCATAGAAAATCTGTGGAGGGAGCTGAAGGTTCGAGTTGCCAAACGTCAGCCTCAAAACCTTAATGACTTGGAGAAGATCTGCAAAGAGGAGTGGAACAAAATCCCTCCTGAGATGTGTGCAAACCTGGTGGCCAACTACAAGAAATGTCTGACCTCTGGGATTGCCAACAAGGGTTTTGCCACAAAGTACTAAGTCATGTTTTGCAGAGGGGTCAAATACTTATTTCCCTCATTAAAATGCAAATCCATTTATAACATTTTTGACATGAGTTTTTCTGGATTTTTAAAAATGTTATTCTGTCTCTCACTGTTCAAAAAAACCTACCATTAAAATGATAGACTGATCATGTCTTTGTCAGTGGGCAAACGTAAAAAATCAGCAGGGGATCAAATACTTATTTCCCTCACTGTACATACACACACACCACCAAGACTCTTCCTAGAGCTGGCCGCCTGGCCAAAGTGAGCAATCGGGGGTGAAGGACGTTAGTCAAGAAGGTGACCAAGAAGCCGATGGTCACTCTGACACAGCTCCAGAGTTCCTCGGTAGAGATAGGAGAAACTTCCAAAAGGACAACCATCTCTGCAGCACTCCACCAATCAGGCCATTATGGTAGAGTGGCCAGACGGAAGCCACTCCTCAGTAATTTTATTTAACCTGGTAAGCCAGTTGAGAACAAGTTCTCATTTACAACTGCGACCTGGCTAAGATAAAGCAAAGCAGTGCGATAAAAACAACAACACAGAGTTACATATGGGGTAAACAAAACATAAAGTAAAAAATACAACAGAAAATATATATACAGTGTGTGCAAATGTAGTAAGTTATGGAGATAGGCAATAAACAGGCCATAGTGCAAAATAGTTCGTATTAACACTGGAATGATAGATGTGCAAAAGATGATGTGCAAATAGAGATACTGGGGTGCAAATTAGCAAAATAAATAACAATATGGGGATGAGGTAGTTGGGTGGGCTAATTTCAGAATGGCTGTGTACAGGTGCAGTGATCGGTAAACTGCTCTGACAACTGACGCTTAAAGTTAGTAAGGGAGATATGTCTCCAGCTTCAGAGATTTTTGCAGGTCGTTCTAGTCATTGGCAGCAGAGAACTGGAAGGAATGGCGGCCAAAGGAGGTGTTGGCTTTGGGGATGACCAGTGAGATATACCTGCTGGAGCGCAGACTACAGGTGGATGTTGCTATGGTGACCAGTGAGCTAAGATAAGATGGGGATTTGCCTAGCAGTGATTTATAGATGACCTGGAGCCAGGGGGATTGGCGACGAATATGTAGTGAGGGCCAGCCAACAAGAGCGTACAGGTCACAATGTTGGGTAGTATATGGGGCTTTGGTGACAAAACGGATGGCACTGTGATAGACTACATCCAATTTGCTGAGTAGAGTGTTGGAGGCTAATTTGTAAATGACATCGCCAAAGTCAAGGATCGGTAGGATAGTCAGTTTTACGAGGGCATGTTTGGCAGCATGAGTGAAGGAGGCTTTGTTGCGAAATAGGAAGCCGATTCTAGATCTAACTTTTGATTGGAGATGCTTAGTGTGAGTCTGGAAGGAGAGTTTACAGTCTAACCAGACACCTAGGTATTTGTAGTTGTCCACATACTCTAGGTCAGACCCGCCGAGAGTAGTGATTCTAGTCGGGTGGGCGGGTGCAAGCAGCGTTCGGTTGAAGAGCATGCATTTAGTATTAGTAGTGTTTAAGAGCAGTTGGAGGCTACGGAAGGAGTGTTGTATGGCATTGAAGCTCGTTTGGAGGTTTGTTAACACAGTGTCCAATGAAGGGCCAGATGTATACAAAATGGTGTCGCGCGCATAGAAGTGGATCCGAGCGTCACCAGCAGCAAGAGGGACATCATTGATATACACAGAGAATAGAGTCGGCCCGAGAATTGAACCCTGTGGCACCCCCATCCCACCTTGAGCGTGGCTGAGGTGCACCCATGACCAGCTCGGAAACCGGATTGCATAGCGGAGAAGGTACGGTGGGATTCGAAATGGACGGTGATCTGTTTGTAAACTTGGCTTTCAAATACTTTCGAAAGGCAGGGCAGGATGGATATAGGTGTGTAACAGTTTGGATCTAGAGTGTCACCCCCTTTGAAGAGGGGGATTACCGCGGCAGCTGTCCAATCTCTGGGGATCTCAGACGTTACGAAAGAGAGGTTGAACAGGCTAGTAATAGGGGTTGTGACAATTTCGGCGGCTAATTTTAGAAAGGGTCCAGATTGTCTAGCCCAGCCGATTTGTAGGGGTCCAGATTTTTTTGTTGTTGAAATTCTGGATTATTGTAGATTTATCTGTGGTGACACATCAGACGATTTCAGCAGAGCTGATTTCGTCGGCAGACCAGTCGTGTTGGATCGGCGGGGCTCCGTGTAATCACTAGGAGATCCCGTCCGGTTGACAGAGAGGTAGATAGCCGGGTGATGGGCTTTAGGCTAGCTCAAGGCTGATTACCCACAACAACGTCCATTTGGTTGCAGCTAGCTGCGATGATCTGGTGTTAAAAGTCCAGCGATTCAGTGATTCAGGCAGAAAAACCGATGTTCTGGGTCGATAACACGCTGTGCAGACTGGCTGATAATAGTCCAGGCTAGAGCTGGCTGGTAGGTAGTGCAGGCCACAGACAATGGTGAAAAACCGATGATGGGGGCTAATAGCAAGTAGCTAGTTAGCTGGCTACTCCCGTCCGGTAGACAGAGAGGTAGATAGCCGGTATATGGGCCTGGCTCGAGGCTAGCTCATGGCTAACTGGTGCTTGCTTCTGGGGCAGTGGTGATCAGCCAAACGGCAACATCCAATCGGTTGCGGCTAGCTAGTTGTGATCCGGTGTTAAATGTCCAGTGAATCAGTTATTCCGGAAGTAGAATCCGATGTTCTGGGTGAAAACCGCTAACAATGGCTAATAGCAAGTAGCTAGTTAGCTGGCTAGCTAGTTTCAACTGGAGATTCCAGATAAAGGTAAGTCAATAATAGAATCCGTTCCACATTGAGTGAGGCGGGTTGCAGGAAAGTATATGTTGTAGAAGGATGAAAAGTGTGATAGGAAAATATGTATGAAAAATACAAAAAACTGGCTATTTACACAGACACACAACAAAGAATGCGACCGTACTGCTACGCCATCTTGGAATAGGAAAGGGCACATGACAGCCCACTTGGAGTTTGCCAAAAGGCACCTGCCACCTCAAGACTCTCAGACCATGAGAAGGAAGATTCTCTGGTCTGATGAAACCAATATTGAACTCTTTGGCCTGAATCCAAAGCATCACATCTGGAGGAAACCTGGCACCATCCCTACGGTGAAGTGTGGTGGTGTCAGCATCATGCTGTGGGGATGTTTTTCAGCGGCAGGGACTAGGACACTAGTCAAGATCGAGGGAAAGATGAACGGAGCAAAGTACAGAGAGATCCTTGATGAAACCTGCTCCAGAATACTCAGGACCTCAGACTGGGGCGCAGGTTCACCTTTCAACAGGACAACTACCCTAAGCACACAGCCAAGACAACGCAGGAGTGGCTTTGGGACAAGTCTCTGAACGTCCTTGAGTGACCCAGCCAGAGCCCGGACTTCAACCCGATCTAACATCTCCGGAGAGACCAGAAAATAGCTGTGCAGCGACGCTCTCCATCCAATCTGACAGAGCTTGAGAGGATCTGCAGAGAAGAATGGGAGGAACTCTCCAAATACAGGTGTGCCAAGCTTGTAGCATCATACCAAAGAAGACTCAAGGCTGTAATCGATGCCAAAGGTGCTTAAACAAAGTACTGAGTAAAGGGTCTGAATACTTATGTAAATGTGATATTTCCGTATTTTTTATTATATTTGGTAAAAAAATGTTAGCAACAATTGATAAAAACACGTTTTTGCTTTGTCATTATGGGGTATTGTGTGTAGATTAATGAGGGAAACAAACAACTTTTAATCTATTTTAGAATAAGGCTGTAACATACCTAAATGTGGAAAAAGTCAAGGGGTCTGAATAATTTCCCAATGAACTGTATATACAGTGGGGAGAACAAGTATTTGATACACTGCCGATTTTGCAGGTTTTCCTACTTACAAAGCATTCAGAGGTCTGTAATTTGTATCATTGGTACACTTCAACTGTGAGAGACGGAATCTAAAACAAAAATCCAGAAAATCACATTGTATGATTTTAAGTAATTAATTTGCATTTTATTGCATGACATAAGTATTTGATACATCAGAAAAGCAGAACTTAATATTTGGTACAGAAACCTTTGTTTGCAATTACAGAGATCATTTTTTATTTTAATTTTTTTTCACCTTTATTTAACCAGGTAAGCCAGTTGAGAACAGGTTCTCATTTACAACTGCGACCTGGCCAAGATAAAGCAAAGTAGTGCAATAAAAACAACACATAGTTACATATGGGGTAAAAAAAACATAAAGTCAGAAATACAACAGAAAATATATATACAGTGTGTGCAAATGTAGCAAGTTATGGAGGTAAGGCAATAAATAGGCTATAGTGCAGAATAATTACAATAGTATTAACACTGGAATGCTAGATGTGCAAGAGATTATGTGCAAATAGAGATACTGGGGTGCAAAAGAGCAAAATAAATAACAATATAGGGATGAGGTAGTTGGGTGGGCTAATTTCGGATGGGCTGTGTACAGGTGCAGTGATCGGTAAGGTGCTCTGACAACTGATGCTTAAAGTTATTGAGGGAGATAAGAGTCTCCAGCTTCAGAGATTTTTGCAATTCGTTCCAGTCATTGGCAGCAGAGAACTGGAAGGAATGGTGGCCAAAGGAGGTGTTGGCTTTGGGAATGACCAGTGAGATATACCTGCTGGAGCGCAGACTACGGGTGGGTGCTGCTATGGTGACCAATGAGCTAAGATAAGGCAGGGATTTGCCTAGCAGTGATTTATAGATGGCCTGGAGCCAGTGGGTTTGACGACGAACATCTAGTGAGGACCAGCCAACAAGAGCGTACAGGTCACAGTGGTGGGTAGTGTATGGGGCTTTGGAGACAAAACGGATGGCACTGTGATAGACTACATCCAATTTGCTGAGTAGAGTGTTGGAGGCTATTTTGTAAATTACATCGCCGAAGTCAAGGATCGGTAGGATAGTCAGTTTTACGAGGGCATGTTTGGCAGCATGAGTGAAGGAGGCTTTGTTGCGAAATAGGAAGCCGATTCTAGATTTAACTTTGGATTGGAGATTCTTTATGTGAGTCTGGAAGTTAAGTTTACAGTCTAACCAGACACCTAGGTATTTGTAGTTGTCCACATACTCTAGGTCAGACCCGTCGAGAGTGGTGATTCTAGTCGGGTGGGCGGGTGCCAGCAGCGTTCGATTGAAAAGCATGCATTTAGTTTTACTAGTGTTTAAGAGCAATTGGAGGCTACTGAAGGATTGTTGTATGGCATTGAAGCTCGTTTGGAGGTTTGTTAACACAGTGTCCAATGAAGGGCCAGATGTATACAAAATGGTGTCGTCTGCGTAGAGGTGGATCTGAGAGTGACCAGCAGCAAGAGCGACATCATTGATATACACGGAGAAAAGTGTCGGCCCAAGAATTGAACCCTGTGGCACCCCCATAGAGACTGCCATAGGTCCAGACAACAGGCCCTCCGATTTGACACACTGAACTCTATCTGAGAAGTAGTTGGTGAACCAGGCGAGGCAGTCATTTGAGAAACCAAGGCTATTTAGTCTGCCAATAAGAATGCGGTGGTTGACAGAGTCGAAAGCCTTGGCCAGGTCGATGAAGACGGCTGCACAGTACTGTCTATTATCAATCGCGGTTATAATATCGTTTAGGACCTTGAGCGTGGCTGAAGTGCACCCGTGACCAGCTCGGAAACCGGATTGCATAGCGGAGAAGGTACGGTGGTATTCGAAATGGTCGATGATCTGTTTGTTAACTTGGCTTTCGAATACTTTCGAAAGGCAGGGCAGGATGGATATAGGTCTGTAGCAGTTTGGATCTAGAGTGTCACCCCCTTTGAAGAGGGGGATGACCGCGGCAGCTTTCCAATCTCTGGGGATCTCAGACGTTATGAAAGAGAGGTTGAACAGACTAGTAATAGGGGTAGCGACAATTTCAGCGGCTAGTTTTAGAAAGAAAGGGTCCAGATTGTCTAGCCCAGCTGATTTGTAGGGGTCCAGATTTTGCAGCGCTTTCAAAACATCAGCTGTCTGAATTTGTGTGAAGGAGAAGCGGGGGGGGCATGGGCAAGTTGCAGCAGAGGGTGCAGAGTTGGTGGCCGGGTTAGTGGTAGCCAGATGGAATGCATGGCCAGCTGTAGCAAAATGCTTGTTGAAATTCTCGATTATTGTAGATTTATCGGTGGTGATATTGTTTCCTAGCCTCAGTGCAGTGGGCAGCTGGGAGGAAGTGCTCTTATTCTCCATGGACTTTACAGTGTCCCAAAACTTTTTGGAGTTAGTGCTACAGGATGCAAATTTCTGTTTGAAAAAGTTAGCCTTTGCTTTCCTGACTGCTTGTGTATATTGGTTCCTAACTTCCCTGAAAAGTTGCATATCGCGGGGGCTATTTGATGCTAATGCTGTACGCCACAGGATGTTTTTGTGCTGGTCAAGGGCAGTCAAGTCTGAGGAGAACCAGGGGCTATATCGGTTCTTAGTTCTGTATTTTTTGAATGGGGCATGTTTATTTAAGATTGAGAGGAAATTACTTTTAAAGGAACAACCAGGCATCCTCTACTGACGGAATGAGATCTATATCCATCCAGGATACCTGGGCCAGGTCAATTAGGAAGGCCCCCTCGCTAAAGTGTTTTAGGGAGCGTTTGACAGTGTTGAGGGGTGGTCGTTTAACCGCGGACCCGTTACGGACGCAGGCAATAAGGCAATGATTGCTGAGATCCTGGTTGAAGACAGCTGAGGTGTATTTAGAGGGTATGTTAGTCAGGATGATATCTATGAGGGTACCCATGTTTAAGGATTTAGGGTTGTACCTGGTAGGTTCGTTGATAATTTGCGTGAGGTTGAGGGCATCTAGCTTGGATTGTAGGATGGCTGGGGTATTAAGCATATCCCAATTTAGGTCACCAAGCAGTACAAACTCTGAGGATAAATGGGGGGGCAATCAATTCACATATGGTGTCCAGGGCACAGCTGGGGGCTGAGGGGGGTCTGTAGCAAGCGGCAACAGTGAGAGACTTATTTCTGGAAAGGTGGATTTTTAGAAGTAGAAGCTCAAACTGTTTGGGCACAGACCTGGATAGTATGATAGAGCTCTGCAGGCTATCTCTACAGTAGATTGCAACTCCACCCCCTTTGGCAGTTCTATCTAGACGGAAAATGTTATAGTTGGGGATGGAAATTTCAGAATTTTTGGTGGCCTTCCTGAGCCAGAATTCAGACACTGCTAGAACATCAGGGTTGGCAGAGTGTGCTAACGCAGTGAATAACTCAAACTTAGGAAGTAGACTTCTGATATTTATGTGCAAGAAACCAAGACTTTTGCGATAACAGAAGTCATCAAATGATAGCGCCTGGGGAGTAGGAGTGATACTGAGGGCTGCAGGGCCTGGGTTAGCCTCTACATCACCAGAGGAACAGAGGAGGACTAGAATAAGGATACGGCTAAAGGCTTTAAGAACTGGTCTTCTAGTGCGTTGGGTACATAGAATAAAGGGGGCAGATTTCCGGGTGTTATAGAAAAGATTCAGGGCATTATGTACAGACAAGGATATGGAAGGATATGAGTAAAGTGGAGGTAAACCTAAGCGTTGGGTAACGATGAAAGAGATAGCATCGCTGGAGGCATCAATTGAGTCGACCTCCGCGTGTATTGGGGGAGGTGCAAAGGAGCTATCTAAGGCAGGTTTAGCTAGGCTGGGGGGTCTACAGTGATATAGTACAATTAGAAATAACCGAAACAACAATAAACTAACCATGTTTGGGCTGAGGCTAAACATAAACAGGATGTAGTACCGTAAAAAGGAACAGTCCAGCAGATATCAGCTGTATAGCTGAGTTATCATAAGGTCCGGTGGTGAAGTACTAGTGAGTAAGAGGCTACAGCTAGCGGGCCAGGGCTAGCAGATGGATGGAATCTTCGTGGTTAACGTCGTAACCACATCAGACGATTTCGTCGGCAGACCAGTCGTGTAGGATCGGCGGGGCTCCGTGTCAACACTAGGTGGTCCCGTCCGGTTGACAGAGAGGTAGATAGCCGGGAGATGGGCCTAGCTCAGGATAATTAGCCAGACCACAGCGTCCGTTTTGTTGTAGCTAGCTGGTAGCGACGAATCCGGAGTTAAAGGTCCAGTGATTCAGTGATTCCGGCGGAAAACTGATATGTTCTGGGTCGATAACGCGCTGTGCAGACTGGCCGAATATCCGGTGATCAATGTCCAGTGATTAAAATTAATCCCGCAGAAAAAAATCCAATGTTCTGGGTGAAACACCGCTAGCTATGGCTAATAGCAAGTAGCTACTTAGCTGGCTAGCTAGTTTCACTGGAGATTCTAGATAAAAGGTAAGTCAATAATAGAATCCGTTCCACATTGAGTGAGGCGGGTTGCAGGAAAGTATATTTTGTAGAAGGGATGAAAAGTCTGATAGGGAAATAGGTACGAAAAATCATACGTTTCCTGTAGGTCTTGACCAGGTTTGCACACACTGCAGCAGGGATTTTGACCCACTCCTCCATACAGACCTTCTCCAGATCCTTCAGGTTTCGGGGCTGTCGCTGGGCAATACGGACTTTCAGCTCCCTCCAAAGATTTTCTATTGGGTTCAGGTCTGGAGACTGGCTAGGCCACTCCTGGACCTTGAGATGCTTCTTACGGAGCCACACCTTAGTTGCCCTGGCTGTGTGTTTCGGGTCGTTGTCATGCTGGAAGACCCAGCCACGATCCATCTTCAATGCTCTTACTGAGGGAAGGAGGTTGTTGGCCAAGATCTCGCGATACATGGCCCCATCCATCCTCCCCTCAATACGGTGCAGTCGTCCTGTCCCCTTTGCAGAAAAGCATCCCCAAAGAATGATGTTTCCACCTCCATGCTTCACGGTTGGGATGGTTTTCTTGGGGTTGTACTCATCCTTCTTCTTCTTCAAACACGGCGAGTGGAGTTTAGACCAAAAAGCTCTATTTTTGTCTCATCAGACCACATGACCTTCTCCCATTCCTCCTCTGGATCATCCAGATGGTCATTGGCAAACTTCAGACGGGCCTGGACATGCGCTGGCTTGAGCAGGGGGACCTTGCGTGCGCTGCAGGATTTTAATCCATGACGGCGTAGTGTGTTACTAATGGTTTTCTTTGAGACTGTGGTCCCAGCTCTCTTCAGGTCATTGACCAGGTCCTGCCGTGTAGTTCTGGGCTGATCCCTCACCTTCCTCATGATCATTGATGCCCCACGAGATGATATCTTGCATGGAGCTCCAGACCGAGGGTGATTGACCGTCATCTTGAACTTCTTCCATTTTCTAATAATTGCGCCAACAGTTGTTGCCTTCTCACCAAGCTGCTTGCCTATTGTCCATACCTGTCCAGCCGGCAGGGATGTAGCTCAGTTGGTAGAGCATGGCGTTTGCAACGCCAGGGTTGTGGGTTCGATTCCCACGGGGGGCTACTATGATAAATAAAAAAAATTATGCACTCACTAACTGTAAGTCGCTCTGGATAAGAGCGTCTGCTAAATGACAAAAATGTAAATGTAAATGTAATGTCCTGTAGCCCATCCCAGCCTTGTGCAGGTCTACAATTTTATCCCTGATGTCCTTACACAGCTCTCTGGTCTTGGCCATTGTGGAGAGGTTGGAGTCTGTTTGATTGAGTGTGTGGACAGGTGTCTTTTATACAGGTAATGAGTTCAAACAGGTGCAGTTAATACAGGTAATGAGTGGAGAACAGGAGGGCTTCTTAAAGAAAAACTAACAGGTCTGTGAGAGCCGGAATTCTTACTGGTTGGTAGGTGATCAAATACTTATGTCATGCAATAAAATGCAAATTAATTACTTACAAATCATACAATGTGATTTTCTGGATTTTTGTTTTAGATTCCGTCTCTCACAGTTGAAGTGTCCCTATGATAAAAAATTACAGACCTCTACTTTGTAAGTAGTAAAACCTGCAAAATCAGCAGTATATCAAATACTTGTTCTCCCCACTGTATTTCAAGGCCTACCTTCAAACTCAGTGCCGCTTTGCTTGACATCATGGGAAAGTCAAAAGAAATCAGCCAAGACCTCAGAAAAAAAATCGTAGACCTCCACAAGTCTGGTTCATCCTTGGGAGCAATTTCCAAATGCCTGAAGGTACCACGTTCATCTGTACAAACAATAGTACGCAAGTACACCATGGGACCATGCAGCCGTCATATCGCTCAGGAAGGAGAGGCGTTCTGTCTCCTAGAGATTAACGTACTTTGGTGTGAAAAGTGCAAGTCAATCCCAGAACAACAGCAAGGGACCTTGTGAAGATGCTGGAGGAAACAGGTACAAAAGTATCTATATCCACAGTAAAACAAGTCCTATATTGACATAACCTGAAAGGCTGCTCAGCAAGGAAGAAGCCACTGCTCCAAAACCGCCATAAAAAAGCCAGACTACGGATTGCAACTGCACATGGGGACAAAGATCGTACTTTTTAGAGAAATGATGAAACTAAAATAGAACTGTTTGGCCATAATGACCATTGTTATGTTTGGAGGAAAAAGGGGGGTCTTGGAAGCAGGAGGGACTGGTTCACTTCACATATTAGATGGCATCATGAGTAAGGAAGATTATGTGGATATATTGAAGCGACATCTCAAGACATCAGTCAGGAAGTTAAAGCTTGGTCGCAAATGGGTCTTCCAAATGGACAATGACCCCAAGCATACTTCCAAAGTTGTGGCAAAATGGCTTAAGGACAACAAAGTCAAGGTATTGGAGTGGCCATCACAAAGCCCTGACCTCAATCCTGTAGAAAGTGTGTGGGCAGAACTGAAAAAGTGTGTGCAAGCAAGGAGGCCTACAAACCTGACTCAGTTACACCAGGTCTGTCAGGAGGAATGGGCCAAAATTCACCCAACTTATTGTGGGAAGCTTGTGGAAGGCTACCCGAAATGTTTGATCCAAGTTAAACAATTTAAAGGCAATGCTACAAAATACTAATTGAGTGTATGCTCATCAGTCATGAAAATTATATATTTACATTTACATTTACGTCATTTAGCAGACACTCTTATCCAGAGCAACTTACAGTTAGTGAGTCCCCAAAGACATTTTCATACTGGCCCCCCGTGGGAAACGATCCCACAACCCTGGCATTGCAAGCGCTATGCTCTACCAACTGAGCTACATCCTCCACTCACTATAACAGGGGTTAGACACTACACAGACTCATTTCCTAGAACTTTAAAACACTGGCAGTTTGTCTACTTCACTTCTTTAGTCTACTCTCTGATCACTCCAGATAGCCCAGTTAATAAAACAAATGCTGACAAAATTGGTGTCAAACCATGCAAGTCTGAGTAGCATGGAATAACATACCATCTTATTGAAACAGTTCATCATGAAACCGTTCTACTGCAACTTTTCATGCACAGTGGGAAGTTGGAACGAACAACAAACTTAGTTAGATAGAACCTGCTCTTACCATGAGAAACACATTTCCCAATCTTCTCCTCCTCTTCTTCTTCATCTTTAATGTTGACATTCAGCTCCAGTGTTTGACTGCAGTCTTCCAGCTTCACTGATGCAATCTCTGGATCCTGCTTAGCAAACTGGGCTCCACTGTCACAATCAGGACCCACTGACTGTAGGTTTGGACTCAGTGTGGAAGGAGAGAGGCTCGCTGGGTTTGTCCTCACTGTTGATGTTACCGGCCTCAGATTTAATTCTAGTCGTCCTGTAGTAACAATGAGATACAGACACAAAAAGTTATTGTCTTGACAGTTCTGGCACTTTCTTTATCCTCTAAAAATATATTATCTTTCTTTTTGTTAAATCATCTAATTCAGTGCTTGACTTGGACTGAAATAGGTGCCAGTACTCATTTTGGGTGCCGGTACTGTTTATATTTAGGTGCAGGAGCTCCACAATACTGTTGAGCTAACATTCTATAAGAGGAACAGGAGCTCAAGCACTAGATATTTGAGGTGCCGGTACTTAACCTATAGTATATTTTCCCAAATTCACATATAGTACCAGTCAAAGGTTTTAGGACACCTACTCATTCCAGGGGTTTTCTTTACATAGGATAATAATATGAAATAACACATATGGAATCATGTAGTAACCAAAAAATTGTTAAACAAATCAAAATATATTTTATGTGAGATTCTTCAAAGTAGGCAACCTTTGCCTTGATGACAGCTTTGCACACTCTTGGCATTTCAATTAACAGGTGTGCCTTGTTAAAAGTTAATTAGTGGAATGTCTTAATGTGCTTGAGCCAATCAGTTGAGTAGTGACAAGGTAGGGGTGGTATCCAGAAGATAGGCCTATTTGGTAAAAAACCAAGTCCATATTATTGCAAGAACAGCTCAAATAAGCAAAGAGAAACAACAGTCCATCATTACTTTAAGATTCTTCAAGTGCAGTCGCAAAAACCATCAAGCGCTATGATGAAACTGGCTCTCATGAGGACCGCCACTGGAAAGGAAGAGCCAGAGTTACCTCTGCTGCAGAGGATAAGTTCATTAGAGTTACCAGCCTCAGAAATTGCAGCCCAAATAAATGCTTCACATAGTTCAAGTAACAGACACATCTCAACATCAACTGTTCAGAGGAGACTGCATGAATCAGGCCTTCATGGTCGAATTGCTGCAAGGAAACCACAACTAAACGACACCAACATGAAGAAGAGACTTGCTTGGGCCAAAAAACATGAGCAATGGACATTAGACCGGGGGAAATCTGTCCTTTGGTCTGATGTTTGGTTACTACATGATTCCATGTGTTATTTTATAGTTTAGATGTCTTCACTATTATTCTACAATGTAGAAAATAGTAAAAATTAAGAAAAACCCTTGAATGAGTAGGTGTGTCCTAACGTTTGACTGGTGCTGTATATTTGCCACTGCTTGACTAAAAAAAAAGATTATAGTTAGATAGAACCTGCTCTTACCATGAGAAACAGATTTCCCAATCTTCTCCTCCTCTTCTTCATCTTTAATGTTGACATTCAGCTCCAGTGTTTGACTGCAGTCTTCCAGCTTCACTGATGTCATCTCTGGATCCTGCAGTGCAAACTGGGCTCCACTGTCTCAATCAGGACCCAGTGACTGTAGGTTTGGACTCCGTGTGGAAGGAGAGAGGCAGGCTGGGTTTGTCCTCACTGTTGATGTTACCGGCCTCAGACTTAATCCTAGTCGTCCTGTAGTAATATAGAGAAACGGACACAAAAGTTAGTCTTGACATTTCTGGCACTTTCTTTATTCTCTAAAAATATATTAGATCAGGTAGCTAAGCATTGACAACAAACCATTTATTAATTTCACATTAGACACAAATTGCACACTTTAAATTAAACCATGTAAGTGCACTTAACCTATAGTAGATTTCAGAAATTCACATAAATGACTCAAAAACCATTTAGTACAAGGTTGCAGTTTGTTTTAGGCAGCACTATGTCATATTTTCCTGAATAACCTTGTCTTCACTGTATTATTTCAATCAAAAACCAATTGTATTTCCCGTTCACACCATAATAACAATTATAGATAAAGACAGAAACAACTGAATGTGTCTGAATATATGGAAAAAGGAAAGGGGTCTGAATACTTTCTAAATCCACTGTAAGGAATTGGCAACTTGTTCTCATTCTGAGAAATAAGGTAGACCACTTGATTTCAACATCTGAACAAAGTGGACAGGCTAACATGCTTTTCAAACAGTTGGAGACAGACAGAATGGTGTGTTCACAACAACTCAACTGTTCAACCTTGTTAGCAAACAGATCCAAGTTGGCTAAACTTGAAACATAAAGATTAGCTGGTTAATCACTAGCACTTGAGAGATTGTTGATGAGACCTGTGTTAATTTTCTATAGCCAAATGCCTTCTACAATAAGTTTGTCAATTTGTAACAAAAAAATGCATTTTCATAGACCAACTTGAAAGCCAGATCAGTGAATAATGCCAAAAAAAGCAGGTTAAACTATTTGTATAAAATAATACAATAATTAGTGGGTCTTATTGGTTGTGGATGGCTTATATTTAGCCTAGGTATAACTTCACAAGCCCTGAATTCATTAGATTATAGCTGACTGTTTGAAATGCAGTGTATTTGACCTTTAATTGTACAACGCTTATTTAGAGAAAAACTAAATTGAGAAATCTTGAATCACCCATACGTTTGAAAAAACTCAAGATACAGCTGTATGATTTGTAGTCCATATCGCCCCGCCCTAACAGAGTACATTACGTTATACTGTACTATTGTACTGAACTAAAAACTTTTATTTCCTGTACTCTGCTGTACTGTACTTTCCTATCTTGTGAAACAGTCACTATGTTTCCAATAACTTGTCCAGTGATCTTTTTCTGGACATTTAGAAAAAGTTTGCATAGAAAATAGATACGACAAATGCCCTCTAGGGTGTGTTTCCATGTAACTATCCTGTGTCGATAAAAACAACTGGACGTAATGACTCACCCTGTAACGTCAAAATGATTTGGCAATCATCATTTATTTAAAAAACACAGTTTCAATCCTCACTTGTCAGAATAAAGAAACTTTGACAAAAGAAAAACCCACCCATCCAACGATAAAAAATGTTGTTGAGCTTTAGAACATTTCTCCTATATCTGCCGTCTCCATTACACACGTCGCAAAGATTTTTTGTTGCAACATTGCTTTTGTCGAATGCACCAGGGTCAATGGAAACCTGCCTAATGATGTCTGAGTGATTGGTTCAGATTTGGTCCGGTCTAATGTTTGGGCCAAGTCAGTTAAGAACAAATTCTTATTTACAATAATGGCTTACCCCGGCCAAAACCGGACGACACTGGGCCAATTTTGCACCGCCCTATGCGACTCCCAATCACGGCCGGATTGTGCTACAGCCTGGAATCCAACCAGGGTCTGTAGTGACAGATGCAGTGCCTTAGACCGCTGCGCCACTTGGTAGCCCTGTGACTAATAATTGTCTATTTAAGCTCTGAAAAGGCCTATCAGCTACCCAACTTTATAAGGAGTTATCCTGAGCCTATTTGCAATGAGAAACAATGCATTTGCACAGCGGGAAATGCAGAAGTATTTAATTTTTTGCTATGATCATCTCGTCAAAAATGTACAGAGACAAACTTGAAACCACTGATTATGATGACAATTTAGCTGACAGGGTTAATCTCCAGGACAACAGTGGTTTCAGAGTCCTGCAATAGAGTGAAGACGCTAATATTTGTGTAAAGTCTACATAGTTGTGTTCTGTGGATGTCACTGAGTAGGCTGAACAATACATAGGTAGGGCTGTACAGTGCAATATGAATGTCCAATACAAATACAAACAAAAGAAACAGCATACTCAACTGGCGTAACGCGGTAAGGACCAAGAACGGGGTCGATATGGACCACGGGTCACAAAATAATTATATAATAATACTGTTTTGGTTGGGCTTCAACCCCTGGTATCATATAAACACACATAAGACATGGAAACATGTAGAATTGCTTAAAAACAGCAACAACAAAAATCTCAGCCCTGTCGTAAAATGTGTAGAATTACGGGATATTAGCTTTAAAACTGCTAAATGTTATCTCCGCCAACAAGTGGGTTGTGAACAGTTTGGGGTCACAAGTTGGGGGTTTGTTACTACGCCAATAAATGGCAATATCCATCCGGACCTTTGCCACCTAGGAAATGTGTTTGACCGGACCTTCTCAAATAGTACTGGAGTACCCCTGCAATAGACTGACTGGGAAGGTGATTTTTCACAGTCAAAGTCCTGCAATAAGAGCTAAGACGCTAATATTTGTATAAACTCTTGAGAATTGTTTTCTGTGGGTGTCACCCGTTCCATGGGAGCACAATCCAACCCGTTTCATAAGTGCATATAAGAATGCCCCCAATGCAATTATGTGGTCTAATACCTCCACAGTGGGATTTCAACCGTTTCTTTCTGTTTATTTTCAAAATAATTAGTTTTTGTAATTCATTTTAAATTAAGTAACAAGGTTTGACATGATTCCAATATTTTGTATCCGTTTGCATCACTTTCAATTAGGGCCTTTTATTTTGAGGGCGAACCGCAAATTCCAATATTGTGGTTAATCGTTATTATGACTAGCTTCACATACGTAGGGACAAGCGGGTACCAGGGCTGCGTCCAGCAGGAGGACGGAGACGTTGGCCACATTCAGATAGAAACGTATTATGTAGAACAAACATGCCTCTGATTCTAAGGAATCATGTCAGTTCTATTCAGGGTATTTCTATCTGCAACTTTCCAAAACGTGTTTGTACTGAACATACCCAGGCGAAACGCACTGACCTATATACGAACCTGGAAAGCCTCACAAATGAAAACGTTCTTCAATCACTCAGATTGACACAAACATTACACAAAACCTTTCCCTTAATGTGATAATACCTTGACTGATTTGTTCTAACATGTTATGACGTTATTTCGATATTAGACCGTTTAAACGTGCTATTACATACCTGTAGTAATAAAGAGAAACGAAAAGCACAGTCCTGTCGTTTTCTTTGTTATGAAGAATGTTGCGCGCCTCCCCGGAAGTTCCTCTTCCCCAACTACCACAATGCAACAGCGACATCTTCTTCTTCTTCTTCTGTGGGTTTTATGGCAGACTACATCCAAAAGTTGTATTGCCACCACCAACTGGATGGTTTGAAACCACAAAATAAATTAAATAAAAAATACATCCATACTTAATAGTGATACTAACTTACTCCACCCTAATAAAAATAGTACATTGCCAAAACAAACAAAACTCCCATTTCTTCCTTCCTTTAAATCTCCATATCTCCCTTCTCAGTCTCTAGGACCTGAGATGGTGGTACGGCTTTTGACAATATTCCATGTAACTCTTTTGCCGCGAAATCTTTCAGCCCCAGGAACCGTTCTGCCGCAACCACAATGATTTCTATCTTCCTAGATCTTTTCTCCACCTTGGCAGTGCCGTTAATCACCATTGTGATAAAGGCCACAAAGTCCACCTTTTTAACCTTTAAAATGTCAGGATCATCTTGTTGAAAGGCAACCCCTGCAGCTTGCATTGAAGGCTTATCCACCACCATTATATTTACTGTAAAGATAACCCCCAACAACTACAATGATTCAGTAGATCAGTAATGTTACAGTACTCTAGCATGTCTCACAGCTGCTTATGCTGACAAAGCATGTTAGTGAATAGGTCAGATTTAGCTTTGTGATGCTCATTTAAACTTCCTGTCTTGTTCAGCTTCAGAAAAACAGTAAATATGTCACTTGAAACATAGTTTTTTGGTAATTCATTACACAAAAGAGAAGAGCTTCACTAGTACAAATTCATATACAGTGGGGGAAAAAATATTTAGTCAGCCACCAATTGTGCAAGTTCTCCCACTTAAAAAGATGAGAGAGGTCTGTAATTTTCATCGTAGGTACACGTCAACTATGACAGACAAATTGAGGAAATAAATTCCAGAAAATCACATTGTAGGATTTTTAATGAATTTATTTGCAAATTATGGTGGAAAATAAGTATTTGGTCACCTACAAACAAGCAAGATTTCTGGCTCTCACAGACCTGTAACTTCTTCTTTAAGAGGCTCCTCTGTCCTCCACTCGTTACCTGTATTAATGGCACTTGTTTGAACTTGTTATCAGTATAAAAGACACCTGCCCACAACCTCAAACAGTCACACTCCAAAATCCACTATGGCCAAGACCAAAGAGCTGTCAAAGGACACCAGAAACAAAATTGTAGACCTGCACCAGGCTGGGAAGACTGAATCTGCAATAGGTAAGCAGCTTGGTTTGAAGAAATCAACTGTGGGAGCAATTATTAAGTGGCAGCTTTATTCTTTCAGTCATCCAGGGCTGGTCCAGTATTGTTGTTTTCTTATTTCTTATTGACATGCATACATCAAGTGCAGTTTGAATGCAGGAGTTGAATGTCTCCACCTCATATATGGCAGACCAGTCAGTACTGGCCATACATCGTGCAAAGGTCTCCTTTCTGTTCTGAGTTACCAGATGTCCTTTTTTCCGCTGCACCTCTCTTCTCCCTCCTGATGTTGTGTTTGGAGAGAACAGCAGACATTTGTGATCACTGGATCCGAGAGGAGTAAGTACAGTGGGTTGTGTTGATCAGATCTAGGATGGAGTCCCCTCTGTGGTCTTGTCTTTGGCCACTTGTTTCATGTCTGGATGGGAGTTTGTCAGCATCTTGATGGGCAGGTGATTAAAGTCTCCACACAGGATGAGACCCGTTTGGGGAGAGGACATCCTGATCACATGGACAGTGATTATGAGATAATCCACAGTATTCTGCTGCAGTGTTTTGTCATGTGCCCATGGTGGATGTTAGAGCACTCCACTACCAGAGATGAAACTGAGCTGGGGTGTTGTTTAGGACGGAGCTGAAGACACTCAAACTCTTCTTTCTCTAGGTCAGTTATTCTTCTCTTTGCCTGCATACTGTGATTCACATACATAGCCACGCCCCCTCCTCGCATCCCCTCTCTGGACCTGTCATTTCTGAACAGCTGATAGTCTTTGTCATCAGAACAGCCTCGATTTGTCAGGGCATGGACTATACATGGTGTCGAAAGCGTGCTGGCCCATGTTGACTGCAATGCTTCCCACAGTTGTGTCAAGTTCTCTGGCAGTGGATTTCTACTCAGAATAGCTCATTCCATCTCCTACAACAGATGCACAATTGGATTTGAGATCTGGTGCCTTGGAAGGCCACTGCAGTAACCTGAATTCACTGTCATGTTCGTGGAACCTTTTCTGGACAAGCCTTGTGGCATGGGGCATAATCCAGCTGAAAGAATCTATTTGCAGATGGATAACTTCTGCCATGAAGGGATGCACCTGATTGACAATGATTTTTAGATATCCTGTGGCATTCAAACGTTGCTCCACTTTTATCAAGGGGCCCAATGTCTGCCATGAAAACACACCCCACACCACCACCACCATCCTGCAATGCTGACACACGGCATGGATGCATGTACTCGTGGTTTCCTCAATATCCTAGCCCTCTCATTATCTTTACAGTAGGAGCTATCTAAGCACTGCAAAACTGACAAGGTGCACACTGATCAGTTAAGAGATGCTAAAATTCTACAACTTTCCCGTACCTCTGCACAGTTCTCTCACAGTGAGAAACAATAGGATTACAATAGAGTGTATCCCATCCACTACCACTTCTTATGTATACGTTGGTGTCTTTTTAAAATTGCCAGATATGTAGAATCTCATCTCACAGTCAGAGCAGGAGTATGGCTTCTCTCCTGTGTGTGTTCTCTGATGAAGTCTTAGCTCAGTTGATGTTGTGAAGCATTTTACACAGTCAGAGCAGGAGTAAGGGTTTTCTCCTGTATGTATACGTTCACGTATTTTTAAGGGGCCCAGTCGAGAGAAACTTTTCCCACAGTCTGTTCTCTGATGAAGTCTTAGCTTAGTTGATGTTGTGAAGCATTTTACACAGTCAGAACAGGAGTAAGGCTTCTCTCATGTGTGTTCTCTGATGAAGTCTTAGCTTAGTTGATGTTGTGAAGCATTTTACACAGTCAGAGCAGGAGTAAGGCTTTTCTCCTGTGTGTATCCGTTGGTGTGATTTCAAGCTTTCCTGCTGAGAGAAACCCTTCCCACAGTCAGAGCAGGAGTAAGGCTTCTCTCCTGTGTGTGTTCTCTGATGAAGTCTTAGCTCAGTTGATGTTGTGAAGCATTTTACACAGTCAGAGCAGGAGTAAGGCTTTTCTCCTGTGTGTATACGTTCATGTGTTTTTAAGTTGCCCAGTAGAGAGAAACTCTTCCCACAGTCAGAGCAGGAGTAAGGCTTCTCTCCTGTGTGTATACGTTCATGTATTTTCAATTTGACAGATTGAGAGAAACTTGACCCACAGTCAGAGCATGAGTAAGGCTTCTCTCCTGTATGTATACGTTCGTGTTGTTTTAAGGTGGCCAGTTGAGAGAAACTTTCCCCACAGTCAGAGCATGAGTAAGGCTTCTCTGTGTGTATACGTTCATGTTGTTTTAAGGTGTCCAGTCGAGAGAAACCCTTCCCACAGTCAGAGCAGGAGTAAGGCTTCTCTCCTGTGTGTATACGTTCATGTATTTTCAATTTGCCAGATTGAGAGAAACCCTTCCCACAGTCAGAGCAGGAGTAAGGCTTCTCTTCTGTATGTATACGTTCATGTGTTTTTAAGTGGCCCAGTCGAGAGAAACTCTTCCCACAGTCAGAGCAGGAGTAAGGCTTCTCTCCTGTGTGTATCCGTTGGTGTGATTTCAAGCTTTCCTGCTGAGAGAAACCCTTCCCACAGTCAGAGCAGGAGTAAGGCTTCTCTCCTGTGTGTGTTCTCTGATGAAGTCTTAGCTCAGTTGATGTTGTGAAGCATTTTACACAGTCAGAGCAGGAGTAAGGCTTCTCTCCTGTGTGCACTCTCTGATGAACTGTCAGAGCCTTTGATATTGTGAAATTCTTCCCACAGTCAGTACAGGAATTCAGATTCTCTCCTGTGTGTATTTGTAGGTGTATTTTTAACTTTGATAGAATTGAGAAACTCTCCTCACAATGTGGGCAGTGGTGAGACCTCTTAGCTCTGTGATCTTCCTGCTGTTGCTCTCTGGATGTATTGAATGTCTCAACATGGTCTCCTGTGTGAACAACATCAGAAGAACCAGTCAGTTGGTGTGATATACATGTCAATCAAATGTATTTTATGAAGCCCTTCTTACATCAGAAGTTGTCACAAAGTGCTTTATAGAAACCCATCCAAAAACCCCAAAGAGCAAGCCTTAAAGATGTAGAAGCCATATCATCCTCCACCAGTGGCGGCTCCTGAAAAAATTCTCAGAGCTGTTAAAATGGCGTCGTCCATTCTGATGTTCTTTTAAAGTCGACGTAGAAGATAATGGCCCCTATCAGATATTTATGTAGTTGGTGCAGTATATTATTTTACTGTAGTAAATATACATTGTGTGGTCGGGGTTGTTCGAGCCCTGAAAGCTGATTGGCCGAAAGCCGTGGTATATCATACCCAGTGGCGGCTCCTGAAAAAATTCTCAGGGGGGGCAATTTTTCTGATGATTTAGGTGACCTACACACATTTTAAAAAAGATATGTCTAGCAACAACATGAAGACAGGGGCAGCATATAAGTCAATGCCAGAAGCATATATTGACTGATCTCAAAAGTGTTGGCTTACAAAAGCAAAATAAGTTATCACAGTAAAAATAATCAAGGGTGTTCTTTCACATTCCTCAACACTGCATAAACAATATGCATTTCCATAAACAAATGAAATATCAGCTGAAAATACAGCATCTTGGTATTTGTTCAGATTGCAGGATCAACAAGAGCTTTTACCACATTTTTTGCCTCATGGTTGAATTGGAAATATGTGCACCTGAGCATAATTCACAACAAGCAAGCAGGAGCTTTTGATAGAGGCTACTGAAAACATTGATGCAAGTTATTGGTAATAAGAAATTTTTATAGACTTCCATATTCTGCCCTCTTGTATATATTTGTGAAAATGAACAGTGATAGACATTTTGCCTGAAAACAGAATTTGAAAATAATTTCTAGAAAAGGTAAACACAGCTATCTGTATGGCTTTGTAAAAATGAACAACCATATTCTGGCCAATTGTATAGATTTGTAAATATGAACAACCATATTCTGGCCAATTGTATAGATTTGTAAAAATGAACATGAACAGATTTTTATTTTTATTTTACTTTTTTTTTAAAATGAAAAATAACTATTTTAAATAACATCAACTGTGAACTGATTTGGGCGTGTGTGTGTTAAAGAGACAGACAGGGAGGGACAAAGAGAGAGAGAGGCTACATTACTTGTACTGAAACTGTTCTCTTCTCTCTTTCAATGCAGCAAAGCGGTCAATGACTTTCTCATTGAAATCAGGCATGCTGAGGACTAGATCCCTCTCCATGGAAAGCATGGCCAGTGCATTCAGACGTTCCTGGCCCATTGAATTTCGCAGGAATGTCTTAACTCGTGTCAAAGTTGAGAAACATCTCTCAGCTTCAGCTGTTGTCATGGGAGTAGTTATGAGGATGTTCAACAGAGTCACAGTCTCAGAGAACGTCTCCTGGAGGTTGTAGCTCATGAGAACCTGGTACAGTGCCAGTGCACCACAGTTTGACTTTCTCGTCGTCGGCAAAAATACCGTTCAGTCTCTCCAAAAGCACACTGGCAATTGAGACTGAGGTTGATTCCGAGATGGGAAGGAACTCAAAAAAGCGCTCCTGCACTTTGTGGTTGCTATCTATGTACCTCAGCACAAGCACCAGCTGTGTCTGTGTAGAAACGTCCGTGGTCTCGTCAGCTTGGATAGCTACGAAGTTCGCCGACTTCACCTCCTCCACAATACAGTGGGGAAAAAAAGTATTTAGTCAGCCACCAATTGTGCAAGTTCTCCCACTTAAAAAGATGAGAGAGGCCTGTAATATTCATCATAGGTACAGGTCAACTATGACAGACAAATTAAGAAAAGAAATTCCAGAAAATCACATTGTAGGATTTTTAATGAATTTATTTGCAAATTATGGTGGAAAATAAGTATTTGGTCACCTACAAACAAGCAAGATTTCTGGCTCTCACAGACCTGTAACTTCTTCTTTAAGAGGCTCCTCTGTCCTCCACTCGTTACCTGTATTAATGGCACCTGTTTGAACTTGTTATCCGTATAAAAGACACCTGTCCACAACCTCAAACAGTCACACTCCAAACTCCACTATGGCCAAGACCAAAGAGCTGTCAAAGGACACCAGAAACAAAATTGTAGACCTGCACCAGGCTGGGAAGACTGAATCTGCAATAGGTAAGCAGCTTGGTTTGAAGAAATCAACTGTGGGAGCAATTATTAGGAAATGGAAGACATACAAGACCACTGATAATCTCCCTCGATCTGGGGCTCCACGCAAGAGCTCACCCCGTGGGGTCAAAATGATCACAAGAACGGTGAGCAAAAATCCCAGAACCACATGGGGGGACCTAGTGAATGACCTGCAGAGAGCTGGGACCAAAGTAACAAAGCCTACCATCAGTAACACACTACGCCGCCAGGGACTCAAATCCTGCAGTCCCCCTGCTTAAGCCAGTACATGTCCAGGCCCGTCTGAAGTTTGCTAGAGTGCCTTTGGATGATCCAGAAGAGGATTGGGAGAATGTCATATGGTCAGATGAAACCGAAATAGAACTTTTTGGAAAAAACTCAACTCGTCGTGTTTTGAGGACAAAGAATGCTGAGTTGCATCCAAAGAACACCATACCTACTGTGAAGCATGGGGGTGGAAACATCATGCTTTGGGGCTGTTTTTCTGCAAAGGGACCAGGACGACTGATCCGTGTAAAGGAAAGAATGAATAGGGCCATGTATCGTGAGATTTTGAGTGAAAACCTCCTTCCATCAGCAAGGGCATTGAAGATGAAACGTGGCTGGGTCTTTCAGCATGACAATGATCCCAAACACACAGCCCGGGCAACGAAGGAGTGGCTTCGTAAGAAGCATTTCAAGGTCCTGGAGTGGCCTAGCCAGTCTCCAGGTCTCAAACCCATAGAAAATCTTTGGAGGGAGTTGAAAGTCTGTGTTGCCTAGCGACAGCCCCAAAACATCATTGCTCTAGAGGAGATCTGCATGGAGGAATGGGCCAAAATACCAGCAACAGTGTGTGAAAACCTTGTGAAGACTTACAGAAAACGTTTGACCTGTGTCATTGCCAACAAAGGGTATATAACAAAGTATTGAGAAACGTTTGTTATTGACCAAATACTTATTTTCCACCATAATTTGCAAATAAATTCATAAAAAATCCTACAATGTGATTTTCTGGAATATTTTTCCTCATTTTGTCCGTCATAGTTGACGTGTACCTATGATGAAAATTACAGGCCTCTCTCATCTTTTTAAGTGGGAGAACTTGCACAATTGGTGGCTGACTAAATACTTTTTTTCCCCACTGTATGTTCCCTCATGACCGCTAGCATACACTCCAGTAGCTCGTTTTGAATGGTCTTTGATGTGAACTTCTTTCAAAGAGACAATCGAGTTGCACTGAACGTTAGCCATCTTGATAGTAGTACGTGAATTGATTGACGCTGCTACCCGCTCTTTTCTTAGTTACGTTCATGGTTATGTTACGTATGACGAAAGCGCGTAAGTGCAAGCCCTCAGAAACCCATAGAGATTGTATTGAAAGATCTGATATAAAAAAAAAAAATTTTTTTACATGAGAGTCTATGAGAGACTTCTGGGGCGATTTTCAACCTGACTGAAATCGCCCCAAAGGGGGGGCATTTGAAGCACGACTTTAGCCTGATTGGACATTTAGCGGCAGATCAGACGTCTAGATTAGAACACTGATAACTACTGTTGCCGTGATATAATTGATTAGAAAAAAAATCCCTTCCTTTTCCCGTTTGGCAGTACGTCGCCCATATCGCCCTAATTAACACCGCCCCTGTCCTCCACTCACTATCACAAGGGTTCGTAACTACACAGACTAATTTAATAGAACTTTAAAACATTGGCAGTTTGTCTACTTCACTTCATTAGTCTACTATCTGATCACTCTAGATAGCCCAGTGAATAAAACAAATGCTGGCAATACTGGTGTCAAACCATGTACAATGAGGGAAAAAAGTATTTGATTCCCTGCTGATTTTGTACGTTTGCCCACTGACAAAGACATGATCAGTATATAATTTTAATGGTAGGTTTATTTGAACAGTGAGAGACAGAATAACAACAAAGAAATCCAGAAAAACGCATGTCAAAAATGTTATAAATTGATTAGCATTTTAATTAGGGAAATAAGTATTTAATGGGCCTCAGGATCTTGTCATGGCATCTCTGTGCATTCAAACTGCCATCGATAAAATGCAATTGTATTAGTTGTCTGTAGCTTACGCCATGCCATACAGCGGGGGGGGGAAGTATTTAGTCAGCCACCAATTGTGCAAGTTCTCCCACTTAAAAAGATGAGAGAGGCCTGTAATTTTCATCATAGGTACACGTCAACTATGACAGACAGAGATTTTTTTTCCCAGAATATCACATTTTAGGATTTTTTATGAATTTATTTGCAAATTATGGTGGAAAATAAGTATTTGGTCACCTACAAACAAGCAAGATTTCTGGCTCTCACAGACCTGTAACTTCTTCTTTAAGAGGCTCCTCTGTCCTCCACTCGTTACCTGTATTAATGGCACCTGTTTGAACTTGTTATCAGTATAAAACACACCTGTCCACATCCTTAAACAGTCACACTCCAAACTCCACTATGGCCAAGACCAAAGAGCTGTCAAAAGACGCTAGAAACAAAATTGTAGACCTGCACCAGGCTGGGAAGACTGAATCTGCAATAGGTAAGCAGCTTGGTTTGAAGCAATCAACTGTTGGAGCAATTATTAGGAAATGGAAGACATACAAGACCACTGATAATCTCCCTCGATCTGGGGCTCCACGCAAGATCTCACCCCGTGGGGTCAAATTATCACAAGAACGGTGAGCAAAAATCCCAGAACCAAACGGGGGGACCTAGTGAATGACCTGCAGAGAGCTGGGACCAAAGTAACAAAGCCTACCATCAGTAACACACTACGCCGCCAGGGACTCAAATCCTGCAGTGCCAGACGTGTCCCCCTGCTTAAGCCAGTACATGTCCAGGCCCGTCTGAAGTTTGCTAGAGTGCATTTGGATGATCCAGAAGAGGATTGGGAGAATGTCATATGGTCAGATGAAACCAAAATATAACTTTTTGGTAAAAACTCAACTCGTCGTGTTTGGAGGACAAAGAATGCTGAGTTGCAGCCAAAGAACACCATACCTACTGTGAAGCATGGGGGTGGAAACATCATGCTTTGGGGCTGTTTTTCTGCAAAGGGACCAGGACGACTGATCCGTATAAAGGAAAGAATGAATGGGGCCATGTATCGTGAGATTTTGAGTGAAAACCTCCTTCCATCAGCAAGGGCATTGAAGATGAAACGTGGCTGGGTCTTTCAGCATGACAATGATCCCAAACACACTGCCCGGGCAACGAAGGAGTGGCTTCGTAAGAAACATATCAAGGTCCTGGAGTGGCCTAGCCAGTCTCAAGATCTCAACCCCATAGAAAATCTTTGGAGGGAGTTGAAAGTCTGTGTTGCCCAACGACAGCCCCAAAACATCACTGCTCTAGAGGAGATCTGCATGGAGGAATGGGCCAAAATACCAGCAACAGTGTGTGAAAATCTTGTGAAGAATTACAGAAAATGTTTGACCTGTGTCATTGCCAACAAAGGGTATATAACAAAGTATTGAGAAACTTTTGTTATTGACCAAATACTTATTTTCCACCATAATTTGCAAATAAATTCATTAAAAATCCTACAATATGATTTCCTGGAGGAAAAAAATCGTCTGTCATAGTTGACGTGTAGCTATGATGAAAATTACAGGCCTCTCATCTTTTTAAGTGGGAGAACTTGCACAATTGGTGGCTGACTAAATACTTTTTTTCCCCACTGTACCATAACCCCGATACCACAACACTGACATCAGCAAACCGCACGCCCACACAACGCCATTACACGGTGGTCAGCAGTTGTGAGGCTGGTTTGGCAAAATTCTCTAAAACAACATTGGAGGCAGCTAATGGTAGAGAAATTAACCTAACATTCTCTGGCAACAGCTCTGGTGGACATTCCTGCAGTCAGCATGCCAATTGCATGCTCCCTCAAAACTTGAGACATCTGTGGCATTGTGTTGTGTGAAAAAACTGCACATTTTAGAGTGGCATTTTTGTATTTGTTAGGGATCCCCATTAGATGCTGCCAAGAACCTATTCAGCTACTCTTGTCCCCAGCACAAGGTGCACCTGTGTAATGATGATCATGCTATTTAATCAGCTTCTTGATATACCACACCTGTGGGTATATCAACTGGGATGTAAACAAATGTGTGCACAACATTTTAGAAATAAGTTTGTGTCTGGAGCATTTCTGGGATCTTTTATTTCACCTCATGAAACATGGGACCAACACTTTACATGTTGCGTTTATATGTTTGTTCAGTGTATACAGTATTTCTAAAAAATCATACAAACTATCAATAACAACATTTAAATTAAATCATTCTGCTTTTCTGTTCTAATCAGGTCCCTACACAGGCTCAGAAGGATCCTGTGAGGGCGGAACATTTTCTGGCTACAGTAGACCTTGCAGGGCTTCTGCCGTGAAGTCTTGGAGGCCCAAAAACTTCTCAGCTACAGATATAATGATGTCCAGCTTCTTGGACTTATTGTGCAGTAAAATTAAATAACTGTGGCTATAAATACAAAAAAATCCACCTTCAAAATAAGTGTATCCAGATCACTTGATTGACGTACAACATTTGCAACTGGTTGCAGTGCATCCACCGCCATATCTTCTTCAGAACTGTGGCCTCTTGCTACTATAACTATCTTCACCGCCTCCACATAGGAGATTTGCTGTACAGCCCTGATCCTTGACACCTCAACCTCTTTCACCCTAACAGGGCACTCTGGGAATTCAGGAATATGAGCCCCACCACAGTTACAACATTTTACATTCACATGCTCTTCAATAACATATTCCTTCCGTCTGCAAACACTTGACATGTGGCCAAACTTTTTACATTTCTTGCATTGCATCAGGTTTTACACAAACTCTCTTATGGGGTATATTATATATCCCAGCTTTACATAGGGTGGTAGATACTCTTCATCAAACATCAATAATAAAGATGAACTTCGCTCCTTTTTCACATTCTCCATCCTTCTTCTTCGGGATTTGGTTGGCGGAGCGCATTCAACTTTTAGGTGCATACACTGCCACCTACTGTACTGGTGTGTGAGGCCATTCACAGCCTATATACATTACATTCATTGATACGGTAATTAATACAAAATTGCAGTATTAGCCTGCTCTAAAAAATGTGAGGGTAAATGTTCTTGGTTGGTGCAGATGACTGACCTCCTCAGACCAATTGGCAGTACGCACAGAACATTGTTATGGGATCCAAAAGGGATATCTCAGTTTCAAGGTCTCAGCTTGGAGAGAAGAAGCCTTGTGAGGTATTGGTTGGTCACATGCAGGAACCAAATGTTAACGATTAATTAATTATTAATAAAGCTAAAATCATGCAAATATAACTTGTCTGTGTAAGCAGTATATAGGACAACTAACGGGACTGCCCCGGCAGAGCTCCCAACCAACGTGTACTATGGTGCTTTTAAGTTTGTTGGAACCTCTCCAGATTGATGATAATAATAATAATAATAATTAGTCATTTAGCAGACGCTCTTATCCAGAGCGACTTACAGGAGCAATTAGGGTTAAGTGCCTTGCTCAAGGGCACATCTACAGATTTTTCACCTAGTCGTCTCGGGGATTAGAACCAGAGACCTTTCGGTTACTGGCACAACGCTCTTAACCACTAAGCTACCTGCCGCCACTAATAAATTAATTTTATTTTTTAAGTTTGACTTTGAGTCCCTTCGTGGCAATTTTCCACGACAAAAACCCACCACCCCATTCCACTATTTAACCCTATCTAGTCCTACGCCAGACCACTACCACTCAACACCCCCTGCAGCTGTTCTGCAGTAAATCCTCGCAATCCCAAGTACTTCTCTGATGCTGCCACCACAGCCTCTATTTTCTGGGACTTTCGATCCATTTCTGCAGTACAATTGACAACCATTGCTATAAATGCTAAAATGCCCACCTTACTGAAGCACATATTCTTCCCATCACTCTTTCTTGGTCTCTGCTTACTCATAGGAATCCTCTCAAGATCCATCACCCTGTACCCATCTTCCTCTACCACTCTCTTCACTGCTTTGGCACAACCCACAACTAACACACAGAACTTTCTCCACCGATACCACACATTTCTTCATCTCATGCCCTCCTGCAGACTTGTCACATCTAGGCATCTCATGCCTACACACTGCTGCAACAGGCCCATAAACGTCACACCTAAAACACTGTAGTATTTACAGAACAGAATCGCTCACGGGATAACTGACACTTCCTACCTTGATCGTATCTGGCAGAGACTATGCATCAAAACCCAGCATGACAGATAATGTATTCTCTGTTTCCCCACGCTCTACACCGGATCTACGTCTCACCAAACGGAGGGTGTCACAGACACCTGGAATCTTCCATTTCAACTGCTCATCCTCAACACTTAAACCTAACCCCGCTATCACTCCTATCAATGCCACCCTGTTCCGGAGAGCAATTCAAGTCACAATTCCTGTCTCTAATCACGTAATCCGCAGCGCCCACTCCCTCTGGACAGAGGAGAAACAATAAATGTTCACGAGTCCACTCAGTTACCTTCACCAACTCAACAGTCCCCAACCTCTTCTCCACCTAACCTGACACCACATATGGATCCATTCTCTCTACAAATCTCACTCCCGCTGGGCCAGAATCATCCTTATCATCCTTGGAACGAGGCCCGAATTGAGTTCCTCACCGCAGGTAATTCATCATCACTCTCACCAGGTTCCATCTCTGAGCTACTGGAGGATGTATCCCTCTTTATACACTAGACTATAACCTCCCTCACCACACTGCTTCCCTCTACACTCAGCTTCTCGGCGTTCATCACTGCACCTGCCACCACAGTTAATTCATCCTCACTCTCGTCACGTTCACTTTCCTCCTGTAGCTCTTCTAAAAGTTCTGTATGATCTTCCATTCCATATTCATTCAAAACATATTCCACTTTTCTCCTTTTTCCTTTTCCACCAGCTTCTCCTTCATCAGATCTTCCAGAAGGTTTGCGCATCCCCCATTCCACTTTTTTCTTGTCCGCCATCTTACCACGTCTCAGCTCATCCACACCCCACTAGCTTCATGTAGTATCAATATATTGGCCTGTATTTACCCCTACAAAAATGAAATGGTAATTAGCTGCTAATGTGGCTATCATAAAGAACTACAAATGCCATGATGATCTGGACAAAATTGCAGAATCGAGTCAAAAATGTAAGGATCTCTGGGTTAACCATCTAATGTTAGCTAAATTTAGTAATGAATAAATAGGCTACATTTATTTAAATGGTCAATTCTGTGAACTGTCTTGTGCAAGTTTTAAATTGCCACAATACCTGTTAGCAAAGGTGTCAGCTAGAGATGACGTGCAGGAGATTGCAGTGATTTGTTGTTTTGCATGATGTCTACTTTGATGATAATTAGCGTTTCATAATCTGAGAGGAAATAGAGACGAATATGTCACGCCAGGGTAAGCCTACACGAAACACAGCCCTTATTTTAAGTGTTTCTAAATTGAATAAAAATGAAAAATGATTGGAAGCATTTCCCTGTTTGACCGCTACGTTTTATGCCACAATTTCTGCGAAAATAATAATAATAATAAAAAAAAAACTGTATTCAGACTTTACTCAGTACTTTGTTGAAGCACCTTTGGCAGTGATTACAGCCTCAAATCTTCTTGGGTATGGCGCTACAAGCTTGGCATACCTGTATTTGGGGAGTTTCTCTGCAGATCCTCTCAAGCTCTCAGTCAGGTTAGATGGGGAGTGTCGCCACACAGCTATATTCAGGTCTCTCTGTACTTTGCTCCGTTCATCTTTCCCTCGATCCTGACTAGTCTCCCAGTCCCTGCCACTGAAAACCATCCACACAGCATGATGCTGCCACCACCATGCTTCACTGTTGGGATGGTGCCAGGATTCCTCCAGACATGACGCTTGGCATTCAGGCCAAAGAGTTCAATCTTGGTTTCATCAGACCAGAGAATCTTGTTTCTCATGGTCTGAGAGTCCTTTAGGTGTCTTTTGGCAAACTCCCAGCGGGCAGTCATGTGCCTTTTCATGAGGAGTGGCTTCCGTCGAGCCACTCTACCATAAAGGCCTGATTGGTGGAGTGCTGCAGAGATGGCTGTCCTTCTGGAAGGTTCTCCCATCTCCAGAGGAACTCAGTGACCACAGGCTTCTTGGTGACCTCCCTGACCAAGGCCATTCTCCCGACATTGCTTAGTTTGTCCGGGCAGCCAGCTCTAGAAAAAGTATTGGTGGTTCCAAACTTCTTCCATTTAAGAATGGAGGCCTTTTGATCATGTCCTTGGACTAAAATGATTGACACTCAGGTGGAAGCCTAACATCATGTGCAAAGGGCCTTTGGGTAACATTGCACATATTCAATGATATCTCTTTTTCTCACGTAGGCTGTTCATTTCTGATCTTTGATACTTTTTCTGGTTTATAAACGCATCATGGTATACTACATTAACGCTATACGTATGGGCCATATTGTTACTTGGTAGCTACTAGCAGCAGACCCTGTGTTGTGGATCATCTACCACTATTTTGGACGGTCCATACTGTAACGTTAACGTTAGTCTCAGGCTTCACTAACTAGCGTTACTGTTTTAGGTGGAGCTATTCTTTGCTATTTTTCAAACAAATACTACGTGATATTTCACATATCATCTTGCTAGATAGGCCTTTTGTTGTGATATTTCACACAACATCTTGCAAGATAAGCCTTTTGTTTTGTTCGTGAGAAGTAATGGCCGAGAGAAGGCAGGAGACACTTTGTTTTGTTTAGCGTCGCTTAGGTTAGACTGCTCTCGTTAATGGATCAGTCGTCCACCAGGCTACACTCTACGATTAGGGGGAGGTGGGAGAGGAAGCGTTGGGTGTCTCGGTTAGGGAGACAGTGGAATGGGGTTCAGTGTTTTACTGTTAGGAAATATCTATGTTTGTTTCAACAGCTCTTTACATATTTTCCTCACTACAACATATTAATGTGGTCCTTGTGGTTCCTAAACATATTTTAGATATGCCTTTATGCTATAGCTTATTCCATGTTTACTAGGGGTGTAACGATTCATCTACTACATCGATGTATCGATTTATATTCATATGATCCAACTACATCGATCTGTGCGCGGCGAGTTGGCCTTTTGGACAACATATATCGATCTAACATCGTTTTAAAATGTAATAAATCGATTGTATCGATACTAGGAAATAACCCATTGGATTTAAGCACGTCAGACTTTATATGCAGGGGTGCACATAACTGGTACGCAGATACGCAAGCGCGACAAAAATCAGGAATGCGTAATGCCACTTGTGTTCTCTACGCACCTCTGCGTACTTGACCGATCTTCTCATCTAACCTTACACATGACATGTTGCTTGTCAACTACTGTCAGGGATGTCCAAAAAGCAACAGACATTAAGCAGCCTTTTTGGCGTTTCGCCACCTACAAAGAAACGCCAACTGGAGCCAGAGCCGAAGAAAATACTTTTTTCGGAAAAGTGGCTCCAAGATGTGCAGTGGCTTGAAGCTAACGATGAGCGCACTGAAATGTGGTGCAAGATTTGCAGCTCAAATCCACATCTAGCAGACAAAACAGGTGCATTTTATAAAGGCTCAAAGAATTTCAACCATCCTTTATTTGACCAACATGAAAAGAGCAAGGAGCACACGAATGTGGCGCAAGCCATTGCTAAAAGCTAGCCGAGAATAAATGCATAAAGCTAAACACGCACGTCCCATGTCTTCCTATTCTGAGGATGTTCCTTTACTGAATGCTTTTTGATGGATCTGAGGGCATCACAAAAACTGAGCAGGAAATAGTTTACATTGTGTCTGTGTCCAGCAACGGAGAGTTTACTTCGGACTTTATTGGACTGATTGAATTGGGTGCTGACCGAACCGCACAGGCCATAACAGACGGACTTGTGAGACTTTTCCAGGACACAGGCTTGGATGACTGGACAACAAAGTTGGTCGCCTGTGCGGGGCTGCTGTCAACGTAGGTATGGGTAAGTTTCATAATACCAGATGGTCTGCATGGAGGCATGAAACACTGTTAAAAATATCAAGACTATTGCCAGCCATTAAAATGCAACTGGTTACCAGGTATTTATTTCAGTCACACTGGTTGAATTTTTGGCTAAAAGGTTACTGAATCGATTTCAAGTCACTGAATCGTTTCGGATCGTATCGTTCTAAATGAACCAATATCGTCCTTGAATCGTATCGACAACCACGAATCGTGATACAAATCGAATCGTTGTTAAAACAAATCGTTACACCCCTAATGTTTACATCTTTGGTTAAATGCCCTCAAATGCAAAACTTAAATGTACTTTGTGGATTGTCTGTGGAGTTTGTAAACTATCCAAACTTAAAACAGGTTATTACTAGGCTTAAACAACTTCATCTATTGTGTTCCTACAAGAAACTCACTTGTTGAAGGATGAGCTACTTAAAGTATGCAGGAGATGACAAGGGCAAGTAGTAGCATCCTGTTTCTCCTCTCATTCTCATGGTGTTATGGTTTTAATTCACTAATCTGTTCCGTTTCAAGTGGATACTATTATAACTGATACAGCTGGTAGATACATTTTGATACAGGGAAATCTTTTGAATGAGCATATTAATCTGGATAATGTTTATGGTCCTAATGATGATAATCCCAAATTCTTTGAGAATGTATTTCTATTGATAGCCTCCATTCCTGGTAAAGTCCTAATGGCAGGGGACTTTAATTGCACTCTTGATCCTCATCTAGATTGCTCCTCTGGTTTAGACACTTCCCACTCACAGAGTAGAAAGACATTTTGTAAATGTGATCGTTCAGTTGTTGTTTTTTGCAACAATTGATTAAAACCTGTTTTGCTTTGTCATTATGGGGTAATGTGAGTAGATTGAGGAAAAAACAACTTAAAAATCAATTTTACATTAAGGCTGTAACGTGACAAAATGTGGAAAAAGTCCAGGGGTCTGAATACTTTCCGAATGCACTGTATATAGACAGGTGTGTGCCTTTCCAAATCATGTCCAACAAACTTAATTAGATAGAACCTGCTCTTACCCTGAGAAACAGATTCCCCCATCTTCTCCTCCTCTTCTTCATCTTTAATGTTGACATTCAGCTCCAGTGTTTGACTGCAGTCTTCCAGCTTCACTGATGCCATCTCTGGATCCTGCAGTACAAACTGGGCTCCACTGTCACAATCAGGACCCAGTGACTGTAGGTTTGGACTCAGTGTGGAAGGAGAGAGGCAGGCTGGGTTTGTCCTCACTATTGATGTTACCGGCCTCAGATTTAATTCTAGTCGTCCTGTCGTAACAATGAGAAACAGACACAAAAAATTGTCTTGACAGTTCTGTCACTTTATTTTCTAAAAATATATTGACTGTAGGTGGGTGTCACCCGTTCCATGGGAGCACAATCCAACCCGTTTCATAAGTGCATATAAGAACGCCCCCAATGCAATTATGTGGTCTAATACCTCCACAGTAGGATTTCAACCGTTTTTTCCCCCTGTTTATTTTCAAAATAATTAGTTTTTGTAATTCATTTTAAATTAAGTAACAACATTTGACATGATTCCAATATTTTGTATCAGTTTGCATCACTTTCAATGAGGGCCTTTTATTTTGAGGACGAACCGCAAATTCCACTATTGTGGCTAATCATTATTATGACTAGCTTCACATACATAGGGACAAGCGGGTACCAGGGCTGCGTCCAGCAGGAGGACAGAGACGTTGGCCACGATCAGATACAAATGTATTATGTAGAACAAACATGCCTCTGATTCTAATGAATCATGTCACTTCTATTCTGGGTATTTCTATCTGCAACTTTCCAAAACGTTTTTGTACTGAACATGCCCAGGCGAAACGCACTGACCTATATACGAACCTGGAAAGCCTCACAAATGAAAACGTGTAATGGACCCCGCGCCGCCATGTGCTTGTAAAATATGTTTTATCACGTTCTTCAATCACTCAGACTGACACAAACATTACACAAAACCTTTCCCAAACGTGATAATACATTGACTGATTTGTTATCTAACATGTTATGACGTTATTTCGATATTAGGCAGTTTAAAAGTGCTATTACATACCTGTAGTAATAAAGAGAAACGGAAAGCACAGTCCTGTCGTTTTCTTTGTTCTGAAGAATGTTGCGCGCCTCGCCGGAAGTTCCCAACTACCACAATGCAACAGCGCCATCTTCTTCTTCTTCTGTGGGTTTTATGGCAGACTACTTCCAAAAGTTGTATTGCCGCCACCAACTGGACGGTTTGAAACCACAAAATAAAATAAATAAAAAATACATCCATACTTAATAGTGATACTAACTTACTCCACCCTAATAAAAATAGTACATTGCCAAAACAAACAAAACTCCCATTTCTTCCTTCCTTTAAATCTCCACATCTCCCTTCTCAGTCTCTAGGACCTGAGATGGTGGTACGGCTTTTGACAATATTCCATGTAACTCTTTTGCTAATAAATCTTTCAGCCCCAGGAACCGTTCTGCCGCAACCACAATGATTTCTATCTTCCTAGATCTTTTCTCCACCTTGGCAGTGCCGTTAATCACCATTGCGATAAAGGCCACAAAGTCCACCTTTTTAACCTTTAAAATGTCAGGATCATCTTGTTGAAAGGCAACCCCTGCAGCTTGCATTGAAGGCTTATCCACCACCATTATATTTACTGTAAAGATAACCCCCAACAACTACAATGATTCAGTAGATCAGTAATGTTACAGTACTCTAGCATGTCTCACAGCTGCTTATGCTGACAAAACATGTTAGTGAATAGGTCAGATTTAGCTTTGTGATGCTCATTTAAACTTCCTGTCTTGTTCAGCTTCAGAACAACAGTAAATATGTCACTTCAAACATAGTTTTTTGGTAATTCATTACACAAAAGAGAAGAGCTTGACTAGTACAAATTCATATACAGTGGGGGAAAAAAGTATTTAGTCAGCCACCAATTGTGCAAGTTCTCCCACTTAAAAAGATGAGAGAGGTCTGTAATTTTCATCATAGGTACACGTCAACTATGACAGACAAATTGAGGAAATAAATTCCAGAAAATCACATTGTAGGATTTTTAATGAATTTATTTGCAAATTATGGTGGAAAATAAGTATTTGGTCACCTACAAACAAGCAAGATTTCTGGCTCTCACAGACCTGTAACTTCTTCTTTAAGAGGCTCCTCTGTCCTCCACTCGTTACCTGTATTAATTGCACTTGTTTGAACTTGTTATCAGTATAAAAGACACCTGCCCACAACCTCAAACAGTCACACTCCAAAATCCACTATGGCCAAGACCAAAGAGCTGTCAAAGGACACCAGAAACAAAATTGTAGACCTGCACCAGGCTGGGAAGACTGAATCTGCAATAGGTAAGCAGCTTGGTTTGAAGAAATCAACTGTGGGAGCAATTATTAAGAAATGGAAGACAAACAAGACCACTGATAATCTCCCTCGATCTGGGGCTCCACGCAAGATCTCACCCCGTGGAGTCAAAATGATCACAAGAACGGTGAGCAAAAATCCCAGAACCACACGGGGGGACCTAGTGAATGACCTGCAGAGAGCTGGGACCAAAGTAACAAAGCCTACCATCAAATCAAATCAAATTTTATTGGTCACATGCGCCGAATACAACAGGTGCAGACATTACAGTGAAATGCTTACTTACAGCCAGGGACTCAAATCCTGCAGTGCCAGACGTGTCCCCCTGCTTAAGCCAGTACATGTCCAGGCCCGTCTGAAGTTTGCTAGAGTGCATTTGGATGATCCAGAAGAGGATTGGGAGAATGTCATATGGTCAGATGAAACCAAAATAGAACTTTTTGGTAAAAACTCAACTCGTCGTGTTTGGAGGACAAAGAATGCTGAGTTGCATCCAAAGAACACCATACCTACTGTGAAGCATGGGGGTGGAAACATCATGCTTTGGGGCTGTTTTTCTGCAAAGGGACCAGGACGACTGATCCGTGTAAAGGAAAGAATGAATGGGGCCATATATCGTGAGATTTTGAGTGAAAACCTCCTTCCATCAGCAAGGGCATTGAAGATGAAACGTGGCTGGGGGTCTTTCAGCATGACAATGATCCCAAACACACCGCCCGGGCAACGAAGGAGTGGCTTCGTAAGAAGCATTTCAAGGTCCTGGAGTGGCCTAGCCAGTCTCCAGATCTCAACCCCATAGAAAATCTTTGGAGGGAGTTGAAAGTCTGTGTTGCCCAGCGACAGCCCCAAAACATCACTGCTCTAGAGGAGATCTGCATGGAGGAATGGGTCAAAATACCAGCAACAGTGTGTGAAAACCTTGTGAAGACTTACAGAAAACGTTTGACCTGTGTCATTGCCAACAAAGGGTATATAACAAAGTATTGAGAAACTTTTGTTATTGACCAAATACTTATTTTCCACCATAATTTGCAAATAAATTCATTAAAAATCCTACAATGTGATTTTCTGGATTTTTTTTCCTCATTTTGTCTGTCATAGTTGACGTGTACCTATGATGAAAATTACAGGCCTCTCTCATCTTTTTAAGTGGGAGAACTTGCACAATTAGTGGCTGACTAAATAATGTTTTCCCCCACTGTACATATACAGTGGCTTGCGAAAGTATTCACCCCCCTTGGCATTTTTCTTATTTTGTTGCCTTACAACCTGGAATTAAAATAGATTTTTTGGGTGGGGTTTGTATCATTTCATTTACACAACATGCCTACCACTTTGAAGATTCATAATTGTTTTTATTGTGAAACAACGCACTTGAGCGTGCATAACTATTCACTTCACCAATTTGGACTATTTTGTGTATGTCCATTACATGAAATCCAAATAAAGATCCATTTAAATTACAGGTTGTAATGCAGCAAAATAGGAAAAACGCCAAGTGGGATGAATACTTTTGCAAGGTACAGTCACAGTGAAAGTCTACACACCCCTTTACATTTTGCTAGCTTAAATCTTAATAGAGATTCAATATAGTTTTTATCCTGCCGACCTACAAAAACTATCCCACATTTTCAGTGTAAGAAAATTGTAGAACAATTTTCCTTCTAAAGATATCCAGTAGTTTTGATTACATATATTTTCACACCCCATGAAACAGTTCTACAGCAACTTTACATGTGTGTTGTGGCTTGTAAGTAGCTAGCTAGCGGTTTATACACTAGATCTAATATGGAAGAACTGAATACAACCATAAGAACCATTCATACTGTCAGATCTAATATGGAAGAACTGAATACAACCATAAGAACCATTCATACCCTCAGACCTAATATGGAAGAACTGAATACAACCATAAGAACCATTCATACTGTCAGATCTAATATGGAAGAACTGAATACAAAAGAGAAGGAGAGGTTGACCAGTACATATAAATGTACAAACATGATTTTTCATTGGCAGATCAATGCAGTTTTCCAAACATAATCATCATCAGTTGTTTTGTAAGATTTTAACTAACTGAACAAAAATATAAACACAACATTCAACAATTTTACTGGGGTACAGTTCATATAAGGAAATCAGACAATTGAAATACATTCATTAGGCCCTAATCTATGGATTTCACATGACAGGGGCCCACCCATCAGCCAATAAGAATACATTTTCCCCACTAAAGGGCTATATTACAGATATAAATACTCCTCAGTTTCATCAGCTGTCCGGGTGGCTGGTCTCAGATGATCCTGCAGGTGAAGAAGCCAGATGTGGAGGTCCTGGGCTTGCACGGTTACACGTAGTCTGCGGCTGTGAAGCCAGTTGGACGTTCTGCCAAATTCTCGGTAGAGAAATGTACATTCAATTCTCTGGCAACAGCTTGTGAACATTCCTGCAGTCAGCATGCCAATTGCGCACTCCCTCAAAATGTAGACATCATCATTTATTTCAGCTCATGAAACATGGGACCAACACTTTACATGTCAAGTTTATATATTTTTTCAGTATAGTTTTAGAATACAATTCACTAAATACGTAGTCATTTCATTTTGTCACATGTTTGGTAAACAACAGGTGTAGACTAACAGTGAAATGTTGACCAACGATGGAGAACACAATACAACAATTATAATAATAGGAAAAAGATTGTAGCACAAGGAATTAATACACGATGAGCAATGGTAGCTTGGCTATATACATGGGGTGCCAATACCTAGTCAAAGGTAGCTTGGCAATATACATGGGGTGCCAATACATAGTCAATGATAGCTTGGCTATATACATGGGGTGCCAATACCTAGTCAATGATAGCTTGGCAACATACATGGGGTGCCAATACCTAGTCAATGATAGCTTGGCTATATACAGTGCAATCTGAAAGTATTCAGAGCCCTTGACTTTTTCCACATTTTATTACGTTACAGCCATATTCTAATGTCGGTTAAATCATTTTTTCCCCTCATCAATCTACACACAATACCCCATAATGTCAAAGCAAAAGACAGGTTTTTAGACATTTTTCACCTTTGGCAGCGATTACAGCATCGAGTCTTCTTGGGTATGATGCTACAAGCTTGGCACACCTGCATTTGGGGAGTTTCATTCATTCTTCTCTGCAGATCCTCTCAAACTCTATCAGGTTGGATGGGGAGCGTTGCTGCACAGCTATTTTCTGGTCTCTCTGGAGATGTTCAATCGGGTTCAAGTCTGGGCTCTGGCTGGGCCAGGTGAACCTTCGCCCCAGTCTGAAGTCCTGAGCGCTCTGGAGCAGGTTTCATCAAGGATCTCTCTGTACTTTGCTCCGTTCATTATTCCCTCGATCCTGACTAGTCTCCCCAGTCCCTGCCTCTGAAAAAACATCCGCACAGCATGATAGTGCCACGACCATGCTTCACCGTAGGCATGGTGCCAGGTTTCCTCCAGAAGTGACGCTTGGTATTCAGGCCAAAGAGTTCAATCTTGGTAACAACAGACCAGAGAATCTTGTTTCTCACGGTCAGAGTCCTTTAGGTGCCTCTTGGCAAACTCCAAGCGGGCTGAACTCTGGAGCTCTGTCAAAGTGATCATCGGGTTCTTGGTTACCTCCCTGACCAAGGCCCTTCTCCTCCGATTGCGCAGTTGGCCGGGCGGACAGCTCTAGGAAGAATCTTGGTGATTCCAAACTTCTTCCATTTAAGAATGGAGGAGGCCACGGTGTTCTTGGGGACCTTCAATGCTGCAGAAATTTTTTGGTACCCTTCCCCAGATCTGTGCCTCATCACAATCCTGTCTCGGAGCTCTACGGACAATTCCTTCAACCTCATGGCTTGGTTTTTGCTCTGACATGCAATGTCAACTGTGGGATGTTATATAGACAGGTGTGTGCCTTTTCAAACCATATCCAATCAATTGAATTTATCTCAGGTGGACTCCAATCAAGTTGTAGAAACATCAAGGAATATAGGATGCACCTGAGCTAAATTTCGAGATTCATAGCAACGGGTCTGGAATACAAATGTAAATAAGGTTTTGCAAAAATGTCTAAACCTGTTTCCACTTTGTCATTATGGGGTATTGTGTGTAGATTGATGAGGGATTTTTGTTGTTGTTGTTGTTTGTAAAAAAAAAAATAATAATTTTACAATAAGGCTGTAACTTATTTTTTTGTTGAAAAAGTCAAGGGGTCTGAATACTTTCAGAATGCACTGTATAGACTAACTATTTCACTTTAAACACTGTTATATTTATGCACAAGAGAAAAGGTTGCCCAGCACAAATTAATGTACAAACATGATTTTTCATTACATATTTGTAATTTAGCAGATGCTCTTATCTAGAGCGACTTATAGGACCAATTGGGGTTAATTGCCTTGCTCAAGGCCACAATGACAGATTTTTGCCCTAGTTGGCTCGGGATTCAAACCAGCGACCTTTCAGTTACTGGCCCAACACTCTAAACCTTTAGGCTACCTGTTAAATACATAACACAATATGTGACATAAGTAGAATACAGAACACTTGAAACATTACAGGCCATTTTTCATGATGGAAATTGAAATATTAAAATGTGATTTAAAAAAAGCAGTGGGTAGAGTGGCGTTTCGCAGGTGGTTTGTACGGGCAGTTATACAGGACAGTTTGTGGTGCAGTTACCTCTTCTTGGAGGGAGCAGGTCATTCAGTGGATGGTCAAGAGTGTGCATGTCCTTCACCAGGTGCACTGCAGCCTGTTCTCGCCTGCTCTGCAGTGACGGGAGCTGTGGTTGGACTGCTCCACCTCTGGAGATGATCCTCAAGGCCCTCCTCTGCACCCTGTCTAGTTGGGCCTGCTGCTTTTTACTGCATCCAACTAACAGCACTCCACCGTATTCCAGAACAGTCAAAAAGGCGTTTCGAGACCTTTCTCACTGTCTGCTCCACATGTCACCACTGAGGTTAGAGTCTAGATTAAAATCAAGATACTTGGTTGTTGTTACCACTGGTACTTCCTGTCTTCCTAGGATTAGTGGTGCAGGTTGTGGATGGTCCTCTGACCAAGGGCTAAATGTGCCAGTTGCCATCACCCTCTGCCCTCTTTCGGTGGTGTAGCTGTGGAGCCAGGCTAGTAACCTTGGACACAGTTCAATGTCAGACAGATGTTGCAGGAACTATGGGTGATCTACTCGATCAAAGGCTTTGGACACATCAGCAAGTAACACCCTCACCATTGTTGGGTTTATGGAGTCTGTAGATGTCAGCCAGGAGTATGTGGCTTTCACAAGGGCGGTAGTAGTGCTGGACTTTGGGAGGTAGTCATACTGAATTGTGCACTCAGATAACACCTCCTACTGGCAGGGGACAGTTTTAACAATGTGTTTGATGACAGGGGCTAGATCTTCTGCATGCTCTTTAGTAGCCAGGCTGGAATTCCATCAGGCCCACATGCTTTACGTGCTCTGAGTCTGTTCAGAGCTTGCTTTAACTGGCCAATGCTGCACAGCTCAACCTGCCTTGTAGACATGGGCAGGGGGAAGATGGCAAGAGGTGTGGTGCTTGTCCATGCCTCAGCAAAGAAGCCATTCAAAACATCAGCCACGTCGTCGTCTTCAATTCCCTCGACCTGTATTCTCCCTCCTGATGTTTTCTTTGGTCCAGTCCATTGTTAATGAAGTCCCACCATTCCTTAGGGTTTTTCTTCTTTAGGTCCTGGATTTCAGTTTTGTAGAAGATTGTCTTTGCTTCCTTGATAATCATTTGCACTGTGTTTCTGTATTTTGTCATTGTTTCATTGTTTCTCCCCATCTGTTGAAAATATTCTGAATTTTCCTGATGGCAGCTTTATTCTTTCAGTCATCCAGGGCTGGTCCAGTATTGTTGTTTTCTTATTTCTTATTGACATGCATACATCAAGTGCAGTTTGAATGCAGGAGTTGAATGTCTCCACCTCATATATGGCAGACCAGTCAGTACTGGCCATACATCGTGCAAAGGTCTCCTTTCTGTTCTGGGTTACCAGATGTCCTTTTTTCCGCTGCACCTCTCTTCTCCCTCCTGATGTTGTGTTTGGAGAGAACAGCAGACATTTGTGATCACTGGATCCGAGAGGAGTAAGTACAGTGGGTTGTGTTGATCAGACCTAGGATGGAGTACCCTCTGTGGTCTTGTCTTTGACCACTTGTTTCATGTCTGGATGGGAGTTTGTCAGCATCTTGATGGGCAGGTGATTAAAGTCTCCACACAGGATGAGACCCATTTGGGGAGAGGACATCCTGATCACATGGACAGTGATTATGAGATAATCCACAGTGTTCTGCTGCAGTGTTTTGTCATGTGCCCATGGTGGATGTTAGAGCACTCCACTACCAGAGATGAAACTGAGCTGGGGTGTTGTTTAGAACGGAGCTGAAGACACTCAAAGTCTTCTTTCTCTAGGTCAGTTATTCTTCTCTTTGCCTGCATACTGTGATTCACATACATAGCCACGCCCCCTCCTCGCATCCCCTCTCTGGACCGGTCATTTCTGAACAGCTGATAGTCTTTGTCATCAGAACAGCCTCAATTCGTCGGGACATGGACTCTACAAGGTGTCGAAAGCGTTCCACTGGGATGCTGGCCCATGTTGACTGCAATGCTTCCCACAGTTGTGTCAAGTTGACTGGCAGTGGATTCCTACTCCGAATAGCTCGTTCCATCTCCTACAACAGATGCACAATTGGATTGAGATCTGGTGACTCGGAAGGCCACTGCAGTAACCTGAAATCACTGTCAAATTCGTGGAATCATTCCTGGACAAGCCTTGTGGCATGGGGCATAAAATCTATTTGCAGATGGATAACTGCTGCCATGAAGGGATGCACCTGATTGGTAACGATGTTTAGATATCCTGTGGCATTCAAACGTTGCTCCACTTTTATCAAGGGGCCCAATACGTGCCATAAAAACACACCCCCACCACCATCCTGCAATGCTGACACACGGCATGGATGCATGTACTCGGGGTTTCCTCCATACCCTAGTCCTCCCATCCAAGGTCCTCTCAATATCTTTACAATAGAAGCTATCTAAGCACAGCAAAACTGACCAGGTGAACACTGATCAGTAAAGTCAAGACAGGCTAACATTCTACAACACTCCCTTTCCTCTGCACAGTTCTCTCACAGTGAGAAACAATATGATTACAATAGAGTGTTCTATGCTTTCTTCATTTGATCCAATCCACTACCACTTCTTATGTATATGTTGTTGTCTTTTTAAAAAATGGCCCAATCTGTAGAATCTCATCTCACAGTCAGTGCAGTGATAAGTCTTCTCTCCAGTGTGTAACCGTTGGTGTGTTTTTACGTTGCCCAATCAGGAGAATTTCTTGCCGCATTAAGAGCAGTAGTAAGGCTTCTCTCCTGTGGGTGTTCTCTGATGGCCTTTTAGCTTAGCTGTTGTTTTTAGATCAGTGGTAAGGCTTCTCTCCTTTATGTTTACCTTGGTGTCTTTTTAAATGGCCCATTTGAGAGAAATTCATCCCACAGTCAGAGCAGGAGTAAGGCTTCTCTCCTGTGTGTGTTCTCTGATGACCTTTTAGCTCAGTTGATGTTTTGAAGCACTTTACACAGTCAGAGCAGGAGTAAGGCTTCTCTCCTGTGTGTATTCTTTGATGAATTTTTAGCTCAGTTGATGTTTTGAAGCACTTTACACAGTCAAGGCAGGAGTAAGGCTTCTCTCCTGTGTGTGTTCTCTGATGAACTTTTAGCTCAGTTGATGTAGTAAAGCATTTGACACAGTCAGAGCAGGAGTAAGGCTTCTCTCCTGTATGTATACGTTCATGTTGTTTTAAGTGGCCCAGTCGAGAGAAACTCTTCCCACAGTCAGGGCAGGAGTAAGGCTTCTCTCCTGTGTGTGTTCTCTGATGAACTTTTAGCTCATTTGATGTTGTGAAGCATTTTAAACAGTCAGAGCAGGAATAAGGCTTCTCTCCTGTGTGTATACGTTCATGTATTTTTAAGTTGCCCAGTTGGGAGAAACTTGCCCCACAGTCAGGGCAGGAGTAAGGCTTCTCTCCTGTATGTATACGTTCATGTTGTTTTAAGTGGCCCAGTCGAGAGAAACTCTTCCCACAGTCAGGGCAGGAGTAAGGCTTCTCTCCTGTGTGTGTTCTCTGATGAACTTTTAGCTCAGTTGATGTAGTAAAGCATTTGACACAGTCAGAGCAGGAGTAAGGCTTCTCTCCTGTATGTATACGTTCATGTTGTTTTAAGTGGCCCAGTCGAGAGAAACTCTTCCCACAGTCAGGGCAGGAGTAAGATTTCTCTCCTGTGTGTGTTCTCTGATGAACTTTTAGCTCATTTGATGTTGTGAAGCATTTTAAACAGTCAGAGCAGGAATAAGGCTTCTGTCCTGTGTGTATACGTTCATGTATTTTTAAGTTGCCCAGTTGGGAGAAACTTGCCCCACAGTCAGAGCAGGAGTAAGGCTTCTCTCCTGAGTGTATCCGTTGGTGTGATTTTAAGCTTTCCTGTTTAGAGAAATTCTTCCCACAGTCAGAGCAGGAGTAAGGCTTCTCTCCTGTGTGTGTTCTCCGATGAAGTTTTAGCTCAGTTGATGTTTTGAAGCACTTTACACAGTCAGAGCAGGAATAAGGCTTCTCTCCTGTGTGTGTTCTCTGATGAACTTTTAGCTCAGTTGATGTTCTGAAGCACTTTACACAGTCAGAGCAGGAATAAGGCTTCTCTCCTGTGTGTGTTCTCTGATGAACCTTTAGCTCAGTTGATGTTTTGAAGCATTTTACACAGTCAGAGCAGGAGTAAGGCTTCTCTCCTGTATGTATACGTTCATGTGTTTTTAAGTGGCCCAGTTGAGAGAAACTCTTTCCACAGTCCGAGCAGGAGTAAGACTTCTCTCCTGTGTGAACTTTCTGATGAATTGTCAGAGCCTTTGATGTTGTGAAATTCTTCGCACAGTCAGTACAGGAATACATATTCTCTCCTGTGTGTATTTGTAGGTGTAGTTCTAACTTTGATAGAATTGAGAAACTCTCCTCACAATGTGAGCAATGGTGAGACCTCTTAGCTCTGTGATCTTCCTGCTGTTGCTCACTGGATGTAGAGAATGTCTCAACATGGTCTCCTGTGTGAACAACATCAGAATAACCAGTCAGTTGGTGTGATATACATGTCAATCAAATGTATTTTATGAAGCCCTTTTTACATCAGAAGTTGTCACAAAGTGCTTTATAGAAACCCAGCCTAAAACCCCAAAGAGCAAGCAATGCAGATGTAGAAGCCATATCATCCTCCACTCACTATCACAAGGGTTAGTAACTACACAGACTAATTTAATAGACTTTAAAACACTGGCAGTTTGTCTACTTCACTTCTTTAGTCTACTCTCTGAGCACTCCAGATAGCCCAGTGAATAAAACACATGCTGGCAATACTGGTGTCAAACCATGCAAGTCTCAGTAGCACAAAATAACATCTACCTTTTCATACAAACTGATCATCATGAAACAGTTCAACTGCAACTTTCAGTGAGAAGTTGGAATGAATAACACAAACTTAGTTAGATAGAACCTGCTCTTACCATGAGAAACAGATTTCCCAATCTTCTCCTCCTCTTCTTCATCTTTAATGTTGACATTCAACTCCAGTGTTTGACTGCAGTCTTCCAGCTTCACTGATGCCATCTCTAGATCCTGCGGTGCAAACTGGGCTCCACTGTCGCAATCAGGACCCAGTGACTGTAGGTTTGGACTCAGTGTGGAAGGAGAGAGGCAGGCTGGGTTTGTTCTCACTATTGATGTTACCGGCCTCAGATTTAATTCTAGTTGTCCTGTAGTAACAATGAGAAACAGACACAAAGTTATTGTCTTCACAATTCTGGCACTTTCTTTATTCTCTAAAAATATATTATATTTCTTCTTGTTAAATTATCTAATTCAGTGCTTGACTTGGACTGAAATAGGTGCCGGTACTGTTTATATTTAGGTGCAGGAGCTCCACAATACTGTTGAGCTAATATTCTATAAGAGGAACATGAGCTCAAGCACTAGATATTTGAGGTGCCGGTACTTAACCTATAGCAGATTTTCCCAAATTCACATACAGTACCATTTAAAAGTTTTAGAACACCTAATCAATCCAGGGTTTTTCTTTATTTTTACTACACTGCTCAAAAGAATAAAGGGAACACTTAAACAACACAATGTAACTCCAAGTCAATCACACTTCTGTGAAATCAAACTGTCCACTTAGGAAGCAACACTGATTGACAATACATTTCACATGCTGTTGTGCAAATGGAATAAACAACAGGTGGAAATTATAGGCAATTAGCAAGACACCCCCAATAAAATGACTGGTTTTGCAGGTGGTGACCACAGACCACTTCTCAGTTCCTATGCTTCCTGGCTGATGTTTTGGTCACTTTTGAATGCTGGTGGTGCTTTCACTCTAGTGGTAGCATGAGACGGAGTCTACAACCCACACAAGTGGCTCAGGTAGTGCAGCTCATCCAGGATGGCACATCAATGCGAGCTGTGGCAAGAAGGTTTGCTATGTCTGTCAGCGTAGTGTCCAGAGCATGGAGGCGCTACCAGGAGACAGGCCAGTACATCAGGAGATGTGGAGGAGGCCGTAGGAGGGCAACAACCCAGCAGCAGGTCTGCTACCTCCGCCTTTGTGCAAGGAGGAGCAGGAGGAGCACTGCCAGAGCCCTGCAAAATGACCTCCAGCAGACCACAAATGTGCATGTGTCTGCTCAAACGGTCAGAAACAGACTCCATGAGGGTGGTATGAGGGCCCGACGTCCACAGGTGGGGGTTGTGCTTACAGCCCAACACCGTGCAGGACGTTTGGCATTTGCCAGAGAACACCAAGATTGGCAAATTCGCCACTGGCGCCCTGTGCTCCTCACAGATGAAAGCAGGTTCACACTGAGCACATGTGACAGACGTGACAGAGTCTGGAGACGCTGTGGAGAACGTTCTGCTGCCTGCAACATCCTCCAGCATGACCGGTTTGGCGGTGGGTCAGTCATGGTGTGGGGCGGCATTTCTTTGGGGGGCCGCACAGCCCTCCATGTGCTCGCCAGAGGTAGCCTGACTTCCATTAGGTACCGAGATGAGATCCTCAAACCCCTTGTGAGACCATATGCTGGTGCGGTTGGCCCTGGGTTCCTCCTAATGCAAGACAATGCTAGACCTCATGTGGCTGGAGTGTGTCAGCAGTTCCTGCAAGAGGAAGGCATTGATGCTATGGACTAGCCCGCCCGTTCCCCATTTTTGTGTTATTTTGTTGTCAGCACATTCAACTATGTAAAGAAAAAAGTATTTAATAAGATTATTTCATTCATTCAGATCTAGGATGTGCTATTTTAGTGTTCCCTTTGTTGCAAATGTTTCTTAAAATCACGTAATTTTGAAGGAACGCAAAGGCGAACTGAGTTATTGCACACGAGCGCTTCACAGAGGAGGCGTTCCCTAACAGAAATATGCAGATGTTTGCTAGAACACGCCAATAGGATCTCGCTAGCTCGTGCTTGGCTCTGCCCACTATGACTCATCTGTTCCCTTTGGAAACGACCAGCTGTGGTCTATCTTGGTTTAGTTATAAAAAATCATTGGTGCAACCGTCCGTGCGTTCAGGGATCCTTGGGATGGCCCTACCCCATTATATGAGAAGGGTGGTGCTTAATTTGAGCTGGATCCTCCGGTACCTCTCAGTTTTGTAGTCTATGGTTCCGGAACCCATTTGCCAGAATCAGGTAGCCTACCTCTTGTGTGAAGAAAAATTATTTCCACTGTTTGCAATGTAAAAATCAGAATAAAAGAAATCAGCGTAATTACATTTAGATTCTTCTGTAATTGTCATGCCCCCTAAAAAAACGTCATGTGAAAACGTGCATGATATTCTAAGAATTGGTTAATGTTGGGCCGTCTTGGGTTTATGGTTTGCGCAACATTGTACCCTAGACCAAGGCGTGGCCATTGCTGTGGTGAGAGAGAGAAGCACGCCTGTATCTCTCACAGAAATACAATGACATTCACTTTCTATGATCTCTCTCCCTCTCTGTGCTGTTATAGACATAAGCCGGCAACTCTCTTCTCTCCAGCATTGCACTTCATCATTTATCTCCTAATAGAATAATAGCTGTGGGAAGTGTGCTGGAGGTGCTGCCGCACTCTGCAGTCTGTTCAGAAAGAAATTAAATAATTCCCAATACTACACCAGGAGTAAGCCTAGAATTTCGCCACAGAGGATCCATAGCTAATTTTTTTTTAAATAGCCAAAAATAGCCTAGCAGTGGATTGTGTGTAGCCAAATCACAAGGCATGCCTAACGTGTGGCAAATCTGTCTGTTAACAGCATGCAGCCAAAACAGGCCTTTCACAAATATTTCTAATACAATCGCTGGAAAACACAGGTTGTAAAGCAAATGGATCCTGCTGAAAATAAATACTAATGTCTGTATGTTACCAAGTTATCAACTTCCAAATATGACTCAAGACAAGGTCTTTTTTTTTTTATATCTCAGATTCTCAGTGTCAAAGTAGCCTGTCATTTTGGTCATTTGTGAGGTATTAAAAAAGATTCTGCTCAAGTCTCCAGTCATCTAAAATGATGTAGAATTGCATAAAATCCATTTATAAAAAGAACACATTTTTCCCGGACTCTAGGCTACAAAAAATGTACTCCATGTGTGTAACTTCTGCAAGCGGCTCCACACCACTGCTCTATGCCCGTACGCGAAAGCCATGATAATGCATGCAATGCTTTGTTATAAAGGTTGTTTGTTTTTATCCGTTCTGGTACCTCAGAGCCCCCCAGGTCAACCCCCTCTCGTGCTCACTTTTGGTTCCGGCCCCGCCCAATTTACAAATGAAGCACTGGAGAAGTGGGTAGCTGCCGCTGCCTCCTCCGGGACACTTCTCCTTTGCATAAAGTTAATCAGGCTGTTGATTGTGGCCTGTGGAATGTTGTCCCACTCCTCTTCAATGGCTTGGATATTGGTGGGAACTGGAAGAAGCTGTGGTACACGGCGATCCAGACCATCCCAAACATGCTCAAAGGGTGACATGTCTGGTGAGTATGCAGGCCATGGAAGAATTGGGACATTTTCAGCATGTTCAATTGTGTACAGATCCTTGTGACATGGGGCTGTGCATCATCATGATGAAACATAAGGTGATGGAGGTGGATGAATGGCAGGACAATGGGCCTCAGGATCTTGTTATGGCATCTCTGTGCATTCAAACTGCCATCGATAAAATGCAATTGTGTTAGTTGTCTGTAGCGGAACATTTTCTGGCAACAGTAGTCCTTGCAGGGCTTCTGCCGTGAAGTCTTGGAGGCCCAAAAACTTATCAGCTGCAGATATAATGATGTCCAGCTTCTTGGACTTCTTGTGCAGTACAATTAATAACTGTGGCTGTAAATACTAAAAAAATCCACCTTCCAAAATAAGTGTATCCAGATCACTTGATTGACGTACAACATTTGCAACTGGTTGCAGTGCATCCACCGCCATATCTTCTTCAGAACTGTGGCCTCTTGCCCCTATAACTCTCTTCGCCGCCTCCACATAGGAGATTTGCTGTACAGCCCTGATCCTTGACACCTCAACCTCTTTCACCCTAACAGGGCACTCTGGGAATTCAGGAATATGACCCCCACCACAGTTACAACATTTTACATTCACATGCTCTTCAATAACATATTCCTTCCGTCTTTGTACATTTCTTGCATTGCATCAGGTTTTACACAAACTCTCTTATGGGGTATATTATATATCCCAGCTTTACATAGGGTGGTAGATACTCTTCATCAAACATCAATAATAAAGATGAACTTTGCTCCTTTTTCACATTCTCCATACGGGTCAAGCGACGTGCATTTGCATCCTTCTTCTTCGGGATTTGGTTGGCAGAGCGCATTCAACTTTTAGGTGCATACACCGCCATCTACTGTACTGGTGTGTGAGGCCATTCACAGCCTATATACATTAAATTCATTGATACGGTAATTAATACAAAATTGCAGTATTAGCCTGCTCTAAAAAATTTGAGGGTAAATGTTCTTGGTTCGTGCAGATGACTGACCTCCTCAGACCAATTGGCAATACACCCAGAACATTGTTCTGGGATCCAAAAGGGATATCTCAGTTTCAAGGTCTCAGCTTGGAGAGAAGAAGCCTTGTGAGGTATTGGTCGGTCACATGCAGGAACCAAATGTTAACGATTAATTCATTATTAATCAAGCTAAAATCATGCAAATATAACTTGTCTGTATAAGCAGTATATAGGACAACTAACGGGACTGCCCCGGCAGAGCTCCCGACCGACATGTACTATGGTGCTTTTAAGTTTGTTGGAAACTCTCCAGCTTGCTGATAAAAAATAATGATTAATTTAAGTTTGACTTTGAGTCCCTTCGTGGCGATTTTCCACGACAAAAACCCACCACCCCATTCCACTATTTAACACCATCTAGTCCTACGCCAGACCACTAACACTCAACACCCCCTGCAGCTGTTCTGCAGTAAATCCTCGCAATCCCAAGTACTTCTCTGCCGCTACCACCACAGCCTCTATTTTCTGGGACTTTTTGATCAATTTCTCCAGTACAATTGAAAACCATTGCTTTAAATGCTAAAAAGCCCACCTTACTGAAGCACATATTTTTCCCATCACTCTCTCTTGGTCTCTGCCTACTCACAGGAATCCTCTCAAGATCCCTCACCCTGTACCCATCTTCCTCTACCACTCTCTTCACTGCTTCTGCTACAACACTTTCTGTACTACTGTAACCCTGGCAACCTCAATCAAATAATAATAATAATAATAATAATAATAAGCCATTTAGCAGACGCTTTTATCCAAAGCGACTTAGTCATGTGCGCATACATTTTTACGTATGGGTGGTCCCGGGGATTGAACCCACTACCCGTTACAAGTGCCATGCTCTACCAATTGAGCTACAGTTGAGCTATAGAGGACCACAATCTGCCTTTCTCTCACCTGACACCTCAGATATCCAGCCCGTTAGCACCCCCACAACTAACACACAGAACTTTCTCCACCGATACCACACATTTCATCATCTCATGCCCTCCTGCACACTTGTCACATCTAGGCATCTCACGCCTACACACTGATGCAACAGGCCCATAAACTTCACACCTAAAACACTGTAGTATTTACGGAACAAAATCGCTCACGGGATAACTGACCTACTGACTACCTTGATCTTATCTGGCAGAGACTATGCATCAAAATCCAGCATGACAGATAATGTATTCTCTGTTTCTCCACGCTCTACGTCTCACCAAACGGAGGGTGTCACAGACACCTGGAATCTTCCATTTCAACTGCACATCCTCAACACTTAAACCTAACCCCGTTATCACTCCTTTCAATGTCACCCTGTTCCGGAGAGCAATTCAAGTCACAATTCCTGTCTCTAATCACGTAATCCGCAGCGCCCGCTCCCTCTGGACAGAGGAGAAACAATAAATCATCACGAGTCCACTCAGAGTTACCTTCACCAACTCAACAGTCCCCAACCTCTTCTCCACCTAACCTGACACCACATATGGATCCATTCTCTCTACAAATCTGACTACCACTGGGCCAGAATCATCCTTACCATCCTTGGAACGAGGCCCGAACTCGGAGTTCCTCACCGCAAGTAATTCATCCTCACTCTCGCCAGGTTCCATCTCTGAGCTACTGGAGGACGTATCCCTCTTTTTACACTAGACGATAACCTCCCTCAACACACTGCTTCCCTCTACACTCAGCTCCTTCTCAGCGGTCATCACTGCACCTGCCACCACAGTTAATTAGTTTTAAATTGACACAATACCTGTTATCAAAGGTTACAGCTAGAGATGACGTGCAGGAGCTTGCAGTGTTGTTGTTTTGCATGATGTCTACTTTGATGATAGAGTTTTATAATCTGAAAGGAAATAGAGCCGAATATTGCTAAAAGTCACGCCAGGGTAAGCCTACACGAAACACAGCCATTATTTTAAGTGTTTCTAAAATGAATAAAAAGGAAAAATAATTGGAACCATTTCCCTGTTTGACCGCTAGGTGTTATGTCACCATTTTTGCAAAAATAATAATAATAATAAAAAACTGTATTCAGATTTTATTCAGTACTTTGTTGAAGCTCCTTTGGCAGTGATTACAGCTTCAAGTCTTCTTGGGTATAACGCTACAAGCTTGGCATACCTGTATTTGGGGAGTTTCTCTGCAGATCCTCTCAAGCTTGTCAGGTAAGATGGGTAGTGTCGCCGCACAGCTATTTTCAGTTCTCTCTGTACTTTGCTCCGTTCATCTTTCCCTCGATCCTGACTAGTCTCCCAGTCCCTGCCACTGAAAAACATCCCCACAGCATGATGCTGCCACCACCATGCTTCGCCGTTGGGATGGTGCCAGGATTCCTACAGACGTGACGCTTGGCATTCAGGCCAAAGAGTTCAATTTTGGTTTCATCAGACCAGAGAATCTTGTTTCTCATGGTCTGAGAGTCCGTTAGGTGTCTTTTGGCAAACTCCCAGCGGGCAATCATGTGCCTTTTCATGAGGAGTGGCTTCCGTCTGGCCACTCTACCATAAAGGCCTGATAGGTGGAGTGCTGCAGAGATGGCTGTCCTTCTGGAAGTTTCTCCCATCTCCAGAGGAACTCGGTGACCACAGGCTTCTTGGTGACCTCCCTGACCAAGGCCCGTCTCTCCCGATTGCTTAGTTTGTCCGGGTAGCCAAATCTAGAAAAAGTATTGGTGGTTTCAAACTTCTTCCATTTAAGAATGGAGGCCTTTTGATCATATCCTTGGACTAAAATGATTGACACTCAGGTGCAAGCCTAACATCACGTGCAAAGGGCCTTTGGGTAACGTAGCACATATTCAATGATCTCTCTTTTTCTCACATAGGCTGTTCATTTCTGATCTTTGATACTTTTTCTGGTTTATAAACATATCATGGTGTACTACATTAATGCTATACGTATGGGCCATATTGTTACTTGGTAGCTACTAGCAGCAGACCCTGTGTTGTGGATCATCTACCACTATTTTGGACGGTCCATACTGTAACGTTAACGTTAGTCTCAGGCTTCACTAACTAGCGTTACTGTTTTAGGTGGAGCTATTCTTTGCTACTTTTCAAGCAAATACTACGTGATATTTCACATATCATCTTGCTAGAGAGGCCTTTTGTTGTGATATTTAGGCTACTATATAGGCTACTAGCAAAATACCCTGTGTTGTTAGGATAGATTTATGTTTGTTTCTTCCAACAGGTCTTTACATATTTTCCTCACTACAAAATATTCCTGCGGTCCTTGTGGTTACTAAACATATTTTAGATATGCCTTTATGCTATAGCTTATTCCATGTTTACATCTTTGGTTAAATGACTTCAAATGCTAAACTTAAATTTACTTAGTGGAATGTCCGTGGAGTTTGTAAACTATCCAAGCTTAAAACAGGTTATTACTAGGCTTAAACAACTTCATTAATCTATTGTGTTCCTACAAGAAACTCACTTGTTGAAGGATGAGCTACTTAAAGTATGCAGGAGATGACAAGGGCAAGTAATAGCATCCTGTTTCTCCTCTCATTCTCATGGTGTTATGGTTTTAATTCATTAATCTGTTCCGTTTCAAGTGGATACTATTATAACTGATACAGCTGGTAGATACATTTTGATACAGGGAACTCTTGAATGAGCATATTAATCTGGTTAATGTTTATGGTACTAATGATGATAATCCCAAATTCTTTGAGAATGTACAGTGGGGAAAAAATTATTAAATCAGCCACCAATTGTGCAAGTTCTCCCACTTAAAAAGATGAGAGAGGCCTGTAATTTTCATCATAGGTACATGTCAACTATGACAGACAAAATGAGGGGGAAAAAATCCTGAAAATCACATTGTAGGATTTTTAATGAATTTATTTGCAAATTATGGTGGAAAATAAGTATTTGGTCACCTACAAACAAGCAAGATTTCTGGCTCTCACAGACCTGTAACTTCTTATTTAAGAGGATCCTCTGTCCTCCACTCGTTACCTGCATTAATGGCACCTGTTTGAACTTGTTATCAGTATAAAAGACACCTGTCCACAACCTCAAACAGTCACACTCCAAACTCCACTATGGCCAAGACCAAAGAGCTGTCAAAGGACACCAGAAACAAAATTGTAGACTTGCACCAGGCTGGGAAGACTGAATCTGCAATAGGTAAGCAGCTTGGTTTGAAGAAATCAACTGTGGGAGCAATTATTAGGAAATGGAAGACATACAAGACCACTGATAATCCCCATCGATCTGGGGCTCCACGCAAGATCTCACCCCGTGGGGTCAAAATGTCACAAGAACGGTAAGCAAAAATCCCAGAACCACACGGGGGGACCTAGTGAATGACCTGCAGAGATCTGGGACCAAAGTAACAAAGCCTACCATCAGTAACACACTACGCCGCCAGGGACTCAAATCCTGCAGTGCCAGACGTGTCCACCTGCTTAAGCCAGTACATGTCCAGGCCCGTCTGAAGTTTGCTAGAGTGCATTTGGATGATCCAGAAGAGGATTGGGAGAATGTCAGATGGTCAGATGAAACCAAAATATAACTTTTTGGTAAAAACTAAACTCGTCGTGTTTGGAGGACAAAGAATGCTGAGTTGCATCCAAAGAACACCATACCTACTGTGAAGCATGGGGGTGGAAACATCATGCTTTGGGGCTGTTTTTCTGCAAAGGGACCAGGACGACTGATCCGTGTAAAGGAAAGAATGAATGGGGCCATGTATCGTGAGATTGAGTGAAAACCTCCTTCCATCAGCAAGGGCATTGAAGATGAAACGTGGCTGGGTCTTTCAGCATGACAATGATCCCAAACACACCGCCCGGGCAACGAAGGAGTGGCTTCGTAAGAAGCATTTCAAGGTCTGGAGTGGCCTAGCCAGTCTCCAGATCTCAACCCCATAGAAAATCTTTGGAGGGAGTTGAAAGTCTGTGTTGCCCAGCGACAGCCCCAAAACATCACTGCTCTAGAGGAGATCTGCATGGAGGAATGTGCCAAAATACCAGCAACAGTGTGTGAAAACCTTGTGAAGACTTACAGAAAACGTTTGACCTGTGTCATTGCCAACAAAGGGTATATAACAAAGTATTGAGAAACTTTTGTTATTGACCAAATACTTAATTTCCACCATAATTTGCAAATAAATTCATTAAAAATCCTACAATGTGATTTTCTGGATTTTTTCCCCTCATTTTGTCTGTCATAGTTGACGTGTACCTATGATGAAAATTACAGGCCTCTCTCATCTTTTTAAGTGGGAGAACATGCACACTTGGTGGCTGACTAAATATTTTTTTCCCCCACTGTATTTCTATTGATAGCCTCCATTCCTGGTAAGGTCCTAATGGCAGGGGACTTTAATTGCACTCTTGATCTTCATTTAGATCGCTCCTCTGGTTTAGACACTTCCCACTCGCAGAGTAGAAAGAAATTACAGCATTTCATTAAGGACTTAAATCTATGTGAACCTTGGAGGACTCAGAACCCGAGAAAAAAGGGAGAATTCATGTTCACATTTAAATCATATTCTCATGTAGACTACTTTTTAGTTTCTTGCTCATTGCTTCCCAATGTAGCAGGAAGTGGATATGATACTATTGTTTTGAATGGCCATTCCCTTGTGTGATTATTCTATAGGGATACAAAACTAGTAAAAGGATCCTCTTGATGGCGTTTGCATCCCAGATGGTTACAGGACCCAGACTTCTTACATTACGTTGGCGTGCATATAGATGTTTATTTGACATTGAACACTGACCAAACGTCAGCGAGTACCAGATGGGAGGCTTTCAAAGCACATATTTGGGGGCAAATTATACATTTTATCAGTTTCAAATCTAATAAATCAGAAAATGAGAGACGGAGAGCAAAATGAGAGAATTGGAGAGGGAAGCTTTTTTGGATAACTCAGTAGAAGTAAACAAGGAATGATTTGGTCTTCAAGCTCAGTATGAAGAACTTCCCACCTCAAAGGCTGCAAACAGCTTAACTAGGCTGAAACAGTCCTTCTATGATCAAGGTGAAAAACCTGGTAAATTGCTGGCCTGGCACATTAAGAAGTAAAATTCAGCCTTTAATGCAATTCAATAATTTACAAGGACAATTATCAATGGATCCTGTAGAAATAAACCAAACATTTGCTTCCTACTACAACACACTTTACAGCTCTGAATCTCCTGAGAACTGAACTAGTCAGGTCTTGATTTTCCCTCTACTTCAGAAGACACTAAATTGGATCTGGAAAAGGAATTGGATGGTGTTAAAATATCTGATGCTACTTTCAATATGAAGGGAGGTAAAGCGGAAGGTCCAGATGGGCTCCCAATAGATATTTGAGGACAAACTTCTAGGTCCACTTTTGGATATGTACAGTGCATTAGGAAAGTATTCAGACCCATTTACTTTTTCCACAATTTGTTCCTCCCAATAGATATTTAAGGAAAAACGATATTTAAGGAAGAACCTTCCAGAAGGACAACCATCTCTGCAGCACTCCACCAATCAGGCCATTATGGTAGAGTGGCCAGACGGAAGCCACTCCTCAGCAAAAAGCACATGACAGCCCGCTTGGAGTTTGCCAAAAAGCACCTAAAGGACTCGGACCATGAGAAACAAGATTCTCTGGTCTGATGAAACCAAGATTGAACTTCTTGGCCTGAATGCCAAGCATCACGTCTGGAGGAAACCTGGCACCATCCTTATGGTGAAGCATGGTGGTGGAAGCATCATGCTGCGGTGATGTTGTTCAGCGGCAGGGACTGGGAGCCTAGTCAGGATAGAGGGAAAGATGATTGGAGCAAAGTACAGAGAGATCCTTGATGAAAACCTGCTCCAGTGCACTCAGGACCTCAAGACCGGGGCGAATGTTCACCTTCCAACAGGACAACGACCCTAAGCACACAGCCAACACAACGCAGGAGGGGCTTCGGGACAAGTCTCTGAATGTCCTTGAGTGGCCCAGCCAGAGCCGGGACTTAAACCCAATCGAACATCTCTGGAGACCTGAAAATAGGTGTGCAGTGACGCACCCAATCCAACCTGACAGAGCTTGAGAGGATCTGCAGAGAGGAATGGGAGAAACTCCCCAAATACAGGTGTGCCAAGGTTATAGCGTCATACACATTAACACTTTGGCTGTAATCACTGCCAAAGGTGCTTAAACAAAGTACTGAGTAAAGGGTCTGAATACTTATGTAAATGTGATTGTTCAGTTGTTGTTGTTTTTGCAACAACTGATAAAAACCAGTTGTTGCTTTGTCAGTATGGGGTATTGTGTGTAGATTGATTTAACAATTTAATCAATTTTACAATAAGGCTGTAAAGTAACAAAATGTCGAAAAAGTCAAGGGGTCTGGATACTTTCCGAATGCACTGTATATAGACAGGTGTGTGCCTTTCCAAATCATGTCCAACAAACTTAGTTAGATAGAACCTGCTCTTACCCTGAGAAACAGATTTCCCAATCTTCTCCTCCTCTTCTTCATCTTTAATGTTGACATTCAGCTCCAGTGTTTGACTGCAGTCTTCCAGCTTCACTGATGCCATCTCTGGATCCTGCAGTAAACTGGGCTCCACTGTCACAATCAGGACCCAGTGACTGTAGGTTTGGACTCAGTGTGGAAGGAGAGAGGCAGGCTGGGTTTTGTCCTCACTGTTGATGTTACCGGCCTCAGACTTATCTGAATCGGCCAGTAGTAATACAGAGAAACAGATACAAAAAGTTATTGTCTTGACAGTTCTGGCACTTTCTTTATTCTCTAAAAATATTTTCACATTTTTCTTGTTCAATTATCTAATTCAGTGCTTGTCTTGGACTGAAATAGGTGCTTGTTATGATGAGTTTCTCGGGTGTTCAAAGAATCAAGGATGCAAGGCTATACTGAGACACTTTGTAGAAAGTTAATACAATTATTTAATGATCGGTACCGGGTTCGTGACAGCAATGACCAGAGCTTTGCCCTTGACGCTACGAACTAACTAACAAAGAAGACACTCTACCTTATATAGCCTTCATTACCCTTCTGCTGGCATACATCTGGCAAGTCTCCATGGGAACTCCCTGTCTTTGATGTTCATCACTTTTTACCCCAAGTCACTATCCTGCCCATCACTCATGCTATTCTAAACATCTCTAATCTACCTTGACATAAGGAATGTAGACTTTATGGCCCCAAACCACTCATCTCTTAACTCTTTCCCTGTCCTCACAATCCTATGACATGACATCATTACAGTGCTAATACTCATTTTGGGTGCCGGTACTGTTTATATTAAGGTGCAGGAGCTCCACAATACTTTTGAGCTAATACCTAACCTATAGTAGATCAACGCATAAATGACTCAAAAACCATTTAGTACAAGGTTACAGTTTGTTTTAGACAGCACTATGTGCTAATTTCCTGAATAACCTTGTCTTCACTGTATTACTTCAATCAAAAACCAATTGTATTTCCTGTTCACACCATAGCAACATTTATTGATAAAGACAGAAACAACAGAATGTGTCTGAATATTAGTACACATGTAGAAACTGATAATCATTACATTCATCTTCAAAACAGTAGTGCGACCGTGAAATTGTCTCTATCTGATGCACGCGCACTGTCCTCACTGAAGTCCGTTGACGCTGACCGAGAGTAGCCGCCATTACACCAGCTTGGGAATTTTACACTAAACCAATAATATGCTAAACGAACACAGAAATCTCAAATAAATTGATTATTTATTAAACTAAAATGAGAAAATTATGTACATTCACTCAGACAAACCCAACATCTCTAGCTATGTGACTTGTAAAATAGTTTTATCACGTTCTTTCACTCACTCGGTTTGACACAAAAATTACACATCAAACCTTTAACAAACGTGATAATACCTTAACGGATTTGTTACCTAGCATGGTATGTTCTTTCGACATTAGAAAGTTTAAACGTGCTATTACATACCTCTTGTAATAAATAGAAACGGACACAAAGGTTATCTTCTTGACTGCACAGTTCTGGCGCTTTCTTTATTGTGAAGAACGGTGCCGCCTGCCCGGAACTTCCTGTTCCCCCACTACTAACGGTCCGTGCATTCCGAGATCAGATTACAACATTTCATTAAATTACTAAAAAAAAGTGTAAACTATAGCAATTTATTTCCCTTTATAGTTTATTAGCCTAAGCATAACCTCCATCCACATAATTTCACCAGGATTGGAACCGGTTCAGGGAAAGATCTATACTTTTTAGGAACAGCACAGTTATTTTAAAAGCATGGAATCATCTCCATGCTTATTTTCCTTTCCGGGTATTTTTCTCCAGTCCCACAAAAATCGCAACAAAGCTCACTCTAGAAACGTATTCCAGTTTCTGCCTGCCAGCTGGAATGGAAATCTTTGCCATTGGGTGTGCGTGTGGAAACTACCTGCTCCTCTCCTCTGAAGCATAGGTTACTGTATCCGACTGACAACGTTACAAGTATGATTCAGAAATTAGGGAGATATGTTTAATTTGAGAAGAATAGATGAACTTTTTCAATGCTAGTTAAGGATACTATAGTCACCACGTTTCACATTGGATTTATTAACGACAAAAAAGTACGACCTGTTTTTAATTATAGTGCTGCACTGCACTTTACAAACAAGGTTGTTAGCTAGCTAGCTAACATTAGCTCTGTTCCAACGTTAAACCAACTCTGTAGTTCCGATAAGCCGACAGAGAAGCAGACAGCCTGACCGATAAGCTGACAGAGAAGCAGACGGCCTGACCGTTAAGCTGACAGAGAAGCAGATGGCCAGACCGATAAGCCGACAGAGAAGCAGAAGGCCTGACCCTTAAACTGACAGAGAAGCAGACGGCCTGACCGATAAGCCGACAGAGAAGCAGATGGCCTGACCGATAAGCTGACAGAGAAGCAGACGGCCTGACCCTTAAGCTGACAGAGAAGCAGACGGCCTGACCGATAAGCCGACAGAGAAGCAGACGGTCTGATTGATAAGCCGACAGAGAAGCAGACGGCCTGACCGATAAGCCGACAGAGAAGCAGAAGGCCTGACCCTTAAACTGACAGAGAAGCAGACGGTCTGACCGATAAACCAACAGAGAAGCAGACGGCCTGACCGATAAGCCGACAGAGAAGCAGAAGGCCTGACCCTTAAACTGACAGAGAAGCAGACGGTCTGACCGATAAGCCGACAGAGAAGCAGACGGCCTGACAGATAAGCCGACAGAGAAGCAGACGGTCTGACTGATAAGCCGACAGAGAAGCAGACGGCCTGACAGATAAGCCGACAGAGAAGCAGACGGCCTGACAGATAAGCAGACAGAAAAGCAGACAGAGAAGCCGACGGAGAAGCAGACACTCCATGTAGGAGACTTTATGTAAAACGCATAGGGCGACAGAAAGACAAGTCACACAGCATGATGTTAAAGTAGAAGCAGCCCATTCACTCAGACATAATATCCCCCTACCAATCATAAGAATACAATACAATGTTTCACACACAAGTTATATGTGCCTATATGTTACAACATGTTGCTTCTCTTGTATTGTCAACATCAATTCCAAATTGTTTGGCTGTCAGCAGATACATGGTTATCAATACTACTAATATATATGAAGGGTGGATATTTTGATCGAGGTATTTCACATGGCCTTGATACATGCCCTGCCTGGTACTCATGGCTTGTATTGTCACACTACTTGCAGCAAAACTGTTGAGTCTTTATTATTTTGCAGATCTACAAGCAGTGGAGATGAGGATAATGGTGAAACTGGAGATGATCCATACAGAGTTCAGGACTGCTCTGAACCAAGTTATGGAGGCCATAGAGGATAATGGTGAAACTGGAGATGATCCGTACAGAGTTCAGGACTGCTCTGAACCAAGTTATGGAGGCCATAGAGGATAATTGTGGAACTGGAGATGATCCGTACAGAGTTCAGGACTGCTCTGAACCAAGTTATGGAGGCCATAGAGGATAATGGTGGAACTGGAGATGATCCGTACAGAGATCAGGACTGCTCTGAACCAAGTTATGGAGGCCATAGAGGATAATCGTGGAACTGGAGATGATCCGTACAGAGTTCAGGACTGCTCTGAACCAAGTTATGGAGGCCATAGGGGATAATGGTGAAACTGGAGATGATCCGTACAGAGTTCAGGACTGCTCTGAACCAAGTTATGGAGGCCATAGAGGATAATGGTGAAACTGGAGATAATCCGTACAGAGTCCAGGACTGCTCTGAACCAAGTTATGGAGGCCATAGAGGATAATGGTGGAACTGGAGATGATCCGTACAGAGTTCAGGACTGCTCTGAACCAAGTTATGGAGGCCTTAGAGGATAATGGTGGAACTGGAGATGATCCGTACAGAGCTCAGGACTGCTCTGAACCAAGTTATGGAGGCCATAGAGGATAATCGTGGAACTGGAGATGATCCGTACAGAGTTCAGGACTGCTCTGAACCAAGTTATGGAGGCCATAGAGGATAATGGTGAAACTGGAGATTATCCGTACAGAGTTCAGGACTGCTCTGAACCAAGTTATGGAGGCCATAGAGGATAATGGTGAAACTGGAGATGATCCGTACAGAGTTCAGGACTGCTCTGAACCAAGTTATGGAGGCCATAGAGGATAATGGTGAAACTGGAGATTATCCGTACAGAGTTCAGGACTGCTCTGAACCAAGTTATGGAGGCCATAGAGGATAATGGTGAAACTGGAGATGATCCGTACAGAGTTCAGGACTGCTCTGAACCAAGTTATGGAGGCCATAGAGGATAATGGTGAAACTGGAGATGATCCGTACAGAGTTCAGGACTGCTCTGAACCAAGTTATGGAGGCCATAGAGGATAATGGTGGAACTGGAGATGATCCGTACAGAGTCCAGGACTGCTCTGAACCAAGTTATGGAGGCCATAGAGGTTAATGGTGGAACTGGAGATGATCCGTACAGAGTCCAGGACTGTTCTGAACCAAGTTATGGAGGCCATAGAGGATAATGGTGGAACTGGAGATGATCCGTACAGAGTCCAGGACTGTTCTGAACCAAGTTATGGAGGCCATAGAGGATAATGGTGGAACTGGAGATGATCCGTACAGAGTTCAGGACTGCTCTGAACCAAGTTATGGAGGCCATAGAGGATAATGGTGGAACTGGAGATGATCCGTACAGAGTTCAGGACTGCTCTGAACCAAGTTATGGAGGCCATAGAGGATAATGGTGAAATTGGAGATGATCCGTACAGAGTTCAGGACTGCTCTGAACCAAGTTATGGAGGCCATAGAGGATAATGGTGGAACTGGAGATGATCCGTACAGAGTTCAGGACTGCTCTGAACCAAGTTATGGAGGCCATAGAGGATAATGGTGGAACTGGAGATGATCCGTACAGAGTTCAGGACTGCTCTGAACCAAGTTATGGAGGCCATAGAGGATAATGGTGGAACTGGAGATGATCCGTACAGAGTTCAGGACTGCTCTGAATCAAGTTATGTAGGCCATAGAGGATAATGGCCTTTTTACTTCACTTTAATCCAGTCGGTCAATATAGCTAAATGATTGTGCTAGTAAAAAAGGAATGTAGTAGGGAGTCGACGTTAAACAGGCATTTTGATCATTTTGAATCTTTGTTTAAGGAAAATAATGACCAGTTTGTGTTATTTTGACTTCCAGGAGCGGGTCGAGGAAGAGACCGTGGATGAGGATGGAGCAGCAGCACCTGAATAAACATAACATAGTTATTCACTTTTAGCTTTAAGCAGTTTTACAGTTCTTGATTGGAGTGCAGTGTTCATGTTTTTACTGACTTGTTATTTTGTGAGCTTTTTGCTGTGATTTTGTTCACGAATCTATTGTGATACAGTTTAAGTAAAAAAATAACTTATTTTCAGGCATTTTGCATATTTCGTCAGTGGACACCTACCGACAGGATACTGTGTATATGTTCAGGGTAGATTAAATGACGTGTCTTAAGGGTCCTCCCGAGTGGCGCAGTGGTCTAAGACACTGCATCGCAGCTGCATTGCTACAGATGCTGGTTCGATACCTGTCTGTGTCGCAGCCAGCCACGACCGGGAGACCCATGAGGTGATGCACAATTGTCCGGGTTAGGGGAGGGTTTGGCCAGCCGGAATGTCCTTGTCCCCATCACACTGTTACGTACGAAAGTTACGTTCGCAGTGGTTACCAGAAACTGCATTTTATGAGGCTCTCAACGTACTTTCTGACGTTTAGCAACATTATGAGGTTGACTTAAAAATACACATATTTAACGGTTTAAAATTCCCCACATTTATACGTCCTGAAAAGACTTGGGACATAAGCGGACACCACAGCTACGTAGAAGGAACGTTTCACAATAACGTTATCATGACTTATGTAGGGACTAAAATAACTTTGGTGACATCCTGGAACGTAATTTTGTTAGCTGGGAAAGCGCACTCTAGAAACGTATTCCAGTTTCTGCCTTCCAGCTGGAATGGAAATCTTTGCCAGTGGGTGTGTGTGTGGAAACTACCTGCTCCTCCCCTCTGAAGCATAGGTTACTGTATCCTACTGACAACGTTACAAGCATGATTCAGAAATTAGGGAGATATGTTTAATTTGAGAAGAATGGATTAACTTTTTCAATGCTAGTTAAGGATACTATAGTCACCACGTTTCACATTGGATTTATTAACGAAAAAAAGGTACGACCTGTTTTTAATTATAGTGCTGCACTGCACTTTACAAACAAGGTTGTTAGCTGGCTAGCTAACATTAGCTCTGTTCCAACGTTAAACCAACTCTGTAGTTCCGATAAGCCGACAGAGAAGCAGACAGCCTGACCGATAAGCTGACAGAGAAGCAGACGGCCTGACCGTTAAGCTGACAGAGAAGCAGACGGCCTGACCGATAAGCCGACAGAGAAGCAGATGGCCTGACCGATAAGCTGACAGAGAAGCAGACGGCCTGACCCTTAAGCTGACAGAGAAGCAGACGGCCTGACCGATAAGCCGACAGAGAAGCAGACGGTCTGATTGATAAGCCGACAGAGAAGCAGACGGCCTGACCGATAAGCCGACAGAGAAGCAGAAGGCCTGACCCTTAAACTGACAGAGAAGCAGACGGTCTGACCGATAAACCAACAGAGAAGCAGACGGCCTGACCGATAAGCCGACAGAGAAGCAGAAGGCCTGACCCTTAAACTGACAGAGAAGCAGACGGTCTGACCGATAAGCCGACAGAGAAGCAGACGGCCTGACAGATAAGCCGACAGAGAAGCAGACGGCCTGACAGATAAGCCGACAGAGAAGCAGACGGCCTGACAGATAAGCAGACAGAAAAGCAGACAGAGAAGCCGACGGAGAAGCAGACACTCCATGTAGGAGACTTTATGTAAAACGCATAGGGCGACAGAAAGACAAGTCACACAGCATGATGTTAAAGTAGAAGCAGCCCATTCACTCAGACATAATATCCCCCTACCAATCATAAGAATACAATACAATGTTTCACACACAAGTTATATGTGCCTATATGTTACAACATGTTGCTTCTCTTGTATTGTCAACATCAATTCCAAATTGTTTGGCTGTCAGCAGATACGTGGTTATCAATACTACTAATATATATGAAGGGTGGATATTTTGATCGAGGTATTTCACATGGCCTTGATACATGCCCTGCCTGGTACTCATGGCTTGTATTGTCACACTACTTGCAGCAAAACTGTTGAGTCTTTATTATTTTGCAGATCTACAAGCAGTGGAGATGAGGATAATGGTGAAACTGGAGATGATCCATACAGAGTTCAGGACTGCTCTGAACCAAGTTATGGAGGCCATAGAGGATAATGGTGAAACTGGAGATGATCCGTACAGAGTTCAGGACTGTTCTGAACCAAGTTATGGAGGCCATAGAGGATAATTGTGGAACTGGAGATGATCCGTACAGAGTTCAGGACTGCTCTGAACCAAGTTATGGAGGCCATAGAGGATAATCGTGGAACTGGAGATGATCCGTACAGAGTCCAGGACTGTTCTGAACCAAGTTATGGAGGCCATAGAGGATAATGGTGGAACTGGAGATGATCCGTACAGAGTTCAGGACTGCTCTGAACCAAGTTATGGAGGCCATAGAGGATAATGGTGGAACTGGAGATGATCCGTACAGAGTTCAGGACTGCTCTGAACCAAGTTATGGAGGCCATAGAGGATAATGGTGAAATTGGAGATGATCCGTACAGAGTTCAGGACTGCTCTCAACCAAGTTATGGAGGCCATAGAGGATAATGGTGGAACTGGAGATTATCCGTACAGAGTTCAGGACTGCTCTGAACCAAGTTATGGAGGCCATAGAGGATAATGGTGAAACTGGAGATGATCCGTACAGAGTTCAGGACTGCTCTGAACCAAGTTATGGAGGCCATAGAGGATAATGGTGGAACTGGAGATGATCTGTACAGAGTTCAGGACTGCTCTGAACCAAGTTATGGAGGCCATAGAGGATAATGGTGAAATTGGAGATGATCCGTACAGAGTTCAGGACTGCTCTGAACCAAGTTATGGAGGCCATAGAGGATAATGGTGGAACTGGAGATGATCCGTACAGAGTCCAGGACTGCTCTGAACCAAGTTATGGAGGCCATAGAGGTTAATGGTGGAACTGGAGATGATCCGTACAGAGTCCAGGACTGTTCTGAACCAAGTTATGGAGGCCATAGAGGATAATGGTGGAACTGGAGATGATCCGTACAGAGTTCTGGACTGCTCTGAACCAAGTTATGGAGGCCATAGAGGATAATGGTGGAACTGGAGATGATCCGTACAGAGTTCAGGACTGCTCTGAACCAAGTTATGGAGGCCATAGAGGATAATGGTGAAATTGGAGATGATCCGTACAGAGTTCAGGACTGCTCTGAACCAAGTTATGGAGGCCATAGAGGATAATGGTGGAACTGGAGATGATCCGTACAGAGTTCAGGACTGCTCTGAACCAAGTTATGGAGGCCATAGAGGATAATGGTGGAACTGGAGATGATCCGTACAGAGTTCAGGACTGCTCTGAATCAAGTTATGTAGGCCATAGAGGATAATGGCCTTTTTACTTCACTTTAATCCAGTCGGTCAATATAGCTAAATGAATGTGCTAGTAAAAAAGGAATGTAGTAGGGAGTCGACGTTAAACAGGCATTTTGATCATTTTGAATCTTTGTTTAAGGAAAATAATGACCAGTTTGTGTTATTTTGACTTCCAGGAGCGGGTCGAGGAAGAGACCGTGGATGAGGATGGAGCAGCAGCACCTGAATAAACATAACATAGTTATTCACTTTTAGCTTTAAGCAGTTTTACAGTTCTTGATTGGAGTGCAGTGTTCATGTTTTTACTGACTTGTTATTTTGTGAGCTTTTTGCTGTGATTTTGTTCACGAATCTATTGTGATACAGTTTAAGTAAAAAAATAACTTATTTTCAGGCATTTTGCATATTTCGTCAGTGGACACCTACCGACAGGATACTGTGTATATGTTCAGGGTAGATTAAATGACGTGTCTTAAGGGTCCTCCCGAGTGGCGCAGTGGTCTAAGACACTGCATCGCAGCTGCATTGCTACAGATGTTGGTTCGATACCTGTCTGTGTCAAAGCCAGCCACGACCGGGAGACCCATGAGGTGATGCACAATTGTCCGGGTTAGGGGAGGGTTTGGCCAGCCGGAATGTCCTTGTCCCCATCACACTGTTACGTACGAAAGTTACGTTCGCAGTGGTTACCAGAAACTGCATTTTATGAGGCTCTCAACGTACTTTCTGACGTTTAGCAACATTATGAGGTTGACTTAAAAATACACATATTTAACGGTTTAAAATTCCCCACATTTATACGTCCTGAAAAGACTTGGGACATAAGCGGACACCACAGCTACGTAGAAGGAACGTTTCACAATAACGTTATCATGACTTATGTAGGGACTAAAATAACTTTGGTGACATCCTGGAACGTAATTTTGTTAGCTGGGAAAGCGCACTCTAGAAACGTATCCCAGTTTCTGCCTTCCAGCTGGAATGGAAATCTTTGCCAGTGGGTGTGCGTGTGGAAACTACCTGCTCCTCCCCTCTGAAGCATATGTTACTGTATCCTACTGACAACGTTACAAGCATGATTCAGAAATTAGGGAGATATGTTTAATTTGAGAAGAATGGATTAACTTTTTCAATGCTAGTTAAGGATACTATAGTCACCACGTTTCACATTGGATTTATTAACGACAAAAAGGTAAGACCTGTTTTTAATTCTAGTGCTGCACTTTACAAACAAGGTTGTTAGCTAGCTAACATCTGCTCTGTTCCAACGTTTAACCAACTCTGAAGTTCAAAGACATTCAAGGTTCCTCCATAGAAGCCGCTCCTCCGTAGGTATAATTCTGTGGGCCTAATTCAGATAATGCAGGTCATAACACGATGCCCAGCGCTTCAAGGCAAGCATCCTCTATCCTCTAACGAGCTCTCCACACACACAAAATGTCGCACCTTACACTGTGATTGGCAGCACAGTGTGCTCTGAATGATTTTCCTATACAGATACTCTGTGGTGTTCTAGTGTATTTATTCTCCCACTTGGATGTCACTTCCACAAGCTTTAAATTGAGGGCCAGGTTGTCAGGATGGGTAATGTACTGTACACATTAATTACAAGTACTCCTAAAGATACACTTCATTTTAACTAGCCAAATCCTGTGTAACAACTAGTCATTACATTGTACTTGGCTAACATTACATGTACAATGCTTTGAAATAGTGTCTTATTCTTCATCTGGGATTTGGATTTGTAAAATGTATTATAAAATGTATTTAATATATGTCTGATCAGGCTCAGGTAGCATCAGGTTTGTATGTTCATGCTGATCAAAGCTCTAATCAAATCCAGACATTTATAAGTGTTATAATGCTTTTGAATGACACTTCCGGTTTTGGCGGAAAATACTGGGTTACCCAGGAGAAGAGTGATTTATTCTCGGGATGGAACATTTGTAAAACACCGGGGAAATATTAAACCCTGATGCGCAAACTAGTTGATTCACAAGACACCAACTAAGTAACTTACATATACGGTATCTTCATTAGGCCTAATGGCATTTCATGTCCATGATGGGAAGTTTGTTGTAGTGACTCAGTAAGGCTAATTGTAAAAGTAACCCTCTAAAGTGCCATGTTTGTAAAGTTTATTATGTGGAGGAAACATTTAGGCAGCCAGGACCATACACCAGGACCGCTCCGTAGGCCGCACTGTAGGCCTAGCTCTTACTGCAGTCCAGTGCCATGGACAGTTTTGAAGTTTGGCCTCTAGTAATTTAGGAGGGCAACTTTATGAAGGCCTATTCACCCTGGTCTTATCGTACAAGGCTCTACAGACATGTAAAATAAAGACAGGCAATTTTTATTGTTCATATTATTTGCGTTGATGATGTATTGAAGTCAAGTGGTTCAACATTCAAATGTAGTTGGATGGACCACACAGGACTGCTTGGAAAACGCGACGGTCGGTGGAACACTTGCGCCACCAAGTGGACAATTGCTTCAGTTCCCTTGTGGCATCAACGCTACCAGAGATATGTGATATAAGATCAAATGTTATGTCAATATTATTATCTCTAAATTGATTCCCCCACCCGTATTTCATATATTATTATTCAGATTTAGCTGTTAATCTGGATTTACTTCATAAACACTTTCTGTCATTTCCGATTGGAGGTCAAATGACCACGTGACTTCCGATCTTACCAATTTGTTACTTTGTAACAGTCAAAAGTGGTTATTCCCAACGTTGATCAACTCCCAATCTATGCCAAGATTTTCTTTAAATCATTATCTTTGATATTTGGCGGACAGTTTACAGAGCTACATTTTGTGTAAACGTCATCTAATTTGACGTGTCCGAGAACGGCACCTTCCTCCCGAAAGCATTGCGGTATCGCTTCTCTGCCTTTTAGCTAAGATCAAGTGTAGTATTGCTTCTTGGCCTTTTGGCTAAGATCAAGATCAAGTTGCAGTACCAAGGAGATCCTGAAGGTGGAGCGATGTCGTCATCGTCCACGTCACAGTCGGCAGCCGCCGGACTGAAGAAAACGCTGCGTTTTCATTGGACTGGAAAATAAAAGTTGATGGAAAGAGTTAATTTTGGAAAGGACGTTCTTTTTGGACCTCTACGGCTGACAGCAGACGATGTGCACTGTCTGCAACAAAACACACCGGAGAAATTCTATGATGTGTCGTTCTACACCATCACCAGGCTGGAGGAGGTGAGAGGGCTCTTCCGAGCGAACTCGACAGAACCCGCCCTCAGTAGCTTTCAAGTTGAGTCCCTGTGCAGGCACAATCTGAGGGTGCTAACGGTGCACATGTTCAACCCCTGGGTCACTGAAGAAACGCTAGTGTGCTACCTCAGCCGGTATGTGAACATCTTGCCAGGAGTGAGAGACATTAAGGACGCCCTAGGCATCTGGACAGGGAAGAGGCAGTTTCGCGTGCTGCTAAAGGAAGACGAGAGCGGCCATGATGGCTACCTCCATCCTCCCGCGTCTTTTTCTATCGGTGCAGACAGGGGTTACCTCATGTATGCTGGGCAGCCTCGTTTTTGCAGGAAGTGCAGCACGTACGGGCACCTCGCTGATGCCTGCACCCAGACAAGGTGCAGAAACTGTGGGGCCCTCGGCCATGTAATGAGGGATTGCACCGTGCCTAAGCGCTGCAGTCTGTGCAGCTCAGAGGAGCACCTGTTCCGTCACTGCCCGAAGGCAGCCCCCTCCTACGCCAGAGCGGTGAGCGGGAAAAGAGCAGATGAGGGAAAAGTTATAGAGCTACGCGCTATTGAGGAGGTCGTGGAGGAGCTAGTGATGGAGAGAGAACTGCGAGAGTCTGAGGAGAGCGGGAGTGAGGCGCCATCATCACCTCATAAGGAGAGCGGAGCGGGGTACAGGAGCTGGAGCAAGCAAATGGAGGAGGCTACGGGAGAGCCCACCGCGCCCTCTGCTCCGGAGAGCTGGACCCCGGTGGGAGAGAGGAGGAAGTGCTCTATCAAGAGGAAGCAGATGAGCCCTGTTTCCTCACTCATCCACATGGAGGCAACGGAGGAGTCCGCCCTGGGGGGGAATCGTTTCAGTTGTTTTGCAAGCGGGGAGTCTGAGGAGAAAAGCGCGGGAAACCCGGGCAGCGCAGAGGAGACTCTGCTTTCCCTGTCAGGCGCGAGCTCTACCGACAGCAGCGGTCTGCCACCCAGCGGTGTTCCAGCACCCACACTGACTGAGGAGGAAAGGGTTTTCCCGACCCCTATCTTTGGGGACAGTCCTCCCCCTGGGGACCACCGTTTCCCAGACAGGCCTCCTAACGAGGAACTGGACTTAAAGTGAGTCTGGAAATTAATGTCATATTTAGATAGTTGTCTGCTTCCCTCCTTTCCCCATGTCGTCCCTTTTTAACATAGCTAGCATAAACGCTAGAGGGCTTAGGAACCCCGTTAAAAGGGCGACTGTTTTTTCCCATTTGTCCTCCATTTGCTTCTCTGTGTGTTTTTTACAAGAAGTACATTTAAAAGATCAAAATGATGTGGAGAGATTTACGAGGGAATGGGTTCAGGGAGAGTCAAGGTGGAGTGTTGGCGGGGTGCATTCTACAGGGGTTGGTGTTCTATGTGGAAATAGGGATTTAAAAATAGTGGGAAGTTTTTCGGCAGCACACGGGAGGGTTTTAATAGTAGATATTGATTGGAGGGGTAAATGTCTTCGGTTAATTAATGTATATGCACCATCGACACCCAAGGAAAGGAGGGAAATGCTGAACAACCTAGACACTATTTTTATGACAAACAGACAGGTTATTATCGGGGGAGATTTTAATGTATCATATGACCGAGATAATCTGGGAGGGCATCTTGTAAAAAACCTAATAGAGAAATATAATTTGGTTGATACTTATAGAGTGGCGCATGCAAATGATCCCGGTTTCACCTGGGGAAACAGCAGGGGCGCGAGGAGCCGCATAGATTATGTGTTTGTTCCGCGTGGACTCGGTGTGTCCTCTGCACGCGTCACTCCGGTTTTTTATTCTGACCACAGTTGCCTGTCTGTGACAGTAGAATTAAAAACAATTGAATTTGGAAAAGGATATTGGAAAATTAATAATTGTATTTTACATGACAAAACATTTGAGACTAGATTTAGGTATTTTTTCCAGGGCTGTGTAACCATGAAATCCTTTTATTCTACTGTCATAGACTGGTGGGAGAGCACAAAATTACGAATCAAGATTTTTATTCAGAATTATTGCAAAGATAAAGCACGTAATAAATACAAAGATTTTTATAAGTTGCAGAACGAACTAGAAGATCTGCACATCCAAGGTAATTTGAATGGTGGTGGTTTAGATAAAGACACATTGTGTAACCTGCAGAAAAAGCAGCAGGCCTTTTTTGAAAAGAAAGCTCGAGATTTCATGTTTAAAAGTCAACAAGATAAATGGGATAATGATGAGAAGTGCTCTGCATATTTTTTCAAACAAATTAAGTCACGGGGAAAGAGGAGGACCATTTCGGCTTTATTGAATCAAGACGGGGAGACGGTTGAGGATGGAGATGGCATGCTTGGTGTCGCTACCCAGCACTTTTCTCAGCTATTCCAAAAGCAAACAATTAATTATGAGAAGGGGACTAGTTTTTTAAAATGTGTGGATGTGCAGATACCTTTAGATATTAGAGACCAATTAGAAGGGGAATTTAATTTAGATGAAATATATATGGCACTTGTGACACTCTGGCTCCATAGACTTTGATATTTGAGCCAGGGTTGTTCATTTTCATTTGTTTGGGTGTATTTCTATGTGGGGGTGTCTAGGTTGTTGATTTCTATGTTGGGTGATTGTGCTTGTTTAGTCATATGACTCCCAATCGGAGGTAACGAGTGTCAGCTGTCGGCTCGTTATCTCTGATTGGGAGCCATATTTATACTGTGTGGTTTCTCCTTGGTTTTGTGGGTTATTGTTCCTGTGTTCCATGTTCCTGTTTAGTCAGTGTCACAGAGGACTTCACATTTCGTCTTTTGTTTTGTCGTGTTGCACTTTATTAATAAAGTCATGAACGCTCAACGCGCTGCGCTTTGGTCCGCTCCTTTTATAGACGATCGTGACAGAATAACCCACCACAAAAGGACCAAGCGGCGTGTCAAGCGGCAACAGGATCCACCATCACAGGATTTATATCAACCCATAAAGGATTCATGGACATGGGAGGAGGTTCTGGATGGTAAGGGGCCTTGGGCACAACCAGGAGAATATCGCCGTCCTCGGGAAGAGCTGGAGGCAGCTAAAGCCGAGAGGCGGCGATATGAGGAGGCAGCACGGAGGCAAGGCTGGAAGCCCGAGAGTACTACCCAAGGATTTCTTGGAGGGGGGCTACAAGGGAGAGTGGCGAAGCCAGGTAGGAGACCTGCGCCTACTTCCTGGACTGACCGTGGAGAGCGAGAGTACGGGCAGACACCGTGTTACGCAGTAGAGCGCATGGTGTCTCCTGTACGCAGGCATAGCCCGGTAAGGTACATTTCAGCTCCACGTATCGGCCGGGCTAGATTGAGCATTGAGCCGGAGGTCATGAAGCCGGCCCTACGCATCAAGCCACCAGTGCGTCTCCTCGGGCCGGCTTACATGGCACCTGCCTTACGCATGGTGTCCCCGGTTCGCCCACATAGCCCGGTACGGGTAATTCCTCCTTCCCGTACTGGTCGGGCGACGGGGAGTATACAACCAGGTAAGGTTGGGCAGGCTCAGTGCTCAAGGGAGCCAGTACGCCTGCACGGTCCGGTATTTCCGGTGCCACCTCCCCGCTCCAGCCCAGTACTAACAGTGCCTACACCACGCACCAAGCCTCCTGTGTGTCCCCAGAGTCCTGTGCGTCCTGTTGCTGCTCCCCGCACTAGCCCTGAGATGCGTGTCCTCAGCCCGGGACCACCAGTTCCGGAACCACGCACTAGGCCTTATGTGCGTTCCCAGGGTCCAGCATGCCCTGTTGCTTCTCTCCGCACTAGGCCTTATGTGAGTCCCCAGGGTCCAGTATGCCCTGTTTCGGCTCTCCGCACTAGCCCTTATGTGCGTTCACAGGGTCCAGCATGCCCTGTTGCTTCTCCCCGCACTAGCCCTGAGATGCGTGTCCTCAACCCGGTACCTCCAGTTCCGGCACCACGCATCAGGCCTATGGTGCGCCTCAGACGGCCAGAGTCTGCTGTCTGCCCAACGGCGCCTGAACTGCCCGTCTGCCCAACGCCGTCTGAACTGTCCGTTTGCCAGGAACTGCCTGAACTGCCCGTCTGCCCAACGCCGTCTGAACTGTCCGTATGCCAAGCGCTGCATGAACTGCCCGTCTGCCCAACGCCGTCTGAACTGTCCGTCTGCCAAGCACTGCATGAACTGCCCGTCTGCCCAACGCCGTCTGAACTGTCCGTCTGCCAAGCACTGCCTGAACTGCCCGTCTGCCCAACGCCTTCTGAACTGTCCGTATGCCAAGCGCTGCATGAACGGCCCGTCTGTACTGAGCCTGCTAAGCCGCCCGTCTGCCATGAGCCTTCAGAGCCGTCCGCCAGACAGGATCCGCCAGAGCCTTCCGCCAGACAGGATCAGCCAGCGCCTTCTGCCAGACAGGATCAGCCAGAGCCTTCTGCCAGACAGGATCAGCCAGATCCGTCAGCTAGCCATGAGCAGCCAGATCCGTCAGCCAGCCATGAGCAGCCAGATCCGTCAGCCAGCCATGAGCAGCCAGATCCGTCAGCCAGCCATGAGCAGCCAGATCCGTCAGCCAGCCATGAGCAGCCAGATCCGTCAGCCAGCCATGAGCAGCCAGATCCGTCAGCCAGCCATGAGCAGCCAGATCCGTCAGCCAGCCATGAGCAGCCAGATCCGTCAGCCAGCCATGAGCAGCCAGATCCGTCAGCCAGCCATGAGCAGCCAGATCCGTCAGCCAGCCATGAGCCGTCCAGCCAGGATCCGCCAGCCAGCCATGAGCCGTCCAGCCAGGATCCGCCAGAGCCGTCCAGCCGGGATCCGCCAGAGCCGTCCAGCCGGGATCCGCCAGAGCCGTCCAGCCGGGATCCGCCAGAGCCGTCCAGCCGGGATCCGCCAGAGCCGACCAGCCGGGATCCGCCAGAGCCGTCCAGCCGGGATCCGCCAGAGCCGTCCAGCCGGGATCCGCCAGAGCCGTCCAGCCGGGATCCGCCAGAGCCGTCCAGCCGGGATCCGCCAGAGCCGTCCAGCCGGGATCCGCCAGAGCCGTCCAGCCGGGATCCGCCAGAGCCGACCAGCCGGGATCCGCCAGAGCCGTCCAGCCGGGATCCGCCAGAGCCGTCCAGCCGGGATCCGCCAGAGCCGTCCAGCCGGGATCCGCCAGAGCCGACCAGCCGGGATCCGCCAGAGCCGTCCAGCCGGGATCCGCCAGAGCCGTCCAGCCGGGATCCGCCAGAGCCGTCTAGCCGGGATCCGCCAGAGCCGTCCAGCCGGGATCCGCCAGAGCCGTCCAGCCAGGATCCGCCAGCCAGCCAGGATCCGCCAGAGCCAGCCAGCCAGGATCCGCCATTTAGTCCGGTACTGCCCCTTAGCCCGGTGCTGCCCCTTAGCCCGGTGCTGCCCCTTAGCCCGGTGCTGCCCCTTAGTCCGGTGCTGCCCCTTAGTCCGGTGCTGCCCCTTAGTCCGGTGCTGCCCCTTAGGCCGGTGCTGCCCCTTATCCCGGTGCTGCCCCTTATCCCGGTGCTGCCCCTTATCCCGGTGCTGCCCCTTAGTCCGGTGCTGCCCCTTAGTCCGGTGTTGCCCCTTAGTCCAGGTGGGGTTAGTTGGAGGGTGGTCATTGGGAGGAGGCTACTGAAGCAGGTTGTGACTGTGGTGGGGTGGGGATCACGACCGGGGCCAGAGCCGCCACCGTGGACAGACGCCCACCCAGACCCTCCCCTAGTCCTTATGTTGGTGCGCCCGGAGTTCGCACCTTTAGGGGGGGGTACTGTGACACTCTGGCTCCATAGACTTTGATATTTGAGCCAGGGTTGTTCATTTTCATTTGTTTGGGTGTATTTCTATGTGGGGGTGTCTAGGTTGTTGATTTCTATGTTGGGTGATTGTGCTTGTTTAGTCATATGACTCCCAATCGGAGGTAACGAGTGTCAGCTGTCGGCTCGTTATCTCTGATTGGGAGCCATATTTATACTGTGTGGTTTCTCCTTGGTTTTGTGGGTTATTGTTCCTGTGTTCCATGTTCCTGTTTAGTCAGTGTCACAGAGGACTTCACGTTTCGTCTTTTGTTTTGTCGTGTTGCACTTTATTAATAAAGTCATGAACGCTCAACGCGCTGCGCTTTGGTCCGCTCCTTTTATAGACGATCGTGACAGCACTGAAGAGCATGAAAGATAACAAAGTACCAGGAGTGGATGGGCTCTCTAAAGAGTTTTACATAGTTTTTTGGGATTTAATTGGATGTCATCTTTTGGAAGTATTTAGAGTTATTTTTGGTTTGGAGCATATGGGAGGTTCAATGTGCGAGGGGGTAATCTCGCTACTTTACAAAAAGGGAGACCCCAAGACACTAGCAAATTGGAGACCTTTAACAATGTTGTGTGTAGACTATAAATTATTAAGTAAAGCCATAACTAATCGTCTGTCTTCTGCCATGGCATATGTTGTTGGTTTAGACCAAACATGTGGTGTGGTAGGGAGAAAGTTAACCTGGAACTTGCAATTGCACAGAGACGTTCAAGCATATTTAGAGGAAAGGCACCTGCCAGCTATTACTGTAAATTTGGACCAGGAAAAAGCCTTTGACATGGTAAACCATGAGTTTTTGTTTAGAGTTCTGAAAAAATGTGGTTTTGGAAAGAATTTTATGAAATGGGTAAAAATTCTTTATAGTAATGTGGGAGGCAGAGTAAATATTAATGGGAATATTGGAAATGTAATCAAGCAATTACGAGGTGTCAGACAGGGGGACCCTCTCTCTGCGCTATTGTATGTTTTATATATTGAACCTTTCGCATGTGCAATTAGGACAAATTACAACATCAAAGGCATTATATTACCTGGAGGGGATATTCTAAAAATGTCACAATACGCGGACGACACCATTTTATATTTACAAGACGACCTGAGCTTGAAAGAGGTTATCAAAGTCATTGATGAATTCTCTGTTGCCTCCGGGTCTAGGATTAACAAGAATAAAACAGAAATAAAATATATGGGACAGTGGAAATGGAGATCTGATCGGTTATGTGGTTTCACTGTGTGCACAGGACCAATGGTAGTGCTCGGGATATCTTTCGGAAATGAAATTAAAGATGACATGGTTAATTGGAAAGAAAAACTACTTTCGCTTAATAAAAGATTGGGACTGTGGAAAGTGAGGCGAATATCTTTTAGTGGCAAGGTGTTAGTGCTGAAGGCGGACATTCTGCCTTCATTACTCCACCTTGCATATGTGTTTCCCATGCCGGTGTCTCTAAGGAAAATGTTCATACGTGTACTGTTTAATTTCTTTTGGGGGGGATATGAGTACATCCGGAGAGATCGGATGTACCAGCCTATAGAGGCTGGTGGAAGGGATTTCCCTCATATTCCTCTCAGACTAGATGCGTTGTTCTACTCAAACGTTTGTTGTCTTTTGTCGTCTTCTGTACATAAATGTCATATATTAATCAAATTCTGGCTGTCCATACCGTTAAGGTTTATGGTGGAGTGGGATAATAGTAAGCCAAAAGCTGAAATTATCCCATTACATTTTAAGAAAATAGTTGAATGGGCAAGGAAAAACCCTGTCTGCAAAGTAAAAGAAAATGTAATCAACCACAGACTGCTATATGTGAAATTGATAGAAAATTGTTGTCCTAGAGACCGATTACCAATATCACCTTCCACCTGGCTACGGGCACAATTAAAAGGTTTAGACAACAGACTGAAAGATTTTAATTGGCTTGTTTTACACAGATGTCTTCCGGTCCGTTCAACATTATATGATCATAATTTGACCCTGAATAATTTTTTTCCCAGGGACAACTGTTTCGCAATTGAAACAATTCCCCATGTTTTATGGGAATGCTCTTTTGCCCGAATAGTTTGGAAGAAAATTAAAATAGATTTTAATATTTAAAAAAACATTGATTATGAAGGGGTAGCCAAATTTGAACTAAAAAATTTGGAAAAGGTGCAATTATTAGAATTAGTGACTCTGGTGTCCCTTATCAAGACCAAACTTTGGGAGGCCAGATGTGGTGCGGTCAATGACACCCTCAAGTGGTCACCGACGGGATTGGTTAAATTTATAAAACAAGAAATTTGGAAAAAAATACAATTCGAAATAGATAAGTGGGGCATCACATCTGTTAAACATAGATGGAAAGGGATATACCCTTCTTTGTAAACGTTTTTTATAGCCTATATATAGGCCTATGTATAACTGTATTCTGTCATGTGAATTGAAATGTAGGCTAAGCCTTTGTAAATATTCGATATACACTGAGGTTTATTCAGAGTTCCCTTTGGTATATGTGTATGTTTTTATTTCTATAATAGTTTTCATTCCTTTGAAAGATCAGCTTTGGGAGATTGTTAGAGGCAATTGTTTACATGCTTCTCTTGAATGTAGGCATTTTAGCTGGTCAGGTTCCTCAGAACAGCACTTTTTTTTAGGAGTTTTGCTATTTTTATACGGTTAAGGTACTGTTTTTGTAAATCCATGTTATGTACAATGTTATGCACTGAATTTGTAGTTGTATTTGAATGTGAAATGAAAATAAAAATTATTTTTCCAAAATAAAATAAAAAATAAAAAATCTGTTCTTATCAGTTTAATATCTGATACGTCCCCTATCTGGGGACCATATATTAAATTGATTTTTGGAACAGGGAGATGGAATAGGGGCTTGCTCCGTCCACTCCACGCATCGATCTGGTATTGCAGTACCTCCAGGAACGGTGCACCCCCTGTCATTGTAAAGATAAATCAGGCAAAGACAATAGAATTGCTTTGTTATATTACATTAGGATCACGATGTATTTTATATTTTCACGTTTGACCATCTTCATCTCAATGTCAATGATGGCTAGAAAGTGATGGTCAAGTCAGTCACTGTTATATTGACTATGATAGCTGATGTGAATGGTGCGTTAATCATCTAATCAAATCAATGTTTATTCGTCACATGCACAGGATACAGGGTGTAAATGGTACAGTGATGAATATAAAAGACAATGCTTTAAAAAAATCTTGGCATAGATTGGGCGTTGATCAACGTTGGGAATAACCACTTTTGACTGTTACAAAGTAACAAATTGGTAGGTTCGTAAGTCACGTGGTCATCTGCCCTCCAATCGGAAATGACAGAAAGCGTTTATAAATTAAATCCAGATTAACAGCTAAATCGGAATAATAATATATGAAATACGGGTGGGGGAATCAATTTAGAGATAATAATATTGACATAACATTTGATTTTATATCAAATATCTCTGGTAGCGTTGATGCAACAAGGGAACTGAGCAATTGTCCACTTGGTGGCGCAAGTGTTCCACTGACCGTCGCATTTGAATGTTGAACCACTTGACTTCCATACATCATCAACGCAAATAATATGAACAATAAAAATAGCCTGTTTTTATTTTACATGTCTGTAGAGCCTTGTACGATAAGACCAGGTTGAAGAGGCCTTCATAAAGTGCCCTCCTAAATTACTAGAGGCCAAACTTCAAAGATGTCCATGGCACTGGACTGCAGTAAGAGCTAGGCCTACAGTGCGGCCTACGGAGCGGTCCTGGTGTATGGTCCTGGCTGCCTAAATGTTTCCTCCACATAATAAACTGTACAAACATGGCACTTTAGAGGGTTACTTTTACAATTAGCCTTACTCAGTCACTACAACAAACTTCCTATCATGGACATGAAATGCCATTAGGCCTAATGAAGATACCGTACATGTAGGTTACTTAGTTGGTGTCTTGTGAATCAACTGGTATGCGCATCAAGGTTGAATATTTCCTCGATATTATACAAATGTTCCATCCCGAGAATAAATCACTCTTCTCCCGGGTAACACAGTATTTTCCGCCAAAACCGGAAGTGTCATTCAAAAGCATTATAACACTTATAAATGTCTGGATTTGATTAGAGCTTTGATCAGCATGAAAATACAAACCTGATGCTACCTGAGCCTGATCAGACATATATTAAATACATTTTATAATACATTTTACAAATCCAAATCCCAGATGAAGAATAAGACACTATTTCAAAGCATAGTACATGTAATGTTAGCCAAGTACAATGTAATTACTAGTTGTTACACAGGATTTTGCCAATTAAAATGAAGTGTATCTTTAGGAGTACTTGTAATTATTGTGTACAGTACATTACCCATCCTGACAACCTGGCCCTCAATTTAAAGCTTGTGGAAGTGACATCCAAGTGGGAGAATAAATACACTAGAACACCACAGAGTATCTGTATAAGAAAATCATTCAGAGCACACTGTGCTGCCAATTACAGTGTAAGGTGCGACATTTTGCGGGTGTGGAGAGCTCGTTAGAGGATAGAGAAAGCTTGCATTGAAGAGCTGGGCATCGTGTTATGACCTGCATTATCTGAATTAGGCCCACAGAATTATACCTACGGAGGAGCGGCTTCTATGGAGGAACTTTGAATGTCTGAACTTCAGAGTTGGTTTAACGTTGGAACAGAGCAGATGTTAGCTAGCTAGCTAACAACCTTGTTTGTGCAGTGTAGCACTATAATTAAAAACAGGTCTTACCTTTTTGTCGTTAATAAATCCAATGTGAAACGTGGTGACTATAGTATCCTTAACTAGCATTGAAAAAGTTCATCCATTCTTCTCAAATTAAACATATCTCCCTAATTTCTGAATCATGCTTGTAACGTTGTCAGTAGGATACAGTAACCTATGCTTCAGAGGGGAGGAGCAGGTAGTTTCCACACGCACACCCACTGGCAAAGATTTCCATTCCAGCTGGCAGGCAGAAACTGGAATACGTTTCTAGAGTGAGCTTTGTTGCGATTTTGTGGGACTGGAAAAAAATACCCGGAAAGTAAAATAAGGTTATTACCTGGATTACATGCTTTTAAATTAACTGCTGTTCCTGAAAAGTATAGAACACTTTAGTTTCCGGTTCTTTTTAACGTTATTTTTCAGTTCTGTTCCCTGAACCGGTTCCAACCCTAGATAAATTATTTGGATGTAGGTCATGCTTAGCCTAATAGACTATAAAGGGAAATAAATTGCTACAGTTTACACTTTTTTAGTAATTTAATGAAATGTTGTAATCTGATCTCGGAATGCACGGACCGTTAGTAGTGGGGGAACAGGAAGTTCCGGGCAGGCGGGCACCATTCTTCACAATAAAGAAAGCGTCTGAACTGTGCAGTCAAGAAGATAACCTTTGTGTCCGTTTCTATTTATTACTAGAGGTATGTAATAGCACGTTTAAACTTTCTAATGTCGAAAGAACATGTCATAACATGCTAGGTAACACATCCGTTAAGGTATTATCACGTTTGGTAAAGGTTTGATGTGTTATTTTTGTGTCAAACCAAGTGAAGAACGTGATAAAAACTATTTTACAAGTCACATAGCTAGAGACTTTGGGTTTGTCTGAGTGGATGTACATAATTTTCTCAAGGTAATTTCATAAATAATCAACTTATTTGAGATTTCTGTGTTCGTTTAGCATATTATTGGTTTTGTGTAAAATTCCCAAGTTGGTAAAATGGCGGCTACTCTCGGTCAGCGTCAACATACTTCAGTGAGGACAGTGCGGGTGCATCAGATAGAGACAATTTCACGGTCGCACTACTGTTTTGAAGCAGAATGTAATGATTATCAGTTTTCTACATGTGTACTAATATTCAGACACATTATGTTGTTTCTGTCTTTATCAATAAATGTTGCTATGGTGTGAACAGGAAATACAAATGGTTTTTGATTGAAGTAATACAGTGAAGACAAGTTTTAAGGAAATTAGCACACAGTGCTGTCTAAAACAAACTGTAACCTTGTACTAAATGGATTTTGAGTCATTTATGCATTTATCTACTATAGGTTAGGTATTAGCTCAAAAGTATTGTGGAGCTCCTGCTCCTTAATATAAACAGTACCGGCACCCAAAATGAGTATTAGCACCTATTTCAGTCCAATTCAAGCACTGAATTAGGTAATTGAACAAGAAAAATTTGAAAATATTTTTAGAGAATAAAGAAAGTGCCAGAACTGTCAAGACAATAACTTTTTGTATCTGTTTCTCTTTATTACTACTGGCCGATTCAGGTAAGTATGAGGCCGGTAACATCAACAGTGAGGACAAAACCCAGCCTGCCTCTCTCCTTCCACACTGAGTCCAAACCTACAGTCACTGGGTCCTGATTGTGACAGTGGAGCCCAGTTTACTGCAGGATCCAGAGATGGCATCAATGAAGCTGGAAGACTGCAGTCAAACACTGGAGCTGAATGTCAACATTAAAGATGAAGAAGAGGAGAAGAAGATTGGGAAATCTGTTTCTCATGGTAAGAGCAGGTTCTATCTAACTAAGTTTGTGTTATTCATTCCAACTTCCCACTGTGCATGAAAAGTTGCAGTAGAACTGTTTCATGATGAACTGTTTCAATGAGAAGGTAGATATTATTTCATGCTACTGACACTTCCATGGTTTGACACCAGTATTGCCAGCATTTTTTTGTTTTATTCACTGGGCTATCTGGAGTGCTACTAACCCTTGTGATAGTGAGTGGAGGATGATATGGCTTCTACATCTGCATTGCTTGCTCTTTGGGGTTTTAGGCTGGATTTCTATAAAACACTTTGTGACAACTTCTGATGTAAAAAGGGCTTCATAAAATACATTTGATTGACATGTATATCACACCAACTGACTGGTTCTTCTGATGTTGTTCACACAGGAGACCATGTTGAGACATTCTCTACATCCAGAGAGCAAAAGCAGGAAGATCACAGAGCTAAGAGGTCTCACCATTGCCCACATTGTGAGGAGATTTTCCCAATTCTATCAAAGTTAAAAATACACCTAAAAATACACACAGGAGAGAATCTGTATTTCTGCACTGACTGTGGGAAGAGTTTCACAACATCAAAGGCTATGACAGTTCATCAGAGAGTGCACACTGGAGAGAAGCCTTACTCCTGCTCTGATTGTGTAAAATGCTTCACAACATCAGCTAAGCTAAAACGTCATCAGAGAACACACACAGGAGAGAAGCCTTACTCCTGCTCTGACTGTGGAAATAGTTTCTCTCGACTGGGCGACCTAAAAATACATAAACGAATACACACAGGAGAGAAGCCTTACTCCTGCTCTGATTGTGTAAAATGCTTTACAACATCAGCTGAGCTAAAATTTCATCAGAGAACACACACAGGAGAGAAGCCTTACTTCTGCTCTGACTGTGGGACTAGTTTCTCTCAACTGGGCCACTTAAAAACACATGAACGTATACACACAGGAGAGAAGCCTTACTCCTGCTCTGATTGTGGAAATAGTTTCTCTCAACCGAGCCACCTAAAACAGCATGAACGTATACATACAGGAGAGAAGCCTTACTCCTGCTCTAATTGTGTAAAGTGCTTCACAACATCAACTAAGCTAAAAGTTCATCAAAGAACACACACAGGAGAGAAGCCTTACTTATGCTCTGACTGTGGGGTGAGTTTCTCTCAACTGTGCAACTTAAGACAACATGTGCGTATACACAAAGGAGAGAAGCCTTACTCCTGCTCTGACTGTGCGGCGAGTTTCTCTCAACCTGGCAACTTAAAACAACATGAACGTATACACACAGGAGAGAAGCCTTACTGCTGCTTTGACTGTAGGAAGAGTTTCTCTACACTTAGCCACTTTAAAAGACACCAAGGTATACATAAGGGAGAGAAGCCTTACTCCTGCCTTGACTGTGGAAAATGTTTTAAATCATCAGCGGAGCTAAAAGTTCATCAGAGAACACACACAGGAGAGAAGCCTTACTTCTGCTCTGACTGTGGAAAATGTTTTAAATCATCAACTGAGCTAAAACGTCATCAAAGAACACACACAGGAGAGAAGCCTTACTCCTGCTCTGACTGTGGAAAGAGTTTCTCTCGACTGGGCGACTTAAAACTACATGAATTTATACATACAGGAGAGAAGCCTTACTCCTGCTCAGATTGTGTAAAATGCTTCACAACATCAGCTAAGCTAAAAGTTCATCAGAGAACACACACAGGAGAGAAGCCTTACTTCTGTTCTTACTGTGGAAAGAGTTTCTCTCGGCTGGGTGACTTAAAACAACATGAACGTATACATACAAGAGAGAAGCCTTACTCCTGTTCAGATTGTGTAAAATGCTTCACAACATCAGCTAAGCTAAAAGTTCATCAGACAACACACACAGGAGAAAAGCCTTACTTATAAACACATCAACGTATACATTAAGGAGAAAAGACACCAGGTCTCTCAGACCAGTTAAGATTAAAGTCACTTCATCACTTCATTCTCACCTCATAAAGTATTACTCTATTGTAATCCTATTGTTTCTCACTGTGAGATAATTGTGCAGAGGAAAGGGAACGTTATAGAATGTTAGCCTGTCTTGACTTTACTGATCAGTGTTCACCTGGTCAGTTTTGGTGTGTTTTGTTATCTTCTACTGTATAGATATTGAGATGACCTTGGATTTGCCCTTAGGGTTGAATACACTCAGTGAGGTCTGATAGATGACTGGGTGGTACTGCTTTCCTCTGCAGTTTTCTGTGGGAATGAGCTAGTTTGGACACTCATCGGTACAACACAAGACATGCAGCAAGAGGTTTCTTCACAGTCCCCAGGTCCAGAACAGACGCTGGGAAACACACAGTATTAAATAGAGCCATGACTACATGGAACTCTCTGCCAGGTAACTCACAGTATTAAATAGAGCCATGACTACATGGAACTCTCTGCCAGGTAACTCACAGTATTAAATAGAGCCATGACTACATGGAACTCTCTGCCAGGTAACTCACAGTATTAAATAGAGCCATGACTACATGGAACTCTCTGCCAGGTAACTCACAGTAGTAAATAGAGCCATGACTACATGGAACTCTCTGCCAGGTAACTCACAGTATTAAATAGAGCCATGACTACATGGAACTCTCTGCCAGGTAACTCACAGTATTAAATAGAGCCATGACGACATGGAACTCTCTGCCAGGTAACTCACAGTATTAAATAGAGCCATGACTACATGGAACTCTCTGCCAGGTAACTCACAGTATTAAATAGAGCCATGACTACATGGAACTCTCTGCCAGGTAACTCACAGTATTAAATAGAGCCATGACTACATGGAACTCTCTGCCAGGTAACTCACAGTATTAAATAGAGCCATGACTACATGGAACTCTCTGCCAGGTAACTCACAGTATTAAATAGAGCCATGACGACATGGAACTCTCTGCCAGGTAACTCACAGTATTAAATAGAGCCATGACTACATGGAACTCTCTGCCAGGTAACTCACAGTATTAAATAGAGCCATGACTACATGGAACTCTCTGCCAGGTAACTCACAGTATTAAATAGAGCCATGACTACATGGAACTCTCTGCCAGGTAACTCACAGTATTAAATAGAGCCATGACTACATGGAACTCTCTGCCAGGTAACTCACAGTATTAAATAGAGCCATGACTACATGGAACTCTCTGCCAGGTAACTCAAACTAGCAATAAAACCAGATTCAAAAAAACATTAAAATAAACCTTATGGCACATTACAAAAATAACAACAGGAACTTTTAGCTCAGCTGATATTCTGAAGCATTTTACACATCTCATATGTATATACTGTATTCTATAATATTCTACTGTATCTTAGTCCATGTCGCTCTGTCATTGGTTGTCTATATATGTATATATTCTTAAATTCCATTCCTTACTTAGACTTGTGTGTATTGGGTATATGTTGTGAAATTGTTAGATATTACTTGTTAGATATTACTGCACTGTCAGAGCTAGAAGCACAAGCATTTCGCTACACCTGCAATAACATCTGCTAAACACGTTTATGTGACAAATAACATTTGATTTGATTTGAAGAGACAGATTTTTTTCAAATGTATTTTATATTGTATTTTGCATTGTATTATGCTCGTGATACATGGTTGGAATACCACTGTGATATGTGGATGTCTCTCCTGGCTATCATAAGATGAATGCACTAGCTCTCTGGACGGGAGCATCTGCAACATGACTAAATTGTAAATGTAGTGCATGATGATGTATTTGATGTATTTTTTGTGTTTCCTGTCTGTACCCCAGGAAGAGTAGCCGCTGGGGATCCTAATAAAATACTACATTGTACTGAATGTATCAGATAGAGATGATGTGATGATCAGTTTTCACCATTAGTCTTTTTTTGGGGCATTTATGAATGTGTTATTCAATGTGTTTCTATTGGATATAGTAGTAAAGGCCAAATTCAATATTTTATCAAATCATTTTTAAATATATATTTTTATAACTAAAGGGGTCCTAAAATTCAAAATCAAAGGGAACGTTATAGAATGTTAGCCTCTCTTTACTTTACTGATCAGTGTTCACCTTGTCAGTTTTGGTGTGTTTTGTTAGCTTCTACTGTAATGATATTGAGAGGACCTTGGATTTGCCTTTAAGGTTGAATATCCTATTTGAGGCGTCTCACAATGGAGTCTGATGGTTGACTGGGTGGTACATTACATTTACATTTTAGTAATTTAGCAGACGCTCTTATCCAGAGCGACTTACATGAGCAATTAGGGTTAAGTGCCTTGCTCAAGGTCACATCTGCAGTTTTCTGTGGGAATGAGCTAGTAGACACAACATACACTGAGTGTACAAAACATTAAGGACACCTGCTCTTTCCATGACATAGACTGACCAGGTGAACCCAGGTGAAAGCTATGATCCTTAATGATGTAGTTGTGGTGTATTTATTATGGATCCCCATTAGCTTTCAGCAGAAAACAAGAAACTGCAGTGGGCTAAGGAATGAAAACACTGGACACTGGAGAATTTGAAAACCATTGCCTGGTCTGATGAATCCCGGTTCCTGCTGTTTCATACTGATGGGAGGACTAGGGTATGGAGAAAACCATTAGTACATGCATCCATGCCGTGTGTCAGCATTGCAGGCTGGTGGTGGTGTGGGGTGGGATTTCATGGCACACATTGGGCCCCTTGATAAAAGTAGAGCAATGTTTGAATGCCACAGGATATCTAAACATCATTGTCAATCAGGTGCATCCCTTAATGACAGCAGTTATCCATCTGCAAATAGATTCTTTCAGCAGGATTATGCCCCATGCAACAAGGCTTGTCCAGAAAAGGTTCCACGAACATGACAGTGAATTCAGGTTACTGCAGTGGTCTTCCGAGGCACCAGATCTCAATCCAATTGTGCATCTTTGGGAGGAGATGGAACGAGCTATTCAGAGTAGAGATCCACTCCCAGCCAACCTGACACAACTGTGGGAAGCATTGCAGTCAACATGGGCCAGCATCCCTGTGGAATGCTCTCAACACCTTGGAGAGTCCATGCCCTGACGAATTGAGGCTATTCTGAGGACAAGGGGGGGTGCAACTCAATATTAGGAAGGTGTTCCTAATGTTTTGTACACTCAGTGTATATCAGATAAAGATGGTGTGATGATCAGTTTTCAGCATTAGTTTGTGTGGATTATTTTATATTACTAAACAACTTTTATTAATTATAAACAGGCTATGAATCGACTACTTGTGTTTTTTAAATTGTCTTTTAAAATTAGATTCATTATTTTATTCATTGATTATGAATGTATTTGGATAACTGTATTGAAGTTAATTGATCTGGCCGCAGGTAGCCTAGCGGTTAAGAGTGTTGGGCCAGTAACTGAAAGGTCGCTGGTTTGAATCCCGAGCCAACTAGGTGAAATATCTGTTGTTGTGCCCTTGATCAAGGCAATTAACCCTAATTGGTCCTGTAAGTTGCTCTGGATAAGAGCATCTGCTAAGTGACTCAAATGTAATGAAAAATACTGTTTGTACATTAATTTGATCTGGGCAACATCTTTTTGTGTTTAATTAAATGAAACAAACTGTTTTAAATCAAATAGTTAGTGTCTTACCCTGGACAGAGGGACAGGGCCATAGTAGGCTAGACTATGTAGCTGCTGTTGTTAGTAGCCTGCAGTTTCCATGCAATACAGCATGTCAGATCGCTAGTGTTTAGGTGTATAGGCTTCTACATTTATGCAAGAGTTTTTGCTTGTGTCTGTCGGGAGTGCTGTGTTATCAGGCTTGCTAAATAACTACCGGAGGGAAGTGGAGAGCGCTCCTTGAGCTTTGTGCCCGGTCCACGCGACATGGTCAAGAGACGCAAAGAGCCAGCATTGGCACTCCGATGTGAAGGACAGCTCTTACAAAAATGTACCATCGTAGTACGATGAACAACAACATTCCATTGTACTATGATGTTTTTTTTTACAAAATACAACTAACGTTTATTTATTTTTTAAACATCCCTTTCATAGCACCTACCACTCCATTAAAGGAGTAGTTCACTATTTTACAACTTTAAGTCCTATATGTAAGGTTTGTATACAGGGGATGTCGGTCTGTACTCAAGATTCAAAGGTACAGTGGGGGAAAAAAACGTATTTAGTCAGCCACCAATTGTGCAAGTTCTCCCACTTAAAAAGATGAGAGAGGCCTGTAATTTTCATCATAGGTACACGTCAACTATGCAGACCCGTCGCCAGACCTCAGTCTTAAGGGGGGCATATGAAATGCATGGGAGGGCAGGGCACAATTATTATTAGCCTACAGTACATATATTTAATAATAAATTCCCTCAAGTGGGGGGGGGGCACAATCATTTTTGGGGGCGGGCCCGGCCCCCAATTGCCCGCCCATAGCGACGGGTGTGCAACTATGACAGACAAAATTAGAAAAATAAATCCAGAAAATCACATTGTAGGATTTTTAATGAATTTATTTGCAAATTATGGTGGAAAATAAGTATTTGGTCAATAGCAAAAGTTTCTCAATACTTTGTTATATACCCTTTGTTGGCAATGACACAGGTCAAACGTTTTCTGTAAGTCTTCACAAGGTTTTCACACACTGTTGCTGGTATTTTGGCCCATTCCTCCATGCAGATCTCCTCTAGAGCAGTGATGTTTTGGGGCTGTCGCTGGGCAACACAGACTTTCAACTCCCTCCAAAGATTTTCTATGGGGTTGAGATCTGGAGACTGGCTAGGCCACTCCAGGACCTTGAAATGCTTCTTACGAAGCCACTCCTTCGTTGCCCGGGCGGTGTGTTTGGGATCATTGTCATGCTGAAAGACCCAGCCACGTTTCATCTTCAATGCCCTTGCTGATGGAAGGAGGTTTTCACTCAAAATCTCACGATACATGGCCCCATTCATTATTTCCTTTACACGGATCAGTCGTCCTGGTCCCTTTGCAGAAAAACAGCCCCAAAGCATGATGTTTCCACCCCCATGCTTCACAGTAGGTATGGTGTTCTTTGGATGCAACTCAGCATTATTTGTACTCCAAACACGACGAGTTGAGTTTTTACCAAAAAAAACATAAGAACCATTCATACTGTCAGATCTAATATGGAAGAATTGAATACAAAAGAGAAGGAGAGGTTGACCAGTACAAATTCATGTACTAATGTTATTTTTCATTGGCAGATCAATGCAGTTTTCCAAACATATTCATAATCCGTTTTTTTGTAAGATTTTAACTGAACACAAATATAAACACAACATTCAACAATTTTACAAGGGTACAGTTCATATAAGGAAATCAGTCAATTGAAATACATTCATTAGGCCCTAATCTATGGATTTCACATGACAGGGACCCACCCATCAGCCAATAAGAATGATTTTCCCACACTAAAGGGCTTTATTACAGATAGAAATACTCCTCAGCTTCATCAGCTGTCCGGGTGGCTGGTCTCAGATGATCCTGCAGGTTAAGATGCCAGATGTGGAGGTCCTGGGCTTGCACGGTTACACGTGGTCTGTGGCTGTGAAGCCAGTTGGACGTTCTGCCAAATTCTCGGTAGAGAAATTTACATTAAATGATCTTGCAACAGCTCTGGTGAACATTCCTGCTGTCAGCATGTCAATTGCGCACTCCCTCAAAATGTAGACATCTGTGGCATTGTGTTGTGACAAAACTGCACATTTCAGAGAGGCCTTTTATTGTACCCAGCACAAGGTGCACCTGTGTAATGATCATGCTGTTTAATCAGCTTCTTGATATGCCACACCTGTCAGGTGGATTGATTATCTTGGCAAAGGAGAAATGCTCAGTTGCAGATATTGAAACAAATTTGTGCACCAAATTTGAGAGAAATAAGCTTTTTGTGCATATGGAAACTTTCTAGGATCTTTTATTTCAGCTCATGAAACATGGGACCAACACTTTACATGTCAAGTTTACATATTTTTTCAGTATAGTTTTAGAAGACAATTCACTAAACACGTAGTCATTTCATTTTAATTGTCACATGTTTGGTAAACAACAGGTGTAGACTAACAGTGAAATGTTGACCAACAATAGAGCACACAATACAACAATTATAATAATAGGAAAAAAGATTGTAGCATGAGGAATTAATACGTGATGAACAATGGTAGCTTGGCTATATACATGGGGTGCCAATACCTAGTCAATGGTAGCTTGGCTATATACATGGGGTGCCAATACCTAGTCAATGATAGCTTGGCTATATACAGTCGTGGTCAAAAGAATGACACAAATATACATTTTCACAAAGTCTGCTGCCTCAGTTTTGATGATGGCAATTTGCATATACTCCAGAATGTTATGAAGAGTGATCAGATGAATTGCAAAGTCCCTCTTTGCCATGAAAATGAACTTAATCCCCCAAAAACATTTCCACTGTATTTCAGCCCTGCCACAAAAGGACCAGCTGACATCATGTCAGTGATTCTCTTGTTAACACAGGTGAGAGTGCTGACGAGGACAAGGCTGGAGATCACTCTGTCATGCTGATTGAGTTAGAATAACAGGCTGGAAGCTTTAAAAGGAGGGTGGTGCTTGAAATCATTGTTCTTCCTCTGTTAACCATGGTTACCTGCAAGGAAACACATGCCGTCATCATTGCTTTGCACAAAAAGGGCTTCACAGGCAAGGATATTGCTGGTAGTAAGATTGCACCTAAATCAACCATTTATCAGATCATCAAGAACTTCAAGGAGAGAGGTTCAATTGTTGTGAAGAAGGCTACAGGGCGCCCAAGAAAGTCCAGCAAGCTCCAGGACCGTCTCCTAAAGTTGATTCAGCTGCGGGATCGGGGCACCACCAGTGCAGAGCTTGCTCAGGAATGGCAGCAGGCAGGTGTGAGTGCATCTGCACGCACAGTGAGGCGAAAACCTTTGGAGGATGGCCTGGTGTCAAGAAGGGCAGCAGGAAGCCACTTCTCTCCAGGAAAAACATCAGGGACAGACTGATATTCTGCAAAAGGTACAGGGATTGGACTGCTGAGGACTGGGGTAAAGTCATTTTCTCTGATGAATCCCCTTTCCGATTGTTTGGGGCATCCGGAAAGAAGCTTGTCCGGAGAAGACAAGGTGAGCGCTACCATCAGTCCTGTGTCATGCCAACAGTAAAGCATCCTGAGACCATGCATGTGTGGGGTTGCTTCTCAGACAAGGGAGTGGGCTCACTCACAATTTTGCCTAAGAACACAGCCATGAATTAAGAACGGTACCAACACATCCTCCGAGAGCAACTTCTCCCAACCATCCAAGAACAGTTTGGTGACGAACAATGCCGTTTCCAGCATGATGGAGCACCTTGCCATAAGGCAAAAGTGATAACTAAGTGGCTCGGAGAAAAAAACATCGACATTTTGGGTCCATGGCCAGGAAACTCCCCAGACCTTAATCCCATTGAGAACTTGTGGTCAATCCTCAAGAGGCGGGTGGACAAACAAAAACCCACAAATTTGGACAAACTCCAAGCATTGATTATGCAAGAATAGGCTGCATCAGTCAGGATGTGGCCCATAAGGTAATTGACAGCATGCCAGGGCGGATTGCAGAGGTCTTGAAAAACACTGCAAATATTGACTCTCAGCATAAACTTAATGTAATTGTCAATAAAAGCCTTTGACAGTTATGGAATGCTTGTCATTATACTTCAGTATACCATAGTAACATCTGACAAAAATATTTAAAAACACTGAAGCAGCAAACTTTGAAGACCAATACTTCTCAAAACATTTGACCACAACTGTACATGGGGTGCCAATACCTAGTCAATGATAGCTTGGCTATATACAGTGCCATCTGAAAGTATTCAGACCCCTTGACTTTTTCCACATTTTATTACGTTACAGCCATATTCTAAAACGGATTAAATCGTTTTACCCCTCATCAATCTACACACAATACCCCATAATGTCAAAGCAAAATACAGGTTTTTATAAGTTTTTCCTAATTTATTTATAAAAAACAGAAATATCAAATTTACATAAGTATTCAGACCCTTTACTCAGTACTTTCTTGAATCACCTTTGGCAGCGATTACAGCATCGAGTCTTCTTGGGTATGACGCTACAAGCTTGGCACACCTGTATTTGGGAAGTTTCATCCATTCTTCTCTGCAGATCCTCTCAAGCTCTGTCAGGTTGGATGGGGAGCGTTGCTGCACAGATATTTTCTAGTCTCTCCAGAGATGTTCAATCGAGTTCAAGTCTGGGCTCTGGCTGGGCCAGATGAACCTTCACCCCAGTCTGAAGTCCTGAGCGCTCTGGAGCAAGTTTTTATCAAGGATCTCTCTGTACTTTGCTCCGTTCATTATTCCCTCGATCCTGATTAGTCTCCCAGTCCCTGCCTCTGAAAAATATCTGCGTAGGTTGGCTTCTCTCCTGTATGTACACATTCATGTTGTTTTAAGTAGGCCAGTCGAGAGAAACTCTTCCCACAGCCAGAGCAGTAATAAGGCTTCTCTCCTGTGTGTATACGTTCATGTGTTTTTAAGCTGCCCGGTTGAGAGAAACTCGCCCCACAGTCAGAGCAGGAGTAAGGCTTCTCTCCTGTGTGTGTTCTCTGATGACGTTTTAGGTCAGTTGATGTTGTGAAGCATTTTACACAGTCAGAGCAGGAGTAAGGCTTCTCTCCTGTATGTATACGTTCATGTGTTTTTAAGCTGCACAGTTGAGAGAAACTTGCCCCACAGTCAGAGCAGGAGTAAGGCTTCTCTCCTGTGTGTGTTCTCTGATGACGTTTTAGGTCAGTTGATGTTGTGAAGCATTTTACACAGTCAGAGCAGGAGTAAGGCTTCTCTCCTGTATGCATACGTTCATGTGTTTTTAAGCTGCACAGTTGAGAGAAACTTGCCCCACAGTCAGAGCAGGAGTAAGGCTTCTCTCCTGTGTGTGTTCTCTGATGATGTTTTAGGTCAGTTGATGTTGTGAAGCATTTTACACAGTCAGAGCAGGAGTAAGGCTTCTCTCCTGTGTGTATACGTTCATGTTGTTTTAAGTTGCCAGGTTGAGAGAAACTTGCCCCACAGTCAGAGCAGGAGTAATTCTTCTCTCCTGTGTGCACTCTCTGATGAACTGTCAGAGCCTTTGATGTTGTGAAATTCTTCCCACAGTCAGTACAGGAATACAGATTCTCTCCTGTGTGTATTTGTAAGTGTATTTTTAACTTTGATAGAATTGAGAAACTCGCCTCACAATGTGGGCAGTGGTGAGACCTCTTAGCTCTGTGAACTTCCTGCTGTTGCTTGCTGAATGTAGAGAATGTCTCAACATGGTCTCCTGTGTGAACAACATCAGAAGAACCAATCAGTTGGTGTGATATACATGTCAATCAAATGTATTTTATGAAGCCCTTTTTACATCAGAAGTTGTCACAAAGTGCTTTATAGAAACCCAGCCTAAAACCCCAAGAGCAAGCAATGCAGATGTAGAAGCCATATCATCCTCCACTCACTATCACAAGGGTTAGTAACTACACAGACTCATTTAATAGAACTTTAAAACATTGGCAGTTTGTCTACTTCACTTCTTTAGTCTACTCTCTGATCACTCCAGATAGCCCAGCGAATAAAACAAATGCTGGCAATACTGGTGTCAAACCTTGTAAGTGTCAGTAGCATGAAATAATATCTACCTTCTCATTGAAACAGTTCATCATGAAACTGTTCTACTGCAACTTTTCATGCACAGTAAGAAGTTGGAATGAATAACACAAACTTAGATAGATAGAACCTGCTCTTACCATGAGAAACAGATTTCCCAACCTTCTCCTCCTCTTCTTCACCTTTAATGTTGACATTCAGCTCCAGTGTTTGACTGCAGTCTTCCAGCTTCACTGATGCCATCTCTGGATCCTGCAGTGCAAACTGGGCACCACTGTCACAATCAGGACCCAGTGACTGTAGGTTTGGACTCAGTGTGGAAGGAGAGAGGCAGGCTGGGTTTGTCCTCACTATTGATGCTACCGGCCTCAGATTTAATTCTAGTCGTCCTGTAGTAACAATGAGAAACAGACACAAAAAGTTATTGTCTTGACAGTTCTGGCACTTTCTTTATTCTCTAAAAATATATTATATTTATTCTTGTTAAATTATCTAATTCAGTGCTTGACTTGGACTGAAATAGGTGCCGGTACTCATTTTGGGTGCCGGTACTGTTTATATTAAGGTGCAGGAGCTCCACAATACTGTTGAGCTAACATTCTATAAGAGGAACAGGAGCTCAAGCTTTTAGTCAGCCACCAATTGTGCAAGTTCTCCCACTTAAAAAGATGAGAAAGGCCTGTAATTTTCATCATAGGTACACGTCAACTATGACAGACAAAATGAGAAAAAAAATCCCAGAAAATCACATTGTAGGATTTGTAATGAATTTATTTGCAAATTATGGTGGAAAATAAGAATTTGGTCAATAACAAAAGTTTCTCAATACTTTGTTATATACCCTTTGTTGGCAATGACACAGGTCAAACGTTTTCTGTAAGTCTTCACAAGGTTTTCACACACTGTTGCTGGTATTTAGGCCCATTCCTCCATGCAGATCTCCTCTAGAGCAGTGATGTTTTGGGGCTGTTGCTGGGCAACACGGACTTTCAACTCCCTCCAAAGATTTTCTATGGGGTTGAGATCTTGAGACTGGCTAGGACACTCCAGGACCTTGAAATGCTTCTTACGAAGCCACTCATTCGTTGCCCGGGCGGTGTGTTTGGGATCATTTTCATGCTGAAAGACCCAGCCACGTTCAATTTTCAATGCCCTTGCTGATGGAAGGAGGTTTTCACTCAAAATCTCACGATACATGGCCCCATTCATTCTTTCCTTTACACGGATCAGTCGTCCTGGTCCCTTTGCAGAAAAACAGCCCCAAAGCATGATGTTTCCAACCCCATGCTTCACAGTAGGTATGGTGTTCTTTGGATGCGACTCACCATTCTTTGTCCTCCAAACACGACGAGTTGAGTTTTTACCAAAAAGTTATATTTTGGTTTCATCTGACCATATGACATTCTCCCAATCCTCTTCTGGATCATCCAAATGCACTCTAGTAAACTTCAGACGGGCCTGGACATGTACTGGCTTAAGCAGGGGGACACGTCTTGCACTGCAGGATTTGAGACCCTGGCGGCGTAGTGTGTTACTGATGGTAGGCTTTGTTACTTTGGTCCCAGCTCTCTGCAGGTCATTCACTAGGTCCCCCTGTGTGGTTCTGGGATTTTTGCTCACCGTTCTTGTGATCATTTTGACCCCACGGGGTGAGATCTTGCGTGGAGCCCCAGATCGAGGGAGATTATCAGTGGTCTTGTATGCCTTCCATTTCCTAATAATTGCTCCCACAGTTGATTTCTTCAAACCAAGCTGCTTACCTATTGCAGATTCAGTCTTCCCAGCCTGGTGCAGGTCTACAATTTTGTTTCTGGTGTCCTTTGACAGCTCTTTGGTCTTGGCCATAGTGGAGTTTGGAGTGTGACTGTTTGAGGTTGTGGACAGGTGTCTTTTATACTGATAACAAGTTCAAACAGGTGGAGGACAGAGGAGCCTCTTAAAGAAGAAGTTACAGGTCTGTGAGAGCCAGAAATCTTGCTTGTTTGTAGGTGACCAAATACTTATTTTCCACCATAATTTGCAAAAAAATTCATTAAAAATCCTACAATGTGATTTTCTGGATTTTTCTCTCTCATTTTGTCTGTCATAGTTGATGTGTACCTATGATGAAAATTACAGGCCTCATCTTTTTAAGTGGGAGAACTTGCACAATTGGTGGCTGACTAAATACTTTTTTCCCCCCACTGTATATTTGAGGTGCCGGTACTTAACCTATAGCAGATTCTTCCCAAATTCACATACAGTACCAGTCAAAAGTTTTAGAACACCTACTCTTTCCAGGATTTTTCTTTCTTTTTACTATTTTCTACATTGTTGATTACAAAGATTCTACAAAGCTGTCATCAAGGCAAAGGGTGGCTACTTTGAGGAATCTAAAATATATTTGATTTGTTTAACACTTTTTTGGTTACTACATGATTCCATATGTGTTATTTCATAGTTTAAATGTCTTCACTATTATTCTACAATGTAGAAAATAGTAAAATTTAAGAAAAACCCTTGAATGAGTAGGTGTGTCCAAACTTTTGACTGGTACAGTAAATGCATAAATGAAAAAAGCCATTTAGTACAAGGTCACTGTTTGTTTTAGGCAGCACTATGTCCTATTTTCCTGAATAACCTTGTAGTCACTGTATTATTTCAATCAAAAACCAATTGAATTTTCCATTCACACCATAGTAACATTTATCGATAAATACAGAAACAACTGAATGTGTCTGAATATTAGTACACATGTGGTCCTCTGTAGCTCAATTGGGAGAGCATGGCGCTTGTAACGCCAGGGTAGTGGGTTCGATCCCCGGGACCACCCATTCGTAAAAATGTATGTGCACATGACTGTAAGTCGCTTTGGATAAAAGCGTCTGCTAAATGGCATATTATATTATTATTAGAAAACTTATAATTATTACATTCAGCTTCAAAACAGTAGTGCAACCCTGAAATTGTCTCTCTGCTGCACTGAAGTCCGTTGACGCTGACCGAGAGGGCGCCGCCATTTTTCCAGCATGGGAATTTTACACAAAACCAATAATATGCTAAACGAACTCAGAAATCTTAAATAAATTGAATATTTATTAAACTAACACGAGCAAAGTATGTACATTCACTCAGACAAACCCAAAATCTCTAGCTATGTGACTTGTAAAATAGTTTTTATCACGTTCTTTCACTCACTCGGTTTGACACAAAAATAACACATCAAACCTTAACTAAACGCGATAATACCTTAACGGATGAGTTACCTAGCATGGTATGACATGTTCTTTCGACATTAGAAAGTTTAAACGTGCTATTACATACCTGTAGTAATAAATAGAAACGGACACAAAGGTTATCTTCTTGACTGCACAGTTCTGCGCTTTCTTTATTGTGAAGAATGGTGCCCGCCTGCCCGGAACTTCCTGTTCCCCCTCTACCACAGTGCAACGGTCCGTGCATTCCGGGATCAGATTACAACATTTCATTAAAAATAACTAAAAAAGTGTAAACTGTAGCAATTTATTTCCCTTTATAGTTTATTAGCCTAAGCATGACCTACATCCAAATAATTTCTCTAGGGTTGGAACCGGTTCAGGGAACAGAACTGAAAAATAACGTCAAAAATAACCGGAAACTAAAGTGTTCTATACTTTTCAGGAACAGCAGTTATTTTAAAAGCTTGTAATCCAGGTAATAACCTTATTTTACTTTCCGGGTATTTTTTTCCAGTCCCACAAAATCGCAACAAAGCTCACTCTAGAAACGTATTCCAGTTTCTGCCTGCCAGCTGGAATGGAAATCTTTGCCAGTGGGTGTGCGTGTGGAAACTACCTGCTCCTCCCCTCTGAAGCATAGGTTACTGTATCCTACTGACAACGTTACAAGCATGATTCAGAAATTAGGGAGATATGTTTAATTTGAGAAGAATGGATGAACTTTTTCAATGCTAGTTAAGGATACTATAGTCACCACGTTTCACATTGGATTTATTAACGACAAAAAGAAGACCTGTTTTTAATTCTAGTGCTGCACAAACAAGTCTGTTAGCTAGCTAACATTTGCTCTGGTCCGACGTTAATGCAGGTCATAACACGATGCCCAGCTCTTCAATGCAAGCTTCCTCTATCCTCTAACGAGCTCTCCACACCCGCAAAATGTCGCACCTTACACTGTGATTGGCAGCACAGTGTGCGCTGAATGATTTTCTTATACAGATACTCTGTGGTGTACTAGTGTATTTATTCTCCCACTTGGATGTCACTTCCACAAGCTTTAAATTGAGGGCCAGGTTGTCAGGATGGGTAATGTACAATACACATTAATTACAAGTAAGTACTCCTAAAGATACACTTAATTTTAACTAGCTAAATCCTGTGTAACAACTAGTAATTACATTGTACTTGGCAAACATTACATTTACTATGCTTTGAAATAGTGTCTTATTCTTTGAAATAGTGTCTTATTCTTCATCTGGGTATTGTATTTATTATGGATCCCCATTACTCTTCCAAAATTAAGGCAGTTCCTACAATTTTAAAAACATTACAATACATTCACAGATTTCACAACACACTGTGTGCCCTCAGGCCCCTACTCCACCACTACCACATATCTACAGTACAAAAATCCATGTGTGTATAGTGCGTATGTTATCGTGTGTGTGTATGCATGTGTCTGCGCCTATGTTTGTGTTGCTTCACAGTCCCCGCTGTTCAATAAGGTGTTTTTTTTAATCTGTTTTTAAAATCTTATTTTACTACTTGCATCAGTTACTTGATGTGGAATACAGTTCCATGTAGTCATGGCTCTATGTAGTACTGTGCACCTCTCATAGTCTGTTCTGGACTTGGGGACTGTGAAGAGACCTCTGGTGGCATGTCTTGTAAGGGATGCATGGGTAACCGAGCTGTGCGCCAGTAGCTCAAACAGACAGCTCGGTGCACCCAACATGTCAACACCTCTCATAAACACAAGTAGTGATGAAGTCAATCTCTCCTCCACTTTGAGCCAGGAGATATCGAGTTGCATATTATTAATATTAGCTCTCTTTGTACATCCAAGGGCCAGCCGTGCTGCCCTGTTCTGAGCCAATTGCAATTTTCATAAGTCCTTTTTTGTGGCACCTGAACACACGACTGAACAGTAGTCCAGGTGTGACAAAAATAGGGACCTGCCTTGTTGATAGTGCGGTTAATTTTATTTATTTCACCTTTATTTAACCAGGTAAGCCAGTTGAGAACAAGTTCTCATTTACAACTGCGACCTGGCCAAGATAAAGCAAAGCAGTGCGATAAAAACAACAACACAGAGTTACATATGGGGTAAAACAAAACATAAAGTCAAAAATACAACAGAAAATATATATACAGTGTGTGCAAATGTAGCAAGTTATGGAGGTAAGGCAATAAATAGGCTATAGTGCAAAATAATTACAATTACTATTAACACTGGAATGATAGATGTGCAAGAGATGATGTGCAAATAGAGATACTGGGGTGCAAATGAGCAAAATAAATAACAATATGGGGATGAGGTAGTTGGGTGGGCTAATTTCAGATGGGCTGTGTACAGGTGCAGTGATTGGTAAGGTGCTTTGACGCTTAACTGATGCTTAAAGTTAGTGAGGGAGATAAGAGTCTCCAGCTTCAGAGATTTTTGCAATTCGTTCCGGTCATTGGCAACAGAGAACTGGAAGGAATGGCGGCCAAAGGAGGTGTTGGCTTTGGAGATGACCAGTGAGATATACCTGCTGGAGTGCATACTACGGGTGGGTGTTGCTATGGTGACCAAAGAGCTAAGATAAGGCAGGGATTTGCCTAGCAGTGATTTATAGATGGCCTGGAGCCAGTGGGTTTGGCGACAAATATGTAGTGAGGACCAGCCAACAAGAGCGTACAGGTCACAGTGGTGGGTAGTATATGGGGCTTTGGTGACAAAACGGATGGCACTGTGATAGACTACATCCAATTTGCTGAGTAGAGTGTTGGAGGCTATTTTGTAAATGACATCGCCCGAAGTCAAGGATCGGTAGGATAGTCAGTTTTACGAGAGCATGTTTGGCTTTGTTGCGAAATAGGAAGCCGATTCTAGATTTAACTTTGGATTGGAGATTCTTAATGTGAGTCTGGAAGGAGAGTTTACAGTCTAACCATACACCTAGGTATTTGTAGTTGTCCACATACTCTAGGTCAGACCCGTTGAGTGTAGTGATACTAGTCGGGTGGGCGGGTGCAAGCAGCGTTCGGTTGAAGAGCATGCATTTAGTTTTACTAGTGTTTAAGAGCAGTTGGAGGCTACTGAAGGAGTGTTGTATGGAATTGAAGCTTGTTTGGAGGTTTGTTAACACAGTGTCCAATGAAGGGCCAGATGTATACAAAATGGTGTCATCTGCGTAGAGGTGGATCTGAGAGTCACCAGCAGCAAGAGCGACATCATTGATATACACAGAGAAAAGAGTCGGCCCAAGAATTGAACCCTGTGGCACCCCCATAGAGACTGCCATAGGTCCAGACAACAGGCCCTCCTATTTGACACATTGAACTCTATCTGAGAAGTAGTTGGTGAACCAGGCGAGGCAGTCATTTGAGAAACCAAGGCTATTTAGTCTGCCAATAGGAATGCAGTGGTTGACAGAGTCGAAAGCCTTGGCCAGGTCGATGAAGACGGCTGCACAGTACTGTCTATTATCGATCGCGGTTATAATATCATTTAGGACCTTGAGCGTGGCTGAGGTGCACCCATGACCAGCTCGGAAACCGGATTGCATAGCGGAGAAGGTACGGTGGGATTCGAAATGGTCGGTGATCTGTTTGGCCTTCTCATTCATTTCACTCACGTAACTTCCGTCTCGCTTCCGCATTGTCTCCGTGCTGCTGTGCTGTTTGTTGCTACTTGGCTACCTGCCAAACTATTCACGTTTTACTTTTAATAAACGTTTAATCAATCTCTGTGTTCAACAAATTTACCAACTTTTTAGTTTTGTCCTCACTCATCTTTTTTCGTTAAACTTTTTCACCCCGGACGTTTATCCCGAGACAGAAGAGTCATTTTCCTGTGCGTTTTAGCTGCCAACTTTACGTTATTTTCCTTTTTTCCATCGCAACTTTTTTTCCCTTATTCAACTTTTTCACTCCGGACGCTTTATCTGGACATGGTTCATCAACATCTTCAACAGCCGAAGCTAAGTAGTAACATTAACATGATGTCTTCTAATTGCAGTCGCTGTACTCATAATATACAGGAGAACGATCGCCTTACGGCGAGAATAGCTGTGCTACAAGCCCAGCTTCAGACGCAATCGTTAGGCAAGGGTAATCTCAGTGTAGGAAAGGAAGAAACAGCGTCTGTGCCACCAGTAAGTACAGACAGTAACGTTAGTATAAATCCCCCCGCACAGTCCCCGCAGCCGGACAACTTTCTCATGGCTTCTGGAGGGAAATACTGTTGGAATGCTCAACCGGTGTCGCTCATTCAGCCGACAGAAACCTTCAACCGGTTTTCCCCATTATGTAGCGAGTCGGAGTCTGAGTCTGAGTCTTCTCTAGTCTCTACTCCTCCCGTTACGGGGTCTGAGACGCCGAAGGCTCCCACCATTAGCTCTGACAAATTGAAAACCCTAGTCATTGGCGACTCCATTACCCGCAGTATTAGACTTAAAACGAATCACCCAGCGATCATACACTGTTTACCAGGGGGCAGGGCTACCGACGTTAAGGCTAATCTAAAGATGGTGCTGGCTAAAGCTAAAACTGGCGAGTGTAGAGAGTATAGAGATATTGTTATCCACGTCGGCACCAACGATGTTAGGATGAAACAGTCAGAGGTCACCAAGTGCAACATAGCTTCAGCGTGTAAATCAGCTAGAAAGATGTGTCGGCATCGAGTAATTGTCTCTGGCCCCCTCCCAGTTAGGGGAAGTGACGAGCTCTACAGCAGAGTCTCAGCACTTAATCGCTGGTTGAAAACTGTTTTCTGCCCCTCCCAAAAGATAACATTTGTGGATAATTGGCCCTCTTTCTGGGACTCACCCACAAACAGGACCAAGCCTGACCTGCTGAGGAGTGACGGACTCCATCCTAGCTGGAGGGGTGCTCTCCTCTTATCTACCAACATAGATAGGGCTCTAACTCCTCTAGCCCCACAGTGAAATAGGGTGCAGGCCAGGCAGCAGGCTGTTAGCCAACCTGCCAGCTTAGTGGAGTCTGCCAATAGCACAGTCAGTGTAGTCAGCTCAGCCATACCCATTGAGACTGTGTCTGTGCCTCGACCTAGGTTGGGCAAAACTAAACATGGCGGTGTTCACCCTAGCAATCTTATTAGGATAAAGACCTCCTCCATTCCTGCCATTATTGAAAGAGATCGTGATACCTCACATCTCAAAATAGGGTTACTTAATGTTAGATCCCTCACTTCAAAGGCAGTCATAGTCAATGAACTAATCACTGATCATAATCTTGATGTGATTGGCCTGACTGAAACATGGCTTAAGCCTGATGAATTTGCTGTGTTAAATGAGGCCTCACCTCCTGGTTACACTAGTGACCATATTCCCCGTGCATCCCGCAAAGGCGGAGGTGTTGCTAACATTTACGATAGCAAATTTCAATTTACAAAAAAAAAAAATGGCGTTTTCATCTTTTGAGCTTCTAGTCATGAAATCTATGCAGCCTACTCAATCACTTTTTATAGCTACTGTTTACAGGCCTCCTGGGCCATATACAGCGTTCCTCTCTGAGTTTCCTGAATTCCTATCAGACCTTGTAGTCATAGCAGATCATATTCTAATTTTTGGTGATTTTAATATTCACATGGAGAAGTCCACAGACCCACTCCAAAAGTCTTTCGGAGCCATTATCGACTCAGTGGGTTTTGTCCAACATGTCTCTGGACCTACTCACTGCCACAGTCATACTCTGGACCTAGTTTTGTCCCATGGAATAAATGTTGTAGATCTTAATGTTTTTCCACAAAATCCTGGACTATCGGACCACCATTTTATTACATTTGCAATCGCAACAAATAATCTGCTCAGACCCCAACCAAGGAGCATCAAAAGTCGTGCTATAAATTCTCAAACAACACAAAAATTCATTGATGCCCTTCCAGACTCCTTCTGCCTACCCAAGGACGTCAGAGGACAAAAATCAGTTAACCACTTAACTGAGGAACTCAATTTAACCTTGCGCAATACCCTAGATGCAGTTGCACCCCTAAAAACGAAAAACATTTGTCATAAGAAACTAGCTCCCTGGTATACAGAAAATACCCGAGCTTTGAAGCAAGCTTCCAGGAAATTGGAACGGAAATGGCGCCACACCAAACTGGAAGTCTTCCGACTAGCTTGGAAAGACAGTACCGTGCAGTACCGAAGAGCCCTCACTGCTGCTCGATCATCCTACTTTTCCAACTTAATCGAGGAAAATAAGAACAATCCAAAATTTCTTTTTGATACTGTTGCAAAGCTAACTAAAAAGCAGCATTCCCCAAGAGAGGATGGCTTTCACTTCAGCAGTGATAAATTCATGAACTTCTTTGAGGAAAAGATCATGACCATTAGAAAGCAAATTACGGACTCCTCTTTGAATCTGCGTATTCCTCCAGGGCTTAGCTGTCCTGGATCTGCACAGCTCTGCGAGGGCCTGGGATCGGGAGAGACACTTAAGTGTTTTAGTACTATATCTCTTGACACAATGATGAAAATAATCATGGCCTCTAAACCTTCAAGCTGCATACTGGATCCTATTCCTACTAAACTGCTGAAGGAGCTGCTTCCTGTGCTTGGCCCTCCTATGTTGAACATAATAAACAGCTCTCTATCCACCGGATGTGTACCAAACTCACTAAAAGTGGCAGTGATAAAGCCTCTCTTGAAAAAGCCAAACCTTGACCCGGAAAATATAAAAAACTATCGGCCTATATCGAATCTTCCATTCCTCTCAAAAATTTTAGAAAAAGCTGTTGCGCAGCAACTCACTGCCTTTCTGAAGACAAACAATGTATACGAAATGCTTCAGTCTGGTTTTAGACCCCATCATAGCACTGAGACTGCACTTGTGAAGGTGGTAAATGACCTTTTAATGGCGTCAGACCGAGGCTCTGCATCTGTCCTCGTGCTACTAGACCTTAGTGCTGCCTTTGACACCATCGATCACCACATTCTTTTGGAGAGACTGGAAACCCAAATTGGTCTACACGGACAAGTTCTGGCCTGGTTTAGATCCTACCTGTCGGAAAGATATCAGTTTGTCTCTGTGAATGGTCTGTCCTCCGACAAATCAACTGTACATTTCGGTGTTCCTCAAGGTTCCGTTTTAGGACCACTATTGTTTTCACTATATATTTTACCTCTTGGGGATGTTATTCGAAAACATAATGTTAACTTTCACTGCTATGCGGATGACACACAGCTGTACATTTCAATGAAACATGGTGAAGCCCCAAAATTGCCCTCGCTAGAAGCCTGTGTTTCAGACATAAGGAAGTGGATGGCTGAAAACTTTTTACTTTTAAACTCGGACAAAACAGAGATGCTTGTTCTAGGTCCCAAGAAACAAAGAGATCTTCTGTTAAATCTGACAATTCATCTTGATGGTTGTAAAGTCGTCTCAAATAAAACTGTGAAGGACCTCGGCGTTACTCTTGACCCTGATCTCTCTTTTGACGAACATATCAAGACTGTTTCAAGGACAGCTTTTTTCCATCTACGTAACATTGCAAAAATCAGAAATTTTCTGTCCAAAAATGATGCAGAAAAATTAATCCATGCATTTGTTACTTCTAGGTTAGACTACTGCAATGCTCTATTTTCCGGCTACCCGGATAAAGCACTAAATAAACTTCAGTTAGTGCTAAATACGGCTGCTAGAATCCTGACTAGAACCAAGAAATTTGATCATATTACTCCAGTGCTAGCTTCCCTACACTGGCTTCCTGTTAAGGCAAGGGCTGATTTCAAGGTTTTACTGTTAACCTATAAAGCGTTACATGGGCTTGCTCCTACCTATCTTTCCGAGTTGGTCCTGCCGTACATACCAATACGTACGCTACGGTCACAAGACGCAGGCCTCCTAATTGTCCCTAGAATTTCTAAGCAAACAGCGGGAGGCAGGGCTTTCTCCTATAGATCTCCATTTTTATGGAACAGTCTGCCTACCCATGTGAGAGACGCAGACTCGGTCTCAACCTTTAAGTCTTTACTGAAGACTTATCTCTTCAGTAGGTCATATGATTGAGTGTAGTCTGGCCCAGGAGTGTGAAGGTGAACGGAAAGGCTGGAGCAAAGAACAGCCCTTGCTGTCTCTGCCGGGCCGGTTCCCCTCTCCACTGGGGTTCTCTGCCTCTAACCCTGTTGCAGGGGCTGAGTCACTGGCTTGCTGGTGCTCTTTCATGCCGTCCCTGGGAGGGGTGCGTCACTTGAGTGGGTTGAGTTACTGACGTGATCTTCCTGTCTGGGTTGGCGCCCCCCCCTTGGTTTGTGCTGTGGTGGAGACCTCTGTGGGCTATACTCGGCCTTGTCTCAGGATTGTAAGTTGGTGGTTGGGGATATCCCTCTAGTGGTGCGGGGGCTGTGCTTTGGCGGAGTGGGTGGGGTTATATCCTTCCTGTTTGGCCCTGTCCGGGGGTTTCTTCGGATGGGGCCACAGTGTCTCCGGACCGCTCCTGTCTCAGCCTCCAGTATTTATGCTGCAGTAGTTTATGTGTCGGGGGGCTGGGGTTAGTTGGTTATACCTGGAGTACTTCTCCTGTCTTATCCAGTGTCCTGTGTGAATTTAAGTATGCTCTCTCTAATTCTCTCGTTCTCTCTTTCTCTCTGAGAACCTGAGCCCTAGGACCATACGTCAGGACTACCGGGCATGATGACACCTTGCTGTCCCCAGTCCGCCTGGCCTTGCTGCTATTCCAGTTTCAACTGTTCTGCCTGCGGCTACGAAACCCCTACCTGTCCCAGACCTGCTGTTTTCAACTCTTAATGATCGGCTATGAAAAGCCAACTGAGAGACCTGAGCCCTAGGACCATACGTCGGGACTACCGGCCGTGGTGACTCCTTGCTGTCCCCAGTCCGCCTGGCCTTGCTGCTATTCCAGTTTCAACTGTTCTGCCTGCGGTTATGGAACCCCTACCTGTCCCAGACCTGCTGTTTTCAACTCTTAATGATCGGCTATGAAAAGCCAACTGAGATTTATTCCTGATTATTATTTGACCATGCTTGTCACTTATGAACATTTTTGAACATCTTGGCATGGTTCTGTTATAATCTCCACCCGGCACAGCCAGAAGAGGACTGGCCACCCCTCATAGCCTGGTTCCTCTCTAGGTTTCTTCCTAGGTTTTCGCCTTTCTAGGGAGTTTTTCCTAGCCACCGTGCTTCTACACCTGCATTACTAGCTGTTTGGGGTTTTAGGCTGGGTTTCTGTACAGCACTTCGAGATATTAGCTGATGTAAGAAGGGCTATATAAAATAAAATTGATTGATTGATTGTTAACTTGGCTTTCAAAAACATTCGTAAGGCAGGGCAGGATGGACATAGGTCTGTAACAGTTTGGATCTAGAGTGTCACCCCCTTTGAAGAGGGGGATGACCGCGGCAGCTTTCCAATCTCTGGGGATCTCAGACGTTACGAAAGAGAGGTTGAACAGGCTAGTAATAAGGGTTGCGACAATTTCGGCGGCTAGTATTAGAAAGAAAGGGTCCAGATTGTCTAGCCCAGATGATTTGTAGGGGTCCAGATTTTGCAGCTCTTTCAGAACATCAGCTGTCTGAATTAGTGTGAAGGATAAGCGGGGGGGCATGGGCAAGTTGCAGCGGAGGGTGCAGAGCTGGTGGCCGGGGTAGTGGTAGCCAGGTGGAAAGCATGGCCAGCCGTAGCAAAATGCTTGTTGAAATTCTCGATTATTGTAGATTTATCGGTGGTGATAGTGTTTTCCTAGCCTCAGTGCAGTGGGCAGCTGGGAGGAGGTGCTCTTATTCTCCATGGACTTTACAGTGTCCCAAAACTTTTTGGAGTTAGTGCTACAGGATGCACATTTCTGTTTGAAAAAGTTAGCCTTTGCTTTCCTAACTGCTTGTGTATATTGCTTCCTGACTTCCCTGAAAAGTTGCATATCGCGGGGGCTATTTGATGCTAATGCAGTACGCCACAGGATGTTTTTGTACTGGTCAAGGGCAGTCAAGTCTGATGAGAACCAGGGGCTATATCTGTTCTTAGTTCTGTATTTTTTGAATGGGGCATGTTTATTTAAGATTGAGAGGAAATTACTTTTAAAGGACAACCAGGCATCCTCTACTGACGGAATGAGATCTATATCCATCCAGGATACCTGGGCCAGGTCAATTAGCAGGAGGTAAGCAGGAGGTAAGCTTCTCATATGGTGTTGAGTAAAGCTTAACCATGTATTAGATCGTGTATTAGATCGTAGGTAGGTAGTTAGTTGTAGTTAGGTATTGTAGTTATTGTAGGTTAGTATTGTTGTTATTGTAGGTTTCCGTAGGTAATTGTAGGTTAGTATCGAAGCACGAGGCTAGCTAGCTAGCGGGTAGCTACTGGTAACGTTTAGCAACGGTGGAGAGCTGTTTCCAATGTTAATGTGCTGCTAGCCAACATTTAATTTTTGCTGCGTTATGCGTTATGAAAGGAACTAGACACGGACATGAATTATCTGTTTAGTGTGCTAACACACTCTTGGCAGTTTGTTGTAACCAAGTATTGGTGCTAAACTGTGTGTTAATGGATGCTAGCATGCTAGTTAGCTATGGCGTCATAGCTAGGCATCGTGGGTCGTTGTGGGTAGTTACTGTAGGTTGGCAGTGTCTTCGGCCGTGCCGGCTGTAGCACGAAGCGAGCTAACTAGCCGTTTTTCGAACAGAGTCAGAGTCAACACAGTAGCCATTGCTAGCTAGCCGTTCTTCAAACAAAGTCAACACAGTGGCCATTGCTAGCTACCCAACACGACCAGCTAACTGTACTGTAGTAGCTAAATACAATATACTTGTCCTAGCTAGCCAACGTTTAATCATTGCTGCGTCATGAAAGGAACTTGACACAGACACGAATGATCTGTTTAGTGTGTTAACACACTATTGGTGTGTCTTGGCAGTGTCTTCGGCCGTGCCGGCTGTAGCACGAAGCGAGCTAACTAGCCGTTTTTCGAACAGAGTCAACACAGTAGCCATTGTGTGCCGGGTGTAGCACGAAGCTAGCTAGCTAGCCGTTCTTCAAACAAAGTCAACACAGTGGCCATTGCTAGCTACCCAACACGACCAGCTAACTGTACTGTAGTAGCTAAATACAATATACTTGTCCTAGCTAGCCAACGTTTAATCATTGCTGCGTCATGAAAGGAACTTGACACAGACACGAATGATCTGTTTAGTGTGTTATCACACTATTGGTGGTTTGTTGTGACCAAGTGTTGGTGCTAAACTGTGTGTTACTGGATGCTAGCATGCTAGTTAGCTAGTTAACACACTATTGGTGGTTTGTTGTGACCAAGTGTTGGTGCTAAACTGTGTGTTATTGTTATTGGATGCTAGCATGCTAGTTAGCTATGGTGTCATAGTTAGCTAGCTGAATAAAGTGGGTTGAGTCTATTCCTTTAAACATTGAACCGCTGTGGTTCACAACAATTCTGATTTCTAAAGGTGGAAGTTGGGAGAGTTTTTGTTCGGGTGGTTCAGTGAAACAATTTTAGTTTCTGAGGTAGAAGTTTTTGGTGAGGGAGGCCCTGCTCTCTCCTCTCCCAGATGCTTAGCTCATTTCATTCCAATCTCCTCTGCATTTTTGTAGCCATTTGCTACAGCCTGTCAACTATGCCTCTGCCTATCCCTGTTCTCTCCTCTCTGCACAGGCTACACAAACGCACCACACCGCGTGGCTGCTGCCTCTCTAACCTGGTGGTCCCTGCACGCACCCCACACCTGGAGTTCCAGGTCGCAGGCAGCCTCTGGAACTGCCGTTCTGCTGCCAACAAAGCTGACTTCATCCCAGCCTATGCTAACCTCCAGTCCCTCGACTTCCTGGCGCTGACGGAAACATGGATCACCACTGAAAACACTGCTACTCCTACTGCTCTCTCCTCGTCTGACCATGTGTTCTCGCATACCCCGAGAGCATCTGGTCAGAGGGGTGGTGGTACAGGAATCCTCATCTCTCCCAAGTGGACATTCTCAATTTTTCCCCTAACCCATCTGTCTATCTCCTCATTTGAATTCCATGCTGTCACAGTCACTAGCCCATTTAAGCTTAATATCCTTGTCATCTATCGCCCTCCAGGTTCCCTTGGAGAGTTCATCAATGAGCTTGACGCCTTGATAAGTTCCTTTCCTGAGGATGGCTCACCCCTCACAGTTTTGGGGGATTTCAACCTCCCTATATCCACATTTGACTCATTTCTCTCTGCCTCCTTCTTTCCACTCCTCTCCTCTTTTGACCTCACCCTCTCACCGTCCCCCCCTACTCACAAGGCAGGCAATACGCTTGACCTCATCTTCACTAGATGCTGCTCCTCTACTAATCTCACTGCAACTCCCCTCCATGTCTCCGACCACTACTTTGTTTCCTTTTCTCTCTCGCTCTCCTCCCACACTACTCACTCTGCCCCTACACAGATGGTAATGCGCCGCCGCAACCTTCGCTCTCTCTCTCCCACTACTCTCTCCTCTTCCATCCTATCATCTCTTCCCTCTGCTCAATCCTTCTCCCTCCAATCTCCTGATTCTGCCTCCTCAACCCTCCTCTCCTCCCTTTCTGCATCCTTTGACTCTCTGTGTCCCCTATCCTCCCGGCCGGCTCGGTCCTCCCCTCCAGCTCCGTGGCTTGATGACTCATTGCGAGCTCACAGAACTGAGCTCCGGGCAGCGGAGCGGAAATGGAAGAAAACTAAACTCCCTGCCGACCTGGCATCTTTTCACTCCCTCCTCTCTACATTTTCTTCATCTGTTTCTGCTGCTAAGGCCACCTTCTACCACTCTAAATTCCAAGCATCTGCCTCTAACCCTAGGAAGCTCTTTGCCACATTTTCCTCCCTCCTGAATCCCCCCCCCCCCTCCTCTCTCTCTGTGGATGACTTCGTCAACCACTTTGAAAAGAAGGTTGACGACATCCGATCCTCGTTTGTTAAGTCTAATGACACTGCTGGTCCTGCTCACACTGCCCTACCCTATGCTTTGACTTCTTTCTCCCCTCTCTCTCCAGATAAAATCCTGCGACTTGTGACTGCAGGCCGCCCAACAACCTGCCCGCTTGACCCCATCCCCTCCTCCCTTCTCCAGACCATCTCCGGTGACCTTCTCCCCTACCTCACCTCGCTGATCAACTCATCCTTGACCGCTGGCCATGTCCCTTCCGTCTTCAAGAGAGCGAGAGTTGCTCCCCTTCTCAAAAAACCAACACTCGACCCCACTGATGTCAACAACTACAGACCAGTATCCCTTCTTTCTTTTCTTTCCAAAACTATTGAGTGTGCCGTCTTTAGCCAACTCTCTTGCTATCTCTCTCAGAATGACCTTCTTGATCCAAACCAATCAGGTTTCAGGACTGGTCATTCAACTGAGACTGCTCTTCTCTGTGTCACGGAGACTCTCCGCACTGCTAAAGCTAACTCTCTCTCCTCTGCTCTTGTCCTTCTAGACCTGTCTGCTGCCTTTGATACTGTGAACCATCAGATCCTCCTCTCCACCCTCTCCGAGCTGGGCATCTCCGGCGCGGCTCACTCCTGGATTGCGTCCTACCTGACCGGTCGCTCCTACCAAGTGGCGTGGCGAGAAGCTGTCTCCGCACCACGTGCTCTCTCCACTGGTGTCCCCCAGGGCTCAGTTCTAGGCCCTCTCCTTTTCTCCCTATACACCAAGTCACTTGGCTCTGTCATATCCTCACACGGCCTCTCCTATCATTGCTACGCTGACGATACACAACTAATCTTCTCCTTTCCCCCTTCTGATAACCAGGTGGCGAATCGCATCTCTGCATGTCTGGCAGACATATCAGTATGGATGACGGATCACCACCTCAAGCTGAACCCTGGCAAGACGGAGCTGCTCTTCCTCCCGGGGAAGGACTGCCCGTTCCATGATCTCGCCATCACGGTTGACAACTCCGTTGTGTCCTCCTCCCAGAGTGCGAAGAGCCTTGGCGTGACCCTGGACAACACCCTGTCGTTCTCCGCTAACATCAAGGCGGTGACCCGCTCCTGCAGGTTCATGCTCTACAACATTCGGAGAGTACGACCCTGCCTTACACAGGAAGCGGCACAGGTCCTAATCCAGGCACTTGTCATCTCCCGTCTGGATTACTGCAACTCGCTGTTGGCTGGCCTCCCTGCATGTGCCATTAAACCCCTACAACTCATCCAGAATGCCGCAGCCCGTCTGGTGTTCAACCTTCCCAAGTTCTCTCACGTCACCCCCCTCCTCCGCACACTCCACTGGCTTCCAGTTGAAGCTCGCATCCGTTACAAGACCATGGTGCTTGCCTTTGGAGCAGCGAGGGGAACGGCACCTCTGTACCTTCGGGCTCTGATCAGTCCCTACACCCAAACGAGGGCATTGCGTTCATCCACCTCTGGCCTGCTGGCTCCCCTTCCTCTGCGGAAGCATAGTTCCCGCTCAGCCCAGTCAAAACTGTTCGCTGCTCTGGCACCCCAATGGTGGAACAAGCTCCCTCACGACGCCAGGACAGCGGAGTCACTCACCACCTTCCGGAGACATTTGAAACCCCACCTCTTTAAGGAATACCTGGGATAGGATAAAGCAATCCTTCTACCCCCCCCCCACACACACAGCGGAGTCGCGCACCACCTTCCGGAGACATTTGAAACCCCACCTCTTTAAGGAATACCTGGGATAGGATAAAGTAATCCTTCTACCCCCCCCCCCACCCCACAGCGGAGTCACTCACCACCTTCCGGAGACATTTGAAACCCCACCTCTTTAAGGAATACCTGGGATAGGATAAAGTAATCCTTCTACCCCCCCCCCCCCCCCCCCCCACCCCCCACCCCACAGCGGAGTCACTCACCACCTTCCGGAGACATTTGAAACCCCACCTCTTTAAGGAATACCTGGGATAGGATAAAGTAATCCTTCTACCCCCCCCCCCCCCACCCCCCCACCCCACAGCGGAGTCACTCACCACCTTCCGGAGACATTTGAAACCCCACCTCTTTAAGGAATACCTGGGATAGGATAAAGTAATCCTTCTACCCCCCCCCCCCCCCACCCCCCCACCCCACAGCGGAGTCGCTCACCACCTTCCGGAGACATTTGAAACCCCACCTCTTTAAGGAATACCTGGGATAGGATAAAGCAATCCTTCTACCCCCCCCCCACACACACAGCGGAGTCGCGCACCACCTTCCGGAGACATTTGAAACCCCACCTCTTTAAGGAATACCTGGGATAGGATAAAGTAATCCTTCTACCCCCCCCCCCCCCCCCCCACCCCACAGCGGAGTCACTCACCACCTTCCGGAGACATTTGAAACCCCACCTCTTTAAGGAATACCTGGGATAGGATAAAGTAATCCTTCTACCCTCCCCCCCCCCCCCCACACACACAGCGGAGTCGCTCACCACCTTCCGGAGACATTTGAAACCCCACCTCTTTAAGGAATACCTGGGATAGGATAAAGCAATCCTTCTACCCCCCCCACACACACACAGCGGAGTCGCGCACCACCTTCCGGAGACATTTGAAACCCCACCTCTTTAAGGAATACCTGGGATAGGATAAAGTAATCCTTCTACCCCCCCCCCCCCCCCCCCCCCCCCCCACCCCACAGCGGAGTCACTCACCACCTTCCGGAGACATTTGAAACCCCACCTCTTTAAGGAATACCTTGGATAGGATAAAGTAATCCTTCTACCACCCCCCCCCCCCCCCCACCCCACAGCGGAGTCACTCACCACCTTCCGGAGACATTTGAAACCCCACCTCTTTAAGGAATACCTGGGATAGGATAAAGTAATCCTTCTACCCCCCCCCCCCCCCACACACACAGCGGAGTCGCTCACCACCTTCCGGAGACATTTGAAACCCCACCTCTTTAAGGAATACCTGGGATAGGATAAAGCAATCCTTCTACCCCCCCCCCACACACACAGCGGAGTCGCGCACCACCTTCCGGAGACATTTGAAACCCCACCTCTTTAAGGAATACCTGGGATAGGATAAAGTAATCCTTCTACCCCCCCACCCCCACCCCCCCACCCCACAGCGGAGTCACTCACCACCTTCCGGAGACATTTGAAACCCCACCTCTTTAAGGAATACCTGGGATAGGATAAAGTAATCCTTCTACCCCCCCCCCCCCCCCACACACACAGCGGAGTCGCTCACCACCTTCCGGAGACATTTGAAACCCCACCTCTTTAAGGAATACCTGGGATAGGATAAAGTAATCCTTCTACCCCCCCCCCCCCCCCCACAAAAAAAAAAAAAAATTGTAAAGTGGTTATCCCACTGGCTATAGGGTGAATGCATCAATTTGTGAGTCGCTCTGGACTAGAGCGTCTGCTAAATGAAGTAAATGTGCCCTTGAGCAAGGCACTTAACCCTAATTGCTCCTGTAAGTCGCTCTGGATAAGAGCGTCTGCTAAATGACTAAAATGTAAATGTAATTAGGAAGGCCTGCTCGCTAAAGTGTTTTAGGGAGCGTGTGACAGTGATGAGGGATGGTCGTTTGACCGCAGACCCGTTACGGACGCAGGCAATAAGGCAGTGATCGCTGAGATCCTGGTTGAAGACAGCAGAGGTGTATTTAGAGGGTAAGTTAGGATGATATCTATGAGGGTACCCATGTTTACGGATTTAGGGTTGTACCTGGTAGGTTCGTTGATAATTTGTGTGAGATTGAGGGCATCTAGTTTGGATTGTAGGATGGCCGGGGTGTTAAGCATATCCCAATTTAGGTCATCAAGCAGTATGAACTCTGAGGATAAATGGGGGGCAATCAATTAACATATGGTGTCCAGGGCACAGCTGGGGGGTGAGGGGGGTCTGTAGCAAGCGGCAACAGTGAGAGACTTATTTCTGGAAAGGTGGATTTTTAGAAGTAGAAGCTCAAACTGTTTGGGCACAGACCTGGATAGTATGATAGAGCTCTGCAGGCTATCTCTACAGTAGATTGCAACTCCACCCCCTTTGGCAGTTCTATCTAGACGGAAAATGTTGTAGTTGGTGATGGACATTTCAGAATTTTTGGTGGCCTTCCTAAGCCAGGATTCAGACACTGCTAGAACATCAGGGTTGGCGGAGTGTGCTAACGCAGTGAATAACTCAAACTTAGGAAGTAGACTTCTGATGTTAACGTGCAGAAAACCAAGGCTTTTACGGTTACAGAAGTCAACAAATGATAGCTCCTGGGGAGTAGGAGTGATACTGGGGGCTGCAGGGCCTGGGTTAGCCTCTACATCACAAGAGGATCAGAGGAGGACTAGAATAAGGATACGGCTAAAGGCTTTAAGAACTGGTCTTCTAGTGCATTGGGTACAGAGAATAAAGGGGGCAGATTTCCGGGCGTTGTAGAAAAGATTCAGGGCATTATGTACAGACAAGGATATGGAAGGATATTAGTACAGTGGAGATAAACCTAAGCGTTGGGTAACAATGAAAGAGATAGCATCACTGGAGGCACCGATTGAGCCGGTCTCGGCGTGTATGGGGGGTGGAACAAAGGAACTATTTGAGGCAGTTTGAGAGGGACTTGGGGTTCTACAGTGAAATTGTATAATAAGAACTAACTGGAACAGCAATAGGCAAGGCATATTGACATGGGAGAGAGGCATAAAGCAATCACAGGTGTTATTAGAGAGAGCTAAGACAACAACTGGTAATGGCGATAAAGTTTGGTCTGAGGCTAAACAGAATAAACAGGACAGGGTACCTTGTAAAGGAACAGTCCAGCAGGCATCAGCTGCGCAGCTGAGGGATCATAAGGTCCAGTGAACAGCAATATGTGAGTCCGAGAGCAGTTCAAATTGGTGCTTCAGCACAGCGAGCAGGAAGCATGGTTGTAGTTTGCGTGTGCTAGCGGGCCGGGGCTAGCAGATGGATCTTCGTGGTCATCGCAACGGGAAGCCTGTTGAAACCACAGACGATTACGTCGGAAGACGAGTCGTGATGGATCGGCAGGGCTCCGTGTCGACTCTAGGAGGTCCCGTCCGGTTGACAGAGAGGTAGATAGCCAGGAGATGTGCTTGACTCAAGGCTAGCTCAAGGCTGATTAGCCAACAACAACGTTCATTTGGTTGCAGCTAGCTAGTTGCGATTATCCAGTGTTAAAGGTCCAGTGATTCAGTGATTCCGGCAGAAAATCCGATAGGTTCTGGGTCGATAACTCGCTGTGCAGACAGTGCAGACTGGCCGATAATAGTCCAGACTAGAGCTGGCTGGTAGGTAGTGCAGGCCACGGACAATGGAGAAAAAGCCGCTAACGGTGGCTAATAGCAAGCAGCTAGTTAGCTGGTTAGCTGGCTACTCCCGTCCGGTAGACAGAGAGGTAGATAGCCGGGGCTAGCTCAAGGCTCAAGGCTAACTGGTGCTACGGGGGCAGTGGTGATTAGCCTACAGCAACATCCATTCGGTTGCGGCTAGCTAGATCCGGTGTTAAGGTCCAGTGATTCAGTTATTCCGGCAGAAAATCCGATGTTCTGGGTGAAAACCGCCAACGGTGGCTAATAGCAAGTAGCTAGTTAGCTGGCTGGCTAGTTTCAACTGGAGATTCTAGATAAAGGTGAGTAAATAATAGAATTCGTTCTACATTGAGCTTTTAGTTTTAGAAATAGTTTTAGAAATACTTATTCCTTTCCACCCACTCTGAAACTAACTGCAACTCTTTGTTAAGTGTTGCAGTCATTTCAGTCGCTGTAGTAGCTGACATGTATAGTGTTGAGTCATCCGCATACATAGACACTTGTGTTAGATCTGTTTTCATAAGCTCAACCAAGTTAACCCAGATAGGAACACTTTATTTTGGAGGCAAGTGCTAGCAACAACATTGACTGGAGATATATTTTGAACAGTGCACATTAATGTCTAAGTAATTGTATTTTACCAGGTAAGTTGACGAACACATTCTCATTTACAGCTACAACCTGGGAAATAGTTACAGTGGAGAGGAAGGGGGATGAATGAGCCGATTGGAAGCTAGGGATGATTAGGTGGCCATGATGGTATGAGGGCCAGATTGGTAATTCAGCCAGGACACTGGGGTTAACACCCCTACTCTTACGATAAGTGGCATGGGATCTTTAGTGACCGCAGACAGTCAGGGCACCCGTTTAACATCCCATCCGAAAGATGGCACACATGATTTTAACCCAATTTATAAGAGATTGTCCAAAATCGAAATGCTCCAGGCATTTATATATAAACCCCAGTTGTACTTTATCAAATGCCTTTTCGAAGTCTGCTATGAATAGTAGGCCTGGCTTCCCAGATTTTCCATAGTGTTCTATTGTTTCCAGTACTTGCCTTATATTATCTCCAATGTATCGCCCATGTAAAAAACCTGTCTGATTAGAATTAATAATGTCCGGCAATACCTTTTTAATTCTATGTGCTATACATTTTGCTAGAATTTTTGTGTAAGGGGCCGCCAATTTTTTTAATGGACTCTATATCTTTATATTTTCCACTTGTATCCCGTTTCAGTAATAATGAGATCAGACCTTCTTCTTGAGTGTCTGATAATCTACCATTTACATAGGAGTGATTAAAACATGCTAATAACGGTCCTCTGAGTATATAAAAAAAGGTTTGGTATACCTCGACTGTGTTGTTTGTCAGACCAGGAGACTTCTGTCTGTAGCGTCCGAGAAGTTTGGCCTACACATCTAAAGGTGAGACTCACCAACAAGTTCATGTCTGTTGTTTCGCTCTAGGACGCCTACAAGTGTCTGAAGGTAGCAGGTACCAATTTAAAACATTTGTGGAAGTAAATATTGAAGTACTTTAGTGCCCAAAAAAGGTGTTAATTTATATATATATGTTTTACTTATCTTTCTTAATCTCTGAAATACAGGACAGAAACTTCAAAACCAACTTCCCTTTGAAAATGATTAGCAATATCATCCCCCACTCACTATCACAAGGGTTAGCAAATGTCAGGATCAATTCCATTTAAATTACAGTCAATTCACAAAGTAACCCAAATTCCAATTCCACATTTTCCTCATTCAAAAGCATTGAAGAATATTGGAATTGTATGTCAGAATTAAAGAATTCAACCTAGCAATAGACTGGGTCAATTTAGGGAGGTCTAATTTATCAAGATCATTTATAGATAGATAGAACCTGCTCTTACCATGAGAAACAGATTTCCCAATCTTCTCCTCCTCTTCTTCATCTTTAATGTTGACATTCAGCTCCAGTGTTTGACTGCAGTCTTCCAGCTTCACTGATGCCATCTCTGGATCCTGCAGTGCAAACTGGGTCACAATCAGTGTGGAGGGAGGCAGGCTGGGTTTGTCCTCACTGTCAATCTGGTAACTCTGAATAGGATCCCAGTCCTAAATAGAAGTCAGAGATCAACTTCCTGGTCCTTCCCTCTGCATGCCACACCCCCTCCCATTGTACTGTATGCATGAACACATTTGGAACTATGGCTGCCTAAAATGCTGTGGTTCTACTAACACAGTAGGAAAGGTTGTGATAGACGTGGGCCATCACAGGTGAGTTCACAGCTCTTACTGATCATAAATGTCAATGACTCACCCTCAAATGGCCCATCAATACCAGAGCTCTACCAAACTATTTACGGTAACGCTTCCTTTTATGGGGTCCTTATTACAGTGTAATTACATGTAACTACACCGTAACAAGACTATTTACATAATCAACTGGATATTTGAACAGTCTGACCCTCAATATAGTCCTGTGCATATATTGAACTCCAACAATGGGGGATGGAAAGGGTCTGTTGAAATGAATACTGTAGTGGTGTGAGAAAGGTAACCCAAGCTTCCTCTCTGGTTCCATTCCCCAATAGTAAGTGGGTCATTGTTGATTTGTTGTGGTAATGCTGTCCCTGGACTTTGGTACCGTATAAAACACTTTAAAATGACACCACTTTTCCCCCCATTTTATTTCACTGTTATTTAATAAGAAACATATGTAAGTCCTTTATACTGCAAAACATTTATTTGTATGCATTGTAGCAAATAATGGTGGCCAGCAAATTGGCTTGTCCCAATGGTGATGTGTAAAGGTGTAGTGACATGTTTTGACTAGATAATAGACATGTACATTATTTTGAATGCCATGAATTAAACAAAACCATTGTATTTTCTGTATAGATAAACCAAAAAACAAAGGTTGACCAGCACAAATTAATGTAGAATGTTTATTTTTCATTACCAGATCAATTACGTTCATTACAGTTATCCAAATATATTTATCAATGACAAAAAGAAAGAATCTAGTTTTAAAAGACAATTTAATAAACACATGTAGTCGTTTCATAGCATGTGTATCATTAAACAAAAGTTATGTAGTAAAAACTAATCCACCCAAAGTAATGGTGAAAACTGATCATCACACCATCTCTATCTGATAGGTGTCTACGAGCTCATTCCCACAGAATACTGCAGAGGGACAACTTGGTGTCAGAGAAAAACTTACTATACGTTACAAAAAAACATACCACTCAATTTAGTATGATGATACAGTATGTTATGTTACATTACATTGGCCTATGAATGTAATACGATTTCTAGGATGTATAGTATGTTACGAATTACAATTCCTTCAATATGTTACGAATTTGCGATATGTATGATATTTAACAAATTCCAATTTGTTGTTTTTAACATTAATTTACATGCTAAGTAGTATCATGTTAAGCTAACATGCAAAGTACACTACATATACAAAAGTATGTGGACACCACTTTAAAATAGTGGATTTGGCTATTTCAGCCACACACATTGCTGACAGGTGTATAAAATGGAGCACACAGCCATGCAATCTCCATAGACAAACACTGGCAGTAGAATGACCTCACTGAAGAGCTCAGTGACTTTCAATGTGGCATCGTCATAGGATGCCACTTTTCCAACAAGTTAGTTGGTCCAATTTCCGACCAACCCCCCTCCTTTTGTTTTTGCCTTATAGGGACATTTCTAAATGTTTCAACTCCATGTTCATCATTTCCAGCACCACCCCAACATCAACATATGTGAAAATTACACGTTTCTATGTTTTGTACTAAAAAATATGGAGAAAATATAATTTCCAGTGACATTCTATACTCCCATCAGCATGAAACAGCAGGAAACAGGATTCATCAGACCAGGCTATGTTTTTCTATTTTTCCAGTGTCTAGTGTTTTCATTCCATAGCCCACTGCAACTGCAGTTTCTTGTTTTCTGCTGAAAGCTAATGGGGATCCATAACAAATACACCACAACTATATCATTAAGGATCATAGCTTTCACCTGGGTTCACCTGGTCAGTCTATGTCATGGAAAGAGCAGGGGTCCTTAATGTTTTGTACACTCAGTGTATGTTGTGTCTACTAGCTCATTCCCACAGAAAACTGCAGAGGGAAGCAGTACCACCCAGTCAACCATCAGACTCCATTGTGAGACACCTCACAGAGGATATTCAACCCTAAGGGCAAATCCAAGGTTATCTCAATATCTATACAGTAGAAGCAAACAAAACACACCAAAATTGATAAGGTGAACACTGATCAGTAAAGTAAAGAGATGCTAACATTCTATAACGCTCCCTTTCCTCTGCACAGTTCTCTCACAGTGAGAAACAATATGATTACAATGTTGTGTTCTATGCTTTCTTCATTTGATCCAATCCACTACCACTTCTTATGTATACGTTGGTTTCTTTTAAAATTGCCCAATCTGTAGAATCTCGTCTCACAGTCAGTGCAGTGATAAGTCTTCTCTCCTGTGTGTGTTCTCTGATGACCTTTTAGCTCAAATGATGTTTTGAAGCACTTTACACAGTCAGAGCAGAAGTAAGGCTTCTTTCCTTTGTTTACCTTGGTGTCTTTTTAGATGGCCTAGTCGAGAGAAATTCTTCCCACAGTCAGAGCAGGAGTAAGGCTTCTCTCCTGTATGTATACGTTCATGTTGTTTTAAGCTGCCCAGTTGAGAGAAACTTGCCCCACAGTCAGAGCAGGAGTAAGGCTTCTCTCCTGTATGTATACGTTCATGTTGTTTTAAGCTGCCCAGTTGAGAGAAACTTGCCCCACAGTCAGAGCAGGAGTAAGGCTTCTCTCCTGTGTGTGTTCTCTGATGAACTTTTAGCTCAAATGATGTTTTGAAGCACTTTACACAGTCAGAGCAAGAGTAAGGCTTCTCTCCTGTGTGCACACTCTGATGAACTTTTAGCTGAGTTGATGTTGTGAAGCATTTTACACAGTCAGAGCAGGAGTAAGGCTTCTCTCCTGTATGTTTACATTCATGTGTTTTTAAGAGGCCCAGTTGAGAGAAACTTGCCTCACATTCAGAGCAGGAGTAAGGCTTCTCTCCTGTGTGTATCCGTTGGTGTGATTTGAACTTGTCCTGTACAGAGAAACTCTTGCCACAGTCAGAGCAGAAGTAAGGCTTCTCTCCTGTATGTATACGTTCATGTATTTTTAAGTGGCCCAGTTGAGAGAAACTCTTTCCACAGTCAGAGCAGGAGTAAGGCTTCTCTCCTGTGTGTGTTCTCAGATGAACTTTCAGCTCAAATGATGTTTTGAAGCACTTGACACAGTCAGAGCAAGAGTAAGGCTTCTCGCCTGTGTGAATCAGTTGGTGCAATTTTAAGCTTTCCTGTCGAGAGAAATTCTTCCCACAGTCAAAGCAGGAGTAAGGCTTCTCTCCTGTGTGTATACGTTCATGTTGTTTTAAGCTGTCCAGTTGAGAGAAACTTGCCCCACAGTCAGAGCAGGAGTAAGGCTTCTCTCCTGTGTGCACACTCTGATGAACTTTTAGCTGAGTTGATGTAGTGAAGCATTTTACACAGTCAGAGCAGGAGTAAGGCTTCTCTCCAGTATGTATACGTTCATGTTGTTTTAAGTTGCCAGGTTGAGAGAAACTTGCACCACAGTCAGAGCAGGAGTAAGGCTTTTCTCCTGTATGTACAGGTACATGTTGTTTTAAGTGGCCCAGTCGAGAGAAACTCTTCCCACAGCCAGAGCAGGAGTAAGGCTTCTCTCCTGTGTGTATACGTTCATGTGTTTTTAAGCTGCCCAGTTGAGAAAAACTTGCCCCACAGTCAGAGCAGGAGTAAGGCTTCTCTCCTGTGTGTATCCTTTGGTGCAATTTTAAGCTTTCCTGTCGAGAGAAATTCTTCCCACAGTCAGAGCAGGAGTAATGCTTCTCTCCTGTGTGTGTTCTCAGGTGAACTTTTAGCTCAAATGATGTTTTGAAGCACTTTACACAGTCAGAGCAGGAGTAAGGCTTCTCTCCTGTATGTATACGTTCATGTATTTTAAAGTGGCCCAGTCGAGAGAAACTCTTCCCACAGTCAGAGCAGGAGTAAGGCTTCTCTCCTGTGTGTATTTGTAGGTGTATTTTTAACTTTGATAGAATTGAGAAACTCTCCTCACAATGTGGGCAGCGGTGAGACCTCCTAGCTCTGTGATCTTCCTGCTGTTGCTCGCTGGATGTAGAGAATGTCTCAACATGGTCTCCTGTGTGAACAACATTAGAAGAACCAGTCAGTTGGTGTGATATACATGTCAATCAAATTTATTTTATGAAGCCCTTTTTACATCAGAAGTTGTCACAAAGTGCTTTACAGAAACCCAGCCTAAAACCCCAAAGAGCAAGCAATGCAGATGTAGAAGCCATATCATCCTCCACTCACTATCACATGGGTTAGTGTGATCCTCCATTCACTCTCACAAGGGTTAGTAACTACACAGACTCATTTAATATAACTTTAAAACATTGGCAGTTTGTCTACTTCACTTCTTTAGTCTACTCTCTGATCACTCCAGATAGCCCAGTGAATAAAACAAATGCTGGCAATACTGGTGTCAAACCATGTCGCAGATGCGCAGATGTCGCAGATGCTAAGCTACAGGACTGTTTTGCTAGCACAGACTGGAACATGTTCCGGGATTCTTCAGACAGCATTGAGGAGTACACCACATCAGTCACTGGCTTCATCAATAAGTGCATCGATGATGTCGTCCCCACAGTGACCGTACGTACATACCCCAACCAGAAGCCATGGATTACAGGAAACATCCGCACTGAGCTAAAGGGTAGAGCTGCCGCTTTCAAGGAACGGGACTCTAACCCGGACGCTTATAAGAAATCCCGCTATGACCTCCGACGAACCATCAAACAGGCAAAGAGTCAATACAGGTCTAAGATTGAATCGTACTACACTGGCTCTGACGCTCGTCGGATGTGGCAGGGCTTGAAAACTATTACAGACTACAAAGGGAAGCACAGCCGCGAGCTGCCCAGTGACAAAAGCCTACCAGACGAGCTAAACCACTTCTATGCTCGCTTCGAGGCAAGCAACACTGAAGCATGCATGAGAGCACCAGATGTTCCGGATGACTATGTGATCACGCTCTCCGTAGCCGATGTGAGTAAGACTTTTAAGCAGGTCAACATTCACAAGGCCGCAGGGCCAGACGGATTACCAGGACGTGTACTCCGAGCATGTGCTGACCAACTGGCAAGTGTCTTCACTGACATTTTCAACATGTCCCTGACTGAGTCTGTAATACCAACATGTTTCAAGCAGACCACCATAGTTCCCGTGCCCAAGGACTCTAAGATAACCTGCCTAAATGACTACCGACCCGTAGCACTGACGTCTGTAGCCATGAAGTGCTTTAAAAGGCTGGTCATGGCTCACATCAACAGCATTATCCCAGAAACCCTAGACCCACTCCAATTTGCATACCGCCCCAACAGATCCACAGATGATGCAATCTCTATTGCACTCCACACTGCCCTTTCCCACCTGGACAAGAGGAACACCTACGTGAGAATGCTATTCATTGACTACAGCTCAGCATTCAACACCATAGTGCCCTCTAAGCTCATCACTAAGCTAAGGATCCTGGGACTAAACACCTCCCTCTGCAACTGGATCCTGGACTTCCTGACGGGCCGCCCCCAGGTGCCACACTGATCCTCAACACGGGGGCCCCTCAGGGGTGCGTGCTCAGTCCCCTCCTGTACTCTCTGTTCACCCATGACTGCATGGCCAGGCACGACTCCAACACCATCATTAAGTTTGCCGACGACACAACAGTGGTAGGCCTGATCACCGACAACGATGAGACAGCCTATAGGGAGGAGGTCAGAGATCTGGCCGTGTGGTGCCAGGACAACAACCTCTCCCTCAACGTGACCAAGACAAAGGAGATGATTGTGGACTACAGGGAAAAAAAGAGGACTGAGCACGCCCCCATTCTCATCGACGGGGCTGTAGTGGAACAGGTTGAGAGCTTCAAGTTCCTTGGTGTCCACATCACCAACGAACTATCATGGTCCAAACACACCAAGACAGTCGCGAAGAGGGCACGACAAAGCCTATTCCCCCTCAGGAGACTAAAAAGATTTGGCATGGGTCCTCAGATCCTCAAAAAATTATACAGCTGCACCATCGAGAGCATCCTGACTGGTTGCATCACCGCCTGGTATGGCAACTGCTTGGCCTCCGACCGCAAGGCACTACAGAGGGTAGTGCGTACGGCCCAGTACATCACTGGGGCAAAGCTTCCTGCCATCCAGGACCTCTATACCAGGCGGTGTCAGAGGAAGGCCCTCAAAATTGTCAAAGACTCCAGCCACCCTAGTCATAGACTGTTCTCTCTGCTACCACACGGCAAGCGGTACCAGAGTGCCAAGTCTAGGTCCAAAAGACTTCTCAACAGCTTCTACCCCCAAGCCATAAGACTCCTGAACAGCTAATCATGGCTACCCGGACTATTTGCACTGCCCCCCCACCCCATCCTTTTTACGCTGCTGCTACTCTGTTAAGTATTTATGCATAGTCACTTTAACTCTACCCACATGTACATATTACCTCAACTACCTCAACTAGCCGGTGCCCCCGCACATTGACTCTGCAACGGTACCCCCCTGTATATATAGCCTCCCTACTGTCACTTTATTTTACTTCTGCTCTTTTTTTTCTCAACACTTTTTTTGTTGTTGTTTTATTTTTACTTTTTTTGTTTAAAATAAATGCACTGTTGGTTAAGGGCTGTAAGTAAGCATTTCACTGTAATGTCTGCACCTGTTGTATTCGGCGCATGTGACCAATAAAATTTGATTTGATTTGATTTGTAAGTGTCAGTAGCATGAAATAATATCTACCTTCTCATTGAAACAGTTCATCATGAAACAGTTCTACTGCAAATGTTCATGCACAGTGGGAAGTTGGAATGAATAACACAAACTTAGTTAGATAGAACCTGCTCTTACCATGAGAAAAATATTTCCCAATCTTCTCCTCCTCTTCTTCATCTTTAATGTTGACATTCAGCTCCAGTGTTTGACTGCAGTCTTCCAGCTTCACTGATGCCATCTCTGGATCCTGCTTAGCAAACTGGGCTCCACTGTCACAATCAGGAACCAGTGACTGTAGGTTTGGACTCAGTGTGGAAGGAGAGAGGCAGGCTGGGTTTGTCTTCACTATTGATGTTACCGGCCTCAGACTTAATTCTAGTCGTAATTAATAGTAATAAAGAGAAACAGACACAAAAGTTAGTCTTGACAGTTCAGGCACTTTCTTTATTCTCTATAAATATATTATATTTATTCTTGTTAAATTATCTATTCAGTGCTCGACTTGGACTGAAATAGGTGCCGGTACTGTTTATATTTAGGTGCAGGAGCTCCACAATACTGTTGAGCTAACATTCTATAAGAGGAACAGGAGCTCAAGCACTAGATATTTGAGGTGCCGGTACTTAACCTATAGCAGATTTCCCCAAATTCACATACAGTACCAGTCAAAAGTTTTAGAACACCTATTTATCTTTATTTGTATTATTTTCTACATTGTAGATTAAAGATTCTACAAAGCTGTCATCAAGGTAAAGGATGGCTACTTTGAGGAATCTAAAATATATTTGATTTGTTTAACACTTTCTTGGATACTACATGATTCCATGTCTGTTATTTCATAGTTTAGATTCTTCACTATTATTCTACAATGTAGAAAATAGTAAAAATTAAGAAAAACCCTTGAATGAGTAGGTGTGTCCAAACTTTTGACTGGTACTGTAAATGCATAAATTACAAAAGCCATTTAGTACAAGGTCACTGTTTGTTTTAGGCGGGACTATGTACTATGTTCCTGAATAACCTGGTCTTCACTGTATTATTTCAATCAAAAACCAATTGTATTTTCCGTTCACACCATAGTAACATTTATCGATAAATACAGAAACAACTGAATGTGTCTGAATATTAGTACACATGTAGAAAACCTACAATCATTATATTCAGCTTCAAAACAGTAGTGCGACCGTGAAATTGTCTCTCTGATGCACCCGCACTGTCCTCACTGAAGTCCGTTGATGATGACCGAGTGGGCAGCACCATTTTACCAGCTCGTTAATTTGACACAAAACCAAAAATGCAAAACAAACTCGGAAATCTAAAATAAATGGATTGTTTATGAAATCACCTTGAGGAAATGATGTTCATCCATTCAGACAAACCCAAAGTATCTAGCTATGTGACTTGTAAAAGAGTTACCAGGTTTACTCAGTTTGACATAAAAATAACACACCAAACGTAAAAAATAAATAAAATAAAAAATAAAAAACGTGATAATACCTTAATGGATTTGTTACCTAGCATTGTATGACATGTTCTTTCGATATTAGACAGTTTAAATGTGCTATTACATACCTATATTACGTATTTTATAAAGTATTAGTTAATGTTTGGAATATTGAGAGCTGCATAAGGATTTGGAGGATGACATACATTCCATGTATTTATTTCTGTCACTGGTGGGTGCCAGAAGGTATGTGGGCCAAGATAGCTGGGGGGCCACTGGTGCTAATCTTAGAAGGAGTACGTGATGGAATATCCTGACTAGGGTGCAACACGATACCATATAGGGTGATCCTATATGTGGCGAGGAGTGACACTCAATAATGGTTGGCAACTGTTGGATTGAATTAGCTCGGAAAAGCATTATTTAAACTAAGAGGTTTTCTATGTAAGTCATTCAGATGACAATAGGCTACACCGGTACCGCTTGTCATGTGAATCTGGTACTGTAATATTAAATACTTTGAAAGATTACAGTTCTGGAGCTTTCTTTATACTGAAGAATGGTGCATGCCTGCCCGGAACTTCCTGTTCCCCCACTACCACAGTGCAGCCACAGATAGAACAATGAGACAGATATTTCACTGGATGTATAATTGTGAAGCATCCGGTTGGTGTTTCCACTCACTACCAAATATGGTAGTGACAGGAAGCCCACTGGCCGGCAGTGGGAGAAGATGGAAGGAGATGGATTTTGGCCGACATTATGCAAATGTTCCAATCGATGAAACATCTGATCTTAATACAGTTCTGTTCCCAAAACTAAAATCTGATATGCACAGAGTGGACTAAGTTTTGTGGACAAATATTTTTTTAAATCACGTTATTTAGAAGGAACACAAAGGCGAATTGAGTTATTGCACACGAGCGCTTCACAGAGGAGGCGTTCCCTAACAGAAATATGCAGATGTATGCTAGAACACACCAATAGGATCTCGCTAGCTCGTGCTTGGCTCTGCACACTATGACTCATCTGTTCATTTTACATTTTAGTCATTTAGCAGACGCTCTTATCCAGAGCGACTTATAGTTAGTGAGTGCATACATTATTTTTTTTCATACCCCTGTGGGAATCGAACCCACAACCCTAGCGCTGCAAACGCCATGCTCTACCAACTGAGTTACATCCCTGCCGGCCAGTCCCTCCCCTACCCTGTCGCGGCCGGCTACGACAGAGCCTGGATTCGAACCAGCATCTCTAGTGGCACAGCTAGCACTGCGATGTAGTGCCTTAGACCACTGCGCCACTCGGCGGAAACGACCAGCTTTGGTCTATCTTGGTTTAGTTATAAGAAATATTTGGTGCAACCGTCCGTGCGTTCAGGGATCCTTGGGATGGCCATACCCCATTATATGAGAAGGACAGTGCTTAATTTAAGCTGGATCCTCCGGTACCTCTCAGTTTTGTAGTCTTTCGTTCCGGAACCCATTTGCCAGGATCAGGTAGCCTACCTCTTGTGGCAAGAAAAATTATTTCCACGGTTTGCAATGTAAAAATCCTAATAAAAGTAATCAGAGTAATTTTTTTATATATTTTTTTATTTTATTTTTTTCGGGGGGATGGATCAGCTTAATATTGCAGATAGATTGTATCTTTTATCAATGTAATTGTCTGCATCACTTCCAATCCCCCATGTTTATTTTTATTTTTTATATATATATTCCCCTTTATTACTTTTCAACCCCACCATCCTTTCCCTACTTGGAGTAAATTAGTGAACAACAACGCCCAGGCCTCTACTTCCGGTCTATACTTACTATCTACACCTTATGGACAGAGTTAATTTTACAATAATTCTATATCTATATATATATATAAAAATATATTTATTTATTTTTTTTTTTGCTCCTGAACTTCTTCTACTCTCAACCTCTCCGATCATTTTCATGATGTCCATCCGGTTTGCTTCTAAATGCCATATCTTTCTAACTGTGCTCTTTCCCAAAAGCTCCCAACATACAACCTATATACTTATTATGGACACAGTATGCTTACATTATTAGCTATCTTTGTTATTATTTGTTGTTATTTGTTATTAGTCCCATCCTTCAACTCTATTCAATACCTCCCATCTATCTCTTAACACCATCCATATAGGATTTCTATTTGCCATATATATTTCAACCGTACTGTGATGTTTTACAAAAGTTCTGAACCTTTCTATTCTCATTGCTTCTACAGATTGTGAATTAAAAATAAACATTTTTGCTAAAAGTATTATTATATTATTGATTGATTGACTATGACTTTTCAGATCACCCAGTAATGCTATCTGCAAGGTTAGTTCCAGGTAAATATTGCAATCCTTTAGCCATTCCTGGACCTGTGTCCAAAAACAAGCTACAAATGGACAGAACCAAAACAAATGATCTAATGATTCTATCTCTTCACAGCAAAATCTGCAGAGCTGGGAAGATTGTATCCCCCATATAAATAACATTCTATTGGTAGCAAGAATTTTATATAATAATTTAAATTGAAAGATTCTAATTTTTGAATCCGGTGTCGTTTTGCGTGTCAGTTCATAAACACTGTGCCATGGGATCGGTACGTCAAAGATCTCTTCCCAACTATTTTGCAATCTATATGGGACTGCTGTCAATCCTTTGGTCCTTAAGTGAAAGTGATATACTTTTTTATTTATCACAGTTTTCCTTAACCAATGTTATGTTCTTTAATGCAAGGCAGACAGACAAGTTCCTTACTTTCTCCCCCTTCAACTTTCCTCTTCCACTTTTGCGGTAAGGCTGCAATTATTTGGTTGTAATTTTGGGTAGAGCAGACATTTCCATATGTTTTTGTTAGCTGCATGTGCGACATAACTCCACCAGTCCTACCGATGATATCATTTAAGAAGATTATACCTTTTTTAAACATTCTGTCAAAAAATAAAGTTTTTTTGTCAATTAGTATATTTGAATTTAACCATAATATTTGTTGCATTATTTGTTCTGTCGTTTCTGGAGGATTAAATTGAAATTGCAACCAACTTTCTATGGCTTGTTTTAGAAATAGTGACATTTGGGAGATTATTTCCTTTTCAAATAACTGAAAGTGAGAGGTTGTAATCTGAATAAAGGGAAAAAGGCCTTTCTTGAACAGTGGGTGAGACAATCTTACTAATTTGCTAGAGAACCAGTTCGGATTTAAGTATAACTTTTGGATGACTGAAGATTTTAGTGATAGGTCTAATGCTTTAATATTTAATAATTTCTGTCCTCCGAATTCATATTCATTATATAAATATGCTCTTTTAATTTTGTCTGGCTTGCCGTTCCAAATAAAATTGAATATTTTTTTCTCATATAATTTAAAAAACTGTTTGCTAGGCGTAGGCAAGACCATAAGCAAATAGGTAAACTGGGATAATACTAAAGAGTTAATCAGGGTGATTTTTCCACAAATTGACAGGTATTTTCCTTTCCATGGTAGTAAGATCTTATCTATTTTTGCTAACTTTCTATTAAAATTGATTGAAGTGAGATCATTTATTTCCTTTGGGATATGTATTCCGAGTATATCCACATCACCATCAGACCATTTTATTGGTAAACTACATGGTAATGTAAAAATTGTATTTTTTAGTGATCCAATACGTAATATAGTACATTTGTCATAATTTGGTTTTAATCCAGAGAGGTTAGAAAATGTATCTAGATCCTCTATGAGGCTGTGGAGGGATTCTAGTTGTGGATCTAAAAGAAAACATGAATCATCTGCGTACAATGACACCTTTGTTTTTAAGCCCTGTATTTCTAATCCTCTGATATTATTATTGGATCTGATTTTAATAGCTAACATCTCGATGGCCACAATAAATAGATATGCCGATAGTGGACAACCTTGTTTCACTCCTCTTGACAGTTTAAAACTTTCTGAGAAATAGCCATTATTTACTATTTTACACCTAGGGTTACTATACATGATTTTGACCCATTTTATAAGAGATTCTCCAAAATTGAAATGCTCCAGGCATTTATATATAAATTCCAGTCGAACTTTATCAAATGCCTTTTCGAAGTCTGCTATGAATAGCAGGCCTGGTTTCCCATATTTTCCATAGTGTTCTATTGTTTCCAATACTTGCCTTATATTATCTCCAATATATCTTCCATGTAAAAAAACCTGTCTGATTAGAATGAATAATATCCGACAATACCTTTTTAATTCTATGCGCTATACATTTTGCTAGGATTTTTGCATCACAACACTGAAGTGTAAGGGGCCTCCAATTTTGTAAATGGACTGGATCTTTATATTTTCCACTTGTATCCTGTTTCAGTAATAATGAGATCAGACCTTCTTCTTGAGTGTCAGATAATCTACCATTTACATAGGAGTGGTTAAAACATGCTAATAACGGTCCTCTTAGTATATCAAAAAAGGTTTGGTATACCTCGATTGGTATGCCATCCAACCCTGGAGTTTTCCCGGACTTAAAGTCTTTAATTGCATCCAGAAGTTCCTCCTCTGTAATTTCACCTTCACATGAGTCTTTCTGTGTGGCTGTTAATTTGACATTATCAATAGGAAAAAAATCTCTACAATTAGCTTCAGTTAGAGGAGATGGAGGCGACTGAAAAGAAAACATATGCTTAAAATACTTTGTTTCTTCCTTCAAAATATCATTAGGTGAATTATGGGTGACTCCGTCAATTGTAACCAGTTTCATTAAGTTCTTTTTGGTAGCATTCCTATGTTGAAGATTAAAAAAGAATTTTATGCATTTTTCCCCATATTCCATCCAGTTTGCTTTATTTTTATAATATATTACACTTGATCTTTCTTGAATAAGTTTTTCCATTTCTTTTTGTTTTTCCTCTAATTTATTCTGAGCCTCTATGTTACAGTTTTTATTGCCATCTATCTGTTCTGTTAGACTTTCTATTTCCTTTCTTAGTATAAACTCTTTTGACCTAAATTGCTTTTGTTTTCGAGATGAGTACTGAATTGCATGGCCTCTAAAGGCACATTTAAAGGTGTCCCATACAATAAGGGGATTCGCTGTACCTATGTTATGTTGGAAAAAGTCAGTTATAAATTCCTTTGTTCTAATTATAAATAAATTATCATCTAATAGGCTTTGATTAAATTTCCAATATCCTCGCCCACGTGGAAATTCAGTCAGAGTAATGTATATGCCTATTATATGATGGTCCGACCGCATTCTGTCCCCTATCAACACTTTTTTTTACTTTTGGTGCCAACGAGAATGAGATAAGAAAGAAGTCAAGACGACTAGCTTGATTCAGTCTCCGCCATGTATATCTCACTAGATCAGCATATTTAAGCCTCCATATATCTACTAGTTCTAATGTATCCATGACATTCACAATTTCCTTAAGAGCATGTGGGTGATTGTTTGTGGTGTGATTTCCTTTTCGGTCCATTGAGCTATTTAAAACAGTATTATAATCCCCCACCATAATAATATTGTCTTGAGTTGCTTGCAGGCTTGATAATTTATTATACAGTGGGGAAAAAAAGTATTTAGTCAGCCACCAATTCTGCAAGTTCTTCCACTTAAAAAGATGAGAGAGGCCTGTAATTTTCATCATAGGTACACGTCAACTATGACAGACAAAATGAGGAAAAAAAATCCAGAAAATCACATTGTAGGATTTTTTATGAATTTATTTGCAAATTATGGTGGAAAATAAGTATTTGGTCAATAACGAAAGTTTCTCAATACTTTGTTATATACCCTTTGTTGGCAATGACACAGGTCAAACGTTTTCTGTAAGTCTTCACAAGGTTTTCACACACTGTTGCTGGTATTTTGGCCCACTCCTCCATGCAGATCTCCTCTAGAGCAGTGATGTTTTGGGGCTGTCGCTGGGCAACACGGACTTTCAACTCCCTCCAAAGATTTTCTATGGGGTTGAGATCTGGAGACTGGCTAGGCCACTCCAGGACCTTGAAATGCTTCTTACGAAGCCACTCCTTCGTTGCCCGGGCGGTGTGTTTGGGATCATTGTCATGCTGAAAGACCCAGCCACGTTTCATCTTCAATGCCCTTGCTGATGGAAGGAGGTTTTCACTCAAAATCTCACGATACATGGCCCCATTCATTATTTCCTTTACACGGATCAGTCGTCCTGGTCCCTTTGCAGAAAAACAGTCCCAAAGCATGATGTTTCCACCCCCATGCTTCACAGTAGGTATGGTGTTCTTTGGATGCAACTCAGCATTCTTTGTCCTCCAAACACGACGAGTTGAGTTTTTACCAAAAAGTTATATTTTGGTTTCATCTGACCATATGACATTCTCCCAATCCTCTTTTGGATCATCCAAATGCACTCTAGCAAACTTCAGACAGGCCCGGACATGTACTGGCTTAAGCAGGGGGACACGTCTGGCACTGCATGATTTGAGTCCCTGGCGGCGTAGTGTGTAACTGATGGTAGGCTTAGTTACTTTGGTCCCAGCTCTCTGCAGGTCATTCACTAGGTCCCCCCGTGTGGTTCTGGGATTTTTGCTCACCGTTCTTGTGATCATTTTGACCCCACGGGGTGAGATCTTGCGTGGAGCCCCAGATCGAGGGAGATTATCAGTGGTCTTGTATGTCTTCCATTTCCTAATAATTGCTCCCACAGTTGATTTCTTCAAACCAAGCTGCTTACCTATTGCAGATTCAGTCTTCCCAGCCTGGTGCAGGTCTACAATTTAGTTTCTGGTGTCCTTTGACAGCTCTTTCGTCTTGGCCATAGTGGAGTTTGGAGTGTGACTGTTTGAGGTTGTGGACAGGTGTCTTTTATACTGATAACAAGTTCAAACAGGTGCCATTAATACAGGTAACGAGTGGAGGACAGAGGAGCCTCTTAAAGAAGAAGTTACAGGTCTGTGAGAGCCAGAAATCTTGCTTGTTTGTAGGTGACCAAATACTTATTTTCCACCATCATTTGCAAATAAATTCATTAAAAATCCTACAATGTGATTTTCTGGATTTTTTTTCCTCAATTTGTCTGTCATAGTTGACATGTACCTATGATGAAAATTACAGGCCTCTCTCATCTTTTTAAGTGGGAGAACTTGCACAATTGGTGGCTGACTAAATACTTTTTTTCCCCACTGTATATATTGTCAAAGAATTGTGGATCATCATTATTTGGTCCGTAAAGGTTAATGAGCCATATCTGTTTATGGTCCAATACCATATTTAAAATAATCCATCTACCTTGCGTATCTATTTGGACAATTTGCACATTCGGATCGAAATTACTATTAATTAATATCATCACCCCTTTTGAATTTCTTTGCCCATGGGAGAAGTATATTTCCCCCCCCCCCATTCTTTTTTCCACGCTACTTCATCTCAAATTGTTGAATGAGTTTCCTGTATACAATATATATTATATTCCTTCTCTTTGAGCCATGTAAATATTGTTCTTCTTTTGTTATTATCAGCTAAGCCATTACAATTATAACTGGCTATACTTATTTCACCATACACCATAATGAGATACAAGTTTCAAGTCTATTTATCATTATATATGTTTGTAAATTTACCAATAAAAAATAGCGTAATGATTGAGTGTCCATATAGCTGTACCGTGATATTTGCATTGCTACGGAGTAACCCTTCAATTGTTCTCCACTAATTCCCCCGCTAAAGCCCCTCCCCATCCCAAGTTGAGCCGTCATCCCAGTGATCAGCATCCCCCCCACATCCCCCCCACATCCCATCCCTAAGGCCCCGAGAGGCCAGGACCCATCCATCGAAAACAGCACAAAGTGCCACCCACAAAACAGAAGCAGGTTAACCGCCAAAAGCATTTCCAATGCTTTCACCTCTCTATATATATATATATCTATATAACTATTTTTTTATTTTTTATTATGCATATCCTATTTTCCATCAATTAATATGCGTAATAATGTCGGCAGTTCACGCATAGGATTCTAACATATAACCAGGATTGCCATTGTATTACATTTAATTCATTGACAAGCAATTATTATCCTAGCAAATAATTCCTGCGGTCCATCCCATACCCCCCCCCCCCCCAACATCCCCCCCCCCCCCCCCCACAACAGATGCCAGACCAGCACACACGCACATACTCACATACTCCAACACACTCAACCCCCCTCCTCCACAATCCACCATAAAATCCGATACTCAACGGCTGTTATATCCCAGAGCCCAACTCGAGAAATAACTTGATCTACGAGTGCACATACAGTTAAAGCTGATTGAGAAAGCATGCAAATTGAGCAGAAATTGATAACAATGTGAGATTTGATTAATCTACTTAATCTATGTCAAGTCCTAGGTGATGGAGATCAGATCCACCCTCTTCACCTGAGACACAAACACTCTGATCCCCTGTTGTAAACATTTTCCCAAGCATCTCCATGCGGTCAGACCTTTGATTATTTTGTGCCACCTGGGCCACAATGATAAACCCCCTCTCTGATTGTCCGAGTGTGACCCCCTCCCCATGGGTTACTGCAGCCAGTGTTGCCAGCACTGCCACTACCTGGGTGGGCGTACCCCACCGGAATCCCCACCGGCTAGGTAAAAGGTCGTCAAGGTTCTCATTAGCAGCTTTGAGAATTTCCTTGTATATTATGCTCTCCCATCAGGGGGCTCTGGCTTTGTAGGACCAACCCTGCCAGGCAGGCTCAGAATCTTGAGGGGGCGGTGCTGCTCAAGTAGGTCTCTGACCGCATTTATTTCTCTATTTAGGCTGCATATTCACAGCAGGTCCATAAAATAGATGGGAACTTCTCTTTGGTGTATGGGTCGCTCAGGTGGGTGTCCAGGTTATAGGGTTAGGGATCTTCCCATCATGATAGGACAATGAATAATTAGATTAGATGTATACTATATTTAAAAATGTATATCCCTCATCTACACAAAATTGAAAGCTCTCTCTCTCACCACCCCTGTTCATAGACCCCCGGTCGGCTCTGGGATATGCAACCATTTCCCCTCTCACTCACTTAACGCCGTACCTTTTCAAACACAAAAATGCACACCACATGGTTGACTGCGGAAGAAATGGGCCGAGCGTGCAAACGCACCCGCATCCCCATCTGCTGCAAGGGGGAAAAGGACGCCAGAGAGAACACAGGACCAACCACAACAATCATCCGCCAAAACAACAACCTCCCGCCAAAAAATCCATGTTCTAATTATTTGTATATAAAGATGTATTATTCTGCTTGTTATATCGTTTTATCCATTTATAAAATACTATACTTACTATAAATATTATTTAATATTACAATCCCTATCATTGCTAGTATCAGGTGCTCCAATATTTGACTCCTCCATTACAACTTTTAGAATAGCCATGGAGTAGTCTTTGTGTCTCTGAACATTTGGTTGTCAATATATAATTTATCCACCACTAGTGCAACACATTTCCCTTTTAATCTGTTTTCCTTGAAGATTGGATACAGAACTTTGCGCCTTTCTACAATCTCCTTCGGGAACTGATCATTCATGCCTATTTTCGTACCAGCAAGTCTTTTTCCCAGGCTTTTCACCATAGCTTTGTCCTTAAAAAAAGCAAATTTGGCAACGATTGGGCGCTCATATTTCTGTCCTCTTTTTCCGAAACGATGTACACGTTCGAGTTGGATTTTATCGACAGCCTCGAGTGGGATTTGTAGCGCTGTATGCAGGAAGTCCTTCATAATATTCTCTGTTATTTCTCCCTCCTTTTCCTGAATACCCGTAAGTACTAGATTTTCCCTCATCGATCTAGTTTGGATGTCTAGTAAGGCTTCTCTCAGAAGATTGTTCTCCTTTTTTAATTCCCTAACGTCCGTTTCCATTTTAGAGACTGTCACTTTTATTTATTTGGTTTCTTTCTCCATTACCAAAGCTTTTTCGTCACTCATTTGAAGACTCGCTTTCAACTCTTTTACGTCTTTACTGACCAGTTCTAATATGCCCAATTTGTCATTTATCGACTTCAACAGGTCGCTTTCCACACTTACCATACCTAGTGGTGAAAAGCATATATCATCTGTATCTGTCGATGAGTCGCGTTTTCTTTTGGGGATCGGCTCTCCACGCTTGTCTTCAGTCATGTTTGGGTGTTGCTTGTTGTAGTAATATTTGTCGATATATTTCTCTAGCCTTATGATCTTATTTATGTTATTATCCAGATTGAATTATATTAACTACGAATATATGAAATGCTAATATTTAGTCTAACTTACTGATTTTGAATATTATGTTTTTATCTTGAGGTGTTTTGTACCGATCAATCAGAGTAATTACATTTAGATTCCTCTGTAATTGTCATGCCCCCTAAAAAAAAACGTAATGTGAAAACGTGCATGATATTCTAAGAATTGGTTAATGTTGGGCCGTCTTGGGTCTATGGTTTGCGCAACATTGTAGACTAGACCAAGGCGTGGCCATTGCTGTGGTGAGAGAGAGAAGCACGCCTGTATCTCTCACAGAAATACAATGACATTCACTTTCTATGATCTCTCTCCCTCTCTGTGCTGTTATAGACATAAGCCGGCAACTCTCTTCTCTCCAGCATTGCACTTCATCATTTATCTCCTAATAGAATAATAGCTGCGGGAAGTGTGCTGGAGGTGCTGCAGCACTCTGCAGTCTGTTCTGAAAGATATTAAATAATTCCCAATACTACACCAGGAGTAAGACTAGAATTTCGCCACAGAGGATCCATAGCCAATTTTAAAAAATAGCCTAGCTGTGGATTGTGTGTAGCCAAATCACAAGTAGCCTAACGTGTGGCAAATCTGTCAGTTAACAGCATGCAGCCAAAACAGGCCTTTCACAAATATGTATAATACAATCACTGGAAAACACAGGTTGTAAAGCAAATGGATGAAAATAAAATACTAATGTCTGTATGTTACCAAGTTAACAACTTCCAAATAGGCCTATTGAGCGAACAGCATTGTTTAAAAAAGTAAAGCAAGAGAGAAATAAGCTTTTGGCCGGTGAGTGAGCTGCACATCATTGGGTGAGTCAGTGAAACTGGAAAGCTTTTTTAGAACTATATCTTCCTCCTCATTTTGTACAATGTGTTTCTCTGCACACTTAGGGGCCTCGGCTATTGATGGATTCAAGACAAGGTCGTTTTATTGATCTCAGATTCTCAGTGTCAAAGTAGCCTGTCATTTGTAAGATCCATTTCTGCAGTACAATTGACAACCATTGCTATAAATGCTAAAAATCCCACCTTACTGAAGCACATATTCTTCCCATCACTCTCTCTTGGTCTCTGCCTACTCACAAGAATCCTCTCAGGATCCATCACCCTGTACCCATCTTCCTCTACCACATCTAGGCATCTCACGCCTACACACTGCTGCAACAGGCCCATAAACTTCACCCCTAAAACACTAGTATTTATGGAACAAAATCGCTCACAGGATAACTGACACTTCCAACCTTGATCTTATCTGGCAGAGACTATGCATCAAAATCCAGCATGACAGATACAATGGGGGAAAAAAGTATTTAGTCAACCACCAATTGTGCAAGTTCTCCCACTTAAAAATATGAGAGAGGCCTGTCATTTTCATCATAGGTACACGTCAACTATGACTGACAAAATGAGGAAAAAAATCCAGAAAATCACATTGTAGGATTTTTAATGAATTTATTTGCAAATTATGGTGGAAAATAAGTATTTGGTCAATAACAAAAGTTTCTCAATACTTTGTTATATACCCTTTGTTGGCAATGACACAGGTCAAACGTTTTCTGTAAGTCTTCACAAGGTTTTCACACACTGTTGCTGGTATTTTGGCCCATTCCTCCATGCAGATCTCCTCTAGAGCAGTGATGTTTTATTTTATTTTATTTTATTTATTTCACCTTTATTTAACCAGGTAAACCAGTTGAGAACAAGTTCTCATTTACAACTGCGACCTGGCCAAGATAAAGCAAAGCAGTGCGATAAAAACAACAACACAGAGTTACATATGGGGTAAAACAAAACAAAGTCAAAAAAATACAACAGAAATACATATATATACAGTGTGTGCAAATTTAGCAAGTTATGGAGGTAAGGCAATAAAATAGGCTATAGTGCAAAATAATTACAATTAGTATTAACACTGGAATGATAGATGTGCAAGAGATGATGTGCAAATAGAGATACTGGGGAACAAATGAGCAAAATAAATAACAATATAGGGATGAGGTAGTTGGGCGGGCTAATTTCAGATGGGCTGTGTACAGGTGCAGTGATCGGTAAGGTGCTCTGACAACTGATGCTTAAAGTTAGTGAGGGAGATAAGTGTCTCCAGCTTCAGAGATTTTTGCAATTTGTTCCAGTCATTGGCAGCAGAGAACTGGAAGGAATTGCGGCCAAAGGAGGTGTTGGCTTTGGGAATGACCAGTGAGATATACCCGCTGGAGCGCAGACTACGGGTGGGTGTTGCTATGGTGACCAATGAGCTAAGATAAGGCGGGGATTTGCCTAGCAGTGATTTATAGATGGCCTGGAGCCAGTGGGTTTGGCGACGAATATGTAGTGAGGACCAGCCAACAAGAGCGTACAGGTTACAGTGGTGGGTATTATATGGGGCTTTGGAGACAAAACGGATGGCACTGTGATAGACTACATCCAATTTGCTGAGTAGAGTGTTGGAGGCTATTTTGTAAATGACATCGCCGAAGTCAAGGATCGGTAGGATAGTCAGTTTTACGAGGGCATGTTTGGCAGCATGAGTGAAGGAGGCTTTGTTGCGAAATAGGAAACCGATTCTAGATTTAACTTTGGATTGGAGATTATTAATGTGAGTCTGGAAGGAGAGTTTACAGTCTAACCAGACACCTAGATATTTGTAGTTGTCCACATGTTTTGGGGCTATCGCTGGGCAACACAGACTTTTAACTCCCTCCAAAGATTTTCTATGGGGTTGAGATCTGGAGACTGGCTAAGCCACTCCAGGACCTTGAAATGCTTCTTACGAAGCCACTCCTTCGTTGCCCGGGCGGTGTGTTTGGGATCATTGTCATGCTGAAAGACCCAGCCACGTTTCATCTTCAATGCCCTTGCTGATGGAAGGAGGTTTTCACTCAAAATCTCACGATACATGGCCCCATTCATTTTTTCCTTTACACGGATCAGTCATCCTGGTCCCTTTGTAGAAAAACAGCCCCAAAGCATGATGTTTCCACCCCCATGTTTCACAGTAGGTATGGTGTTCTTTGGATGCAACTCAGCATTCTTTGTCCTCCAAACACAACGAGTTGAGTTTTTACCAAAAAGTTATATTTTGGTTTAATCTGACCATATGACATTCTCCCAATCCTCTTCTGGATCATCCAAATGCACTCTAGCAAACTTCAGACGGGCCTGGACATATACTGGCTTAAGCAGGGGGACACATCTGGCACTGCAGGATTTGAGTTCCTGGCGGCGTAGTGTGTTACTGATGGTAGGCTTTGTTACTTTGGTCCCAGCTCTCTGCAGGTCATTCACTAGGTCCCCCCGTGTGGTTCTGGGATTTTTGCTCACCGTTCTTGTGATCATTTTGACCCCACGGGGTGAGATCTTGCGTGGAGCCCCAGATCGAGGGAGATTATCAGTGGTCTTGTATGTCTTCCATTTCCTAATAATTGCTCCCACAGTTGATTTCTTCAAACCAAGCTGCTTACCTATTGCAGATTCAGTCTTCCCAGCCTGGTGCAGGTCTACAATTTTGTTTCTGGTGTCCTTTGACAGCTCTTTGGTCTTGGCCATAGTGAAGTTTGGAGTGTGACTGTTTGAGGTTGTGGACAGGTGTATTTTATACTGATAACAAGTTCAAACAGGTGCCATGAATACAGGTAACGAGTGGAGGACAGAGGAGCCTCTTAAAGAAGAAGTTACAGGTCTGTGAGAGCCAGAAATCTTGCTTGTTTGTAGGTGACCAAATACTTATTTTCCACCATAATTTGCAAATAAATTCATTAAAAATCCTACAATGTGATTTTCTTGATTTTTTTCTTCTCAATTTGTCTGTCATAGTTGACGTGTACCTATGATGAAAATTACAGGCCTCTCTCATCTTTTTAAGTGGGAGAACTTGCACAATTGGTGGCTGACTAAATACTTTTTTCCCCCCACTGTAATGTATTCGCTGTTTCCCCACGCTCTACACCAGATCTACATCTCACCAAACGGAGGGCGTCACAGACACCTGGAATCTTCAATTTCAACTGCACATCCTCAACACTTAAACCTAACCCTGTTACCACTCCTATCAATGCCACCCTGTTCCGGAGAGCAATTCAAGTCACAATTCCTGTCTCTAATCACGTAATCCGCAGCGCCCGCTCCCTCTGGGCAGAGGAGAAACAATAAATCATCACGAGTCCCCTCAGAGTTACCTTCACCAACTCAACAGTCCCCAACCTCTTCTCCACCTAACCTGACACCACATATGGATCCATTCCCTCTACAAATCTCACTACCACCGGGCCAGAATCATCCTTATCATCCTCGGAACGAGGCCCGAACTCGGAGTTCCTCACAGCAGGTTATTCATCCTCACTCTCGCCAGGTTCAATCTCTGAGCTACTGGAGGACGTATCCCTCTTTTTGCACTTGACCATAACCTCCTTCACCACACTGCTTCCCTATACACTCAGCTCCTTCTCAGCGGTCATCACTGCACCTGCCACCACAGTTAATTCATCCTCACTCTCGTCACGTTCACTTTCCTCCTGTAGCTCTTCTAAAAGTTCAGTGAGATCTTCCATTCCATATTCACTCAAAACATATTCCACTTTTCTCCTTTGTCCTTGTCCACCATCTTCTCCTTCATCAGATCTTCCAGAAGGTTTGTTCATCCCCCACTGCAATCCCCCATTCCACTTTTTTTCTTGTCCGCCATCTTACCACGTGTCTCAGCTCATCCACACCCCACTAGCTTCAGGTAGCTGCTCACCAATGGAGTACCACAGTATAAATGATAATACCCATAAAATCTAGCAGTCAAACAGGGAAATGGTTCCAATAATTTTTCCACCATTCATTTTTCCCATAGGGGATTTTAGAAACACTTAAAATAAGGGCTGTGTTTCGTGTAGGCTTACCCTGGCATGGCGTTTTGATAACCGTGTCAATCTCTCTAGGACAAGGTGACTGATCAATATATTCGCCTGTATTTACCACTACAAAAATGAAACGTAATTAGCTGCTAATGTGGCTATCATAAAGAACTACAAATGCCATGATGATCTGGACAAAATTGCCGAATCGAGTCAAAGGTAAGGATCTCTGGGTTAACTATATAATGTTAGCAAAATTTTGTAATGAATAACTAGGCTACATTTATTTAAAATGGTCAATTCTGTGAACTGTCTTGTGCAAGTTTTAAATTGACACAATACCTGTTATCAAAGGTGTCAGCTAGAGATGACGTGCAGGAGATTGCAGTGATTTGTTGTTTTGCATGATGTCTACTTTGATGATAATTAGAGTTTTATAATCTGAGAGGAAATAGAGCCGAATATATTGCTAAAAGTCACGGCAGGGTAAGCCTACACAAAACACAGCCTTATTGAGTATATCTAAAATGAATAAAAAGGAAAAATGATTGGAACCATTTCCCTGTTTGACCGCTAGGATTTATGACACCATTTTTGCAAAAATAATAATAATTTAAAAAAACTGTATTCAGACTTTACTCAGGACTTTGTAGAAGCACCTTTGGCAGTGATTACAGCCTCGAGTCTTCTTGGGTATGACGCTACAAACTTGGCATACCTGTATTTGGGGAGTTTCTCTGCAGATCCTCTCAAGCTTGTCAGGTTAGATGAGGAGTGTCGCCGCACAGCTATTTTCAGGTCTCTCTGTACATTGCTCCGTTCATCTTTCCCTCGATCCTGACTAGTCTCCCAGTCCCTGCCACTGAAAAACATCCCCACAGCATGATGCTGCCACCACTATGCTTCACCGTTGGGATGGTGCCAGGATTCCTCCAGACTGAACTCTTTGGCTTGAATGCCAAGCGTCACATCTTGGTTTCATCAGACCAGAGAATCTTGTTTCTCATGGTCTGAGAGTCCTTTAGATGCCTTTTGGCAAACTCCAAGCGGGCTGTCATGTGCCTTTTCATAAGGAGTGGCTTCCGTCTGGCCACTCTACCGTTAAGGCCTGATTGGTGGAGTGCTGCCGAGATGGTTGTCCTTCTGGAAGGTTCTCCTATCGTGACAGAGCTCTGGAGCTCTGTCAGAGTGACCACTGGCTTCTTGGTGACCTCCCTGACCAAGGCCCTTCTTCCCCGATTGCTTAGTTTGTCCGGGCAGCCAGCTCTAGAAAAAGTATTGGTGGTTCCATTTAAGAATGACGGAGGCCTTTTTCACCATTTAAGAATGATGGAGGCCTTTTGATAATATCCTTGGACAAAAACGATTGACACTCAGGAGACACTTTGTTTTGTTTAGCGTCGCTTAGGTTAGACTGCTCCCTTTAATGGATCAGTCGTCGACCAGGCTACACTCTACGATTAGAGGGAGGTGGGAGAGGAAGCTTTGGGTGTCTCGGTTAGGGAGACACCCGGTTCAGTGTTTTACTGTTAGGATAGATTTATGTTTGTTTGTTCCAACAGATCTTTACATATTTTCCTCACTACAAAATATTAATGCGGTCCTTGTGGTTACTAAATAGATTTTAGATATGCCTTTATGCTATAGCTTATTCCATGTTTACATCTTTGGTTAAATGACTTCAAATGCAAAACTTAAATTTACTTTGTGGAGTTTGTAAACTATCCAAGCTTAAACAGGTTATTACTAGGCTTAAACAACTTCATTCATCTATTGTGTTCCTACAAGAAACTCACTTGTTGAAGGATGAGCTACTTAAAGTATGCAGGAGATGACAAGGGCAAGTAGTAGCATCCTGTTTCTCCTCTCATTCTCATGGTGTTATGGTTTTAATTCACAAATCTGTTCCGTTTCAAGTGGATACTATTATAACTGATAGAGCTGGTAGATACATTTTGATACAGGGAACTCTTTTGAATGAGCATATTAATCTGGTTAATTTGTATGGTCCTAATGATGTTAATCCCAAATTCTTTGAGAATGTATTTCTATTGATAGCCTCCATTCCTGGTAAAGTCCTAAAGGCAGGGGACTTTAATTGCACTCTTGATCCTCATCTATATCGCTCCTCTGGTTTAGACACTTCCCACTCGCACAGTAGAAAGAAATTACAGCATTTCATTAAGGATTTAAATCTATGTGAATGTTGGAGGACTCAGAACCCGAGTAAAAGGGAGTATTCATGTTACTCGTCAACATTTAAATCATATTCTCATGTAGACTACTTTTTAGTTTCTTGCTCATTGCTTCCCAATGTAGCAGGAAGTGGATATGATACTATTGTTTTGAATGACCATTCCCCTGTGTCATTATTCTATAGGGATACAAAACTAGTAAAAGGATCCTCTAGATGGCGTTTGCATCCCAGATGGTTACAGGACCCAGACTTCTTACATTACGTTGGAGTGCATATAGATGTTTATTTGACAAACACTGACCAAACTTCAGCCAGTACCAGATGGGAGGCTTTCAAAGCATATATTTGGGGGCAATTTATAGGTTTTACCAGTTTCAAATCAAATAAATCTGAAAATGAGAGAGATGGACAACAAAATCAGAGAGGGAAGCTTTTTTGGATAACTCAGTAGAAGTAAACAAGGAATAATTTGGTCTTAAAGCTCAGTATGAAGAACTTCCCACCTCAAAGGCTGCAAACAGCTTAACTAGGCGGAAACAGTCCTATGATCAAGGTGAAAAACCTGGTATATTGCTGGCCTGGCACATTAAGTAGTAAAATTCAGCCTTTAATGGAATTCATAATTTACAAGGACAATTATCAATGGATCCTGTAGAAATAAACCAAACATTTGCTTCCTATTACAACACACTTTACAACTCTGAATCTCCTGAGAACTGAACTAATCAGGCTTTAATTTTCCCTCGATTTCAGAAGACACTAAATTAGATCTGACAAAATTAATTGGATGGTGTTGAAATATCTGATGCTATTTTCGATATGAAGGGAGGTAAAGCGGAAGGTCCAGATGGGCTCCCAATAGATATTTAAGGACAAACTTCTAGGTCCACTTTTGGATATGTACAGTGCATTAGGAAAGTACTCAGACCCCTTGACTTTTTCCACAATTTGTTACGTTACAGCCTTATTCTAAAATGGATTAAATAAAAAAATTCCTCATCAATCTACACACAATACCTCATAATTACAAAGTGAAAACAGGTTCTTAGACATTTTTGCAAATGTATTAAAAATAAAACAGCAGAAATACCTTGTTTACATAAGTATTCACACCCTTTGCTATGAGACTCGAAATTGAGCTCAGGTGGATCCTGTTTCCATTGATCATCCTTGAGATGATTCTAAAACTTAATTGGAGTCCAACTGTGGTAAATTCAATTGATTGGAGATTATTTGGAAAGTCACACAACTGTCTATATAGGTGACCAAGGACATGATGGTCACTCTGACAGAGCTCCAGAGTTCCTCTATGGAAATGTGAGAACCTTCCAGAAGGAAAACCATCTCTTCAGCACTCCACCAATCAGGCCTTTATGGTAGAGCGGCCAGACGGAAGCCACTCCTCAGCAAAAGGCACATGACAGCCCACTTGGAGTTTGCCAAAAGGCACCTAAAGGACTCGGACCATGAGAAACAAGATTCTCTGGTCTGATGAAACCAAGATTGAACTTCTTGGCCTGAATGACAAGCATCACGTCTGGAGGAAACCTGGCACCATCCTTATGGTGAAGCATGGTGTTGGAAGCATCATGCTGCGGGGATGTTGTTCAGCGGCAGGGACTGGGAGCCTAGTCAGGATAGAGGGAAAGATGATTGGAGCAAAGTACAGAGAGATCCTTGATGAAAACCTCCTCCAGTACGCTCAGGACCTCAAGACCGGGGCGAAGGTTCACCTTCCAACAGGACAACGACCCTAAGCACACAGCCAAGACAACGCAGGAGTGGCTTCGGGACAAGTCTCTGAATGTCCTTGAGTGGCCCAGCCAGAGCCGGGACTTAAACCCAATCGAACATCTCTGGAGACCTGAAAATAGCTGTGCAGCGACGCACCCCATCCAACCTGACAGAGCTTGAGAGGATCTGCAGAGAGGAATGGGAGAAACTCCCCAAATACAGGTGTGCCAAGGTTATAGCGTCATACACATTGGCTGCAATCACTGCCAAAGGTGCTTAAACAAAGTACTGAGTAAAGGGTCTGAATACTTATGGAAATGTGATTGTTCAGTTGTTGTCGTTTTTTGCTTTGTCATCATGGGGTATTGTGTGTAGATTGATGAGGGAAAAAAACTATTTAATACATTTTACAATAAGGCTGTAACGTAACAAAATTGTTCTCAACTGGTTTACCTGGTTAAATAAAGGTGAAATAAAAAAATAAAAAAATAAAACAAAAAAAAATGTCGAAAAAGTCAAGGGGTCTGAATACTATAGACGATTTTCAAGTACATATGTTGTAGAATTAAACACCTATATGCCTTAAAATGTTTATGGATTGAGAACCAGTTGAAGGGTTAATACAGAGCAGAGACATTTATGTGTTTTTCATAAACTCCCTGCAGCTGGTCTGGGTATGTCAATGACTCGTGATGGAGATACAACTCCTCGTGATGGCTGTGTGGTGATTGGAGTAACAATGGAACTAGTGTTATCATTTGTTTGTGCTTATGACCTTATGACCTGACACATGGCCACATGCACATAATCTCAAGGGACAGGGAGGATGGTAAATGATAAATGCTTAGATGTATGTGGTTGAGAATGGGTTATGTTTAAGGATTAATTGATATGTTTTATAATGTGTTATGAAATGATAAAGGTAAAACAGAATGAACATGATTGATACTTTGTCCTCCAGATGCCTGGATAGTGAATATAGTCAATACAGAGTGTGATTGTTCTTTAACGTACGTATGTATATAATCTTTAGAGTCACGCCACTAATAAGAGACAGAAGCCCCACTTTGAGAAATCAGGACCCTTGAGATTATGTGCATGTGGCTATGTGTCAGGTCATAAGCACAAACAAATGATAACACTAGTTCCATTGTTACTCCAATCTCCACACAGCCATCACGAGGCGTTGTATCTGCATCACATGTCATTGACATACCCAGACCAGCTGCAGGGAGTTATCAAAAGCATAGAGTTTGCACTAAAGAAATGTCTCTGCTCTGTTTTAACCCTTCAACTGGTTTTCAATCCATAAGCATTTAAGGCATATAGTGGTTTTGCTTTGTCATTAAGGGGTATTGTGAGTAGATTGATGAGGGAAAAAAACTATTTAATCAATTCTACAACAAGGCTGTAACTTAACAAAATGTCGAAAAAGTCAAGGGGTCTGAATACTTTCTGAATGCACTGTATATAGACAGGTGTGTGCCTTTCCAAATCATGTCCAACAAACTTAATTAGATAGAACCTGCTCTTACCATGAGAAACAGATTTCCCAATCTTCTCCTCCTCTTCTTCATCTTTAATGTTGACATTCAGCTCCAGTGTTTGACTGCAGTCTTCCAGCTTCACTGATGCCATCTCTGGATCCTGCAGTAAACTGGGCTCCACTGTCACAATCAGGACCCAGTGACTGTAGGTTTGGACTCAGTGTGGAAGGAGAGAGGCAGGCTGGGTTTTGTCCTCACTGTTGATGTTACCGGCCTCAGACTTACCTGAATCGGCCAGTAGTAATAAAGAGAAACAGATACAAAAAGTTATTGTCTTGACAGTTCTGGCACTTTTTTTATACTCTAAAAATATTTTCACTTTTTTCTTGTTCAATTATCTAATTCAGTGCTTGAATTGGACTGAAATAGGTGCTAATACTCATTTTGGGTGCCGGTACTGTTTATATTAAAGTGCAGGAGCTCCACAATACTTTTGAGCTAATACCTAACCTATAGTAGATGAATGCATAAATGACTCAAAATCCATTTAGTACAAGGTTACAGTTTGTTTTAGACAGCACTATGTGCTAATTTCCTTAAACCTTGTCTTCACTGTATTACTTCAATCAAAAACCAATTGTATTTCCTGTTCACACCATAGCAACATTTATTGATAAAGACAGAAACAACAGAATGTGTCTATCAGTACACATGTAGAAAACTGATAATCATTACATTCTGCTTCAAAACAGTAGTCCGACCGTGAAATTGTCTCTATCTGATGCACCCGCACTGTCCTCACTGAAGTCCGTTGACGCTGACCGAGAGTATCCGCCATTTTACCAGCTTGGGAATTTTACACAAAACCAATAATATGCTAAACGAACACAGAAATCTCTAAATTGATTATTTATGAAATTGCCATGAGAAAATTATGTACATTCACTCAGACAAACCCAAAGTCTCTAGCTATGTGACTTGTAAAATAGTTTTTATCACATTCTTCACTTGGTTTGACACAAAAATAACACATCAAACCTTTACCAAACGTGATAATACCTTAACGGATGTGTTACCTAGCATGGTATGTTCTTTCGACATTAGAAAGTTTAAACGTGCTATTACATACCTCTAGTAATAAATAGAAACGGACACAAATGTTATCTTCTTGACTGCACAGTTCTGGCGCTTTCTTTATTGTGAAGAATGGCGCCCGCCTGCCCGGAACTTCCTGTCCCCCCACTACTAACGGTCCGTGCATTCCGAGATCAGATTACAACATTTCATTAAATTACTAAAAAAGTGTAAACTGTAGCAATTTATTTCCCTTTATAGTTTATTAGGCTAAGCATGACCTACATCCAAATAATTTATCTAGGGTTGGAACCGGTTCAGGGAACAGAACTGAAAAATAACATTAAAAAGAACCGGAAACTAAAGTGTTCTATACTTTTCAGGAACAGCAGTTATTTTAAAAGCATGTAATCCAGGTAATAACCTTATTTTACTTTCCGGGTATTTTTCTCCAGTCCCACAAAATCGCAACAAAGCTCACTCTAGAAACGTATTCCAGTTTCTGCCTGCCAGCTGGAATGGAAATCTTTGCCAGTGGGTGTGCGTGTGGAAACGACCTGCTCCTCCCCTCTGAAGCATAGGTTACTGTATCCTACTGACAACGTTACAAGCATGATTCAGAAATTAGGGAGATATGTTTAATTTGAGAAGAATGGATGAACTTTTTCAATGCTAGTTAAGGATACTATAGTCACCACGTTTCACATTGGATTTATTAACGACAAAAAGGTACGACCTGTTTTTAATTCTAGTGCTGCACTGCACAAACAAGGTTGTTAGCTAGCTAGCTAACATCTGCTCTGGTCCAACGTTAAACCAACTCTGAAGTTCAAAGACATTCAAAGTTCCTCCATAGAAGCCGCTCCTCTGTAGGTATAATTCTGTGGGCCTAATTTAGATAATGCAGGTCATAACACGATGCCCAGCTCTTCAATGCAAGCTTTCTCTATCCTCTAACGAGCTCTCCACACCCGGAAAATGTCGCACCTTACACTGTGATTGGCAGCACAGTGTGCTCTGAATGATTTTCCTATACAGATACTCTGTGGTGTACTAGTGTATTTATTCTCCCACTTGGATGTCACTTCCACAAGCATTAAATTGAGGGCCAGGTTGTCAGGATGGGTAATGTACTGTACACATTAATTACAAGTACTCCTAAAGAGACACTTCATTTTAACTAGCTAAATCCTGTGTAACAACTAGTAATTACATTGTACTTGGCTAACATTACATGTACTATGCTTTGAAATAGTGTCTTATTCTTCATCTGGGATTTGGATTTGTAAAATGTATTATAAAATGTATTTAATATATGTCTGATCAGGCTCAGGTAGCATCATGTTTGTATTTTCATGCTGATCAAAGCTCTAATCAAATCCAGACATTTATAAGCGTTATAATGCTTTTGAATGACACTTCCGGTTTTGGCGGAAAATACCGGGTTACCCGGGAGAAGAGTGATTTATTCTCGGGATGGAACATTTGTATAATATCGAGGAAATATTAAACCCTGATGGGCATACCAGTTGATTCACAAGACACCAACTAAGTAACTTACATATACGGTATCTTCATTAGGCCTAATGGCATTTCATGTCCATGTAAAATAAAGACAGGCTATTTTTATTGTTCACATTATTTGCGTTGATGATGTTTTGAAGTCAAGTGGTTCAACGTTCAAATGCGACGGTCAGTGGAACACTTGCGCCACCAAGTGGACAATTGCTCAGTTCCCTTGTGGCATCAACGCTACCAGAGATATTTGATATAAAATCAAATGTTATGTCAATATTATTATCTCTAAATTGATTCCCCCACCCGTATTTAATATATTATTATTCCGATTTAGCTGTTAATCTGGATTTAATTTATAAACGCTTTCTGTCATTTCCGATTGGAGGGCAGATGACCACGTGACTTACGAACCTACAAATGTGTTACTTTGTAACAGTCAAAAGTTGTTATTCCCAAAGTTGATCAACTCCCAATCTATGCCAAGATTTTTTTAAAGCATTATCTTTAAAGCATTATCACTGTACCATTTACACCCTGTATCCTGTGCATGTGACGAATAAACATTGATTTGATTAGATAATAATAATAATATGCCATTTAGCAGACGCTTTTATCCAAAGCGACTTACAGTCATGCGTGCATACATCTTTGTGTTTGGGTGGTCCCGGGGATCGAACCCACTACCTTGGCGTTACAAGCGCCGTGCTCTACCAGCTGAGCTACAGAGGACCACATAGATGATTAACGCACCATTCACATCAGCTATCATAGTCAATATAACAGTGACTGACTTCACCATCACTTTCTAGCCATCATTGCCATTGAGATGAAGATGGTCAAACGTGAAAATATAAAATACATCGTGATCCTAATGGAATATAACAAAGCAATTCTGTTGTCTTTGCCTGATTTATCTTTACAATGACAGGGGGTGCACCGTTCCTGGAGGTACTGCAATACCAGGTCGATGCGTGGAGTGGACGGAGCAAGCCCCTATTCCATCTCCCTGTTCCAAAAATCAATTTAATATATGGTCCCCAGATAGGGGACGTATCAGATATTAAACTGATAAGAACAGATTTTTTTTTTTTTTTTTTGTGGAAAAATAATGTTTATTTTCATTTCACATTCAAATACAAGTACAAATTCATTGCATAACGTTGTACATAACATGGATTTACAAAAACAGTACCTTAACCATATCAAAATAGCAAAACTCTTTAAAAAAGTGCTGTTCTGAGGAACCTGACCAGCTAAAAGGCCTACATTCGAGAGAAGCATGTAAACAATTGCCTCTAACAATCTCCCAAAGCTGATCTTACAAAGGAATAAAAACAATTATAGAAATAAAAACATACACATATACCAAAGGGAACTCTGAATAAACCTCAGTGTATATCAAATATTTACAAAGGCTTAGCCTACATTTCAATTTACATGACAGAATACAGTTATACATAGGCCTATATATAGGCTACAAAAAAACGTTTACAAAGAAGGGTATATCCCTTTCCATCTATGTTTAACAGATGTGATGCCCCCACTTATCTATTTCGAATTGTATTTTTTTCCAAATTTCTTGTTTTATAAATTTTACCAATCCCGTCGGTGACCACTTGAGGGTGTCATTGACCGCACCACATCTGGCCTCCCAAAGTTTGGTCTTGATAAGGGACACCAGAGTCACTAATTCTAATAATTGCACTTTTTCCACATGTTTTAGTTCAAATTTGGCTACCCCTTCATAATCAATGTTTTTTAAAATATTAAAATCCATTTTAATTTTCTTCCAAACTATTTAGGCAAAAGAGCATTCCCATAAAACATGGGGAATTGTTTCAATTGCGAAACAGTTGTCCCTGGGACAACATTTATTCAGGGTCAAATTATGATCATATAATGTTGAACGGACCGGAAGACGTCTGTGTAAAACAAGCCAATTAAAATCTTTCAGTCTGTTGTCTAAACCTTTTAATTGTGCCCGTAGCCAGGTGGAAGGTGATATTGGTAATCGGTCTCTAGGACAACAATTTTCTATCAATTTCACATATAGCAGTCTGTGGTTGATTACATTTTCTTTTACTTTGCAGACAGGGTTTTTCCTTGCCCATTCAACTATTTTCTTAAAATGTAATGGGATAATTTCAGCTTTTGGCTTACTATTATCCCACTCCACCATAAACCTTAACGGTATGGACAGCCAGAATTTGATTAATATATGACATTTATGTACAGAAGACGACAAAAGACAACAAACGTTTGAGTAGAACAACGCATCTAGTTTGAGAGGAATATGAGGGAAATCCCTTCCACCAGCCTCTATAGGCTGGTACATCCGATCTCTCCGGATGTACTCATATCCCCCCCAAAAGAAATTAAACAGTACACGTATGAAAATTTTTCTTAGAGACACCGGCATGGGAAACACATATGCAAGGTGGAGTAATGAAGGCAGAATGTCCGCCTTCAGCACTAACACCTTGCCACTAAAAGATAGTCGCCTCACTTTCCACAGTCCCAATCTTTTATTAAGCGAAAGTAGTTTTTCTTTCCAATTAACCATGTCATCTTTAATTTGATTTCCGAAAGATATCCCGAGCACTACCATTGGTCCTGTGCACACAGTCAAACCACATAACTGATCAGATCTCCATTTCCACTGTCCCATATATTTTATTTCTGTTTTATTCTTGTTAATCCTAGACCCGGAGGCAACAGAGAACTCATCAATGACTTTGATAACCTCTTTCAACCTCAGGTCGTCTTGTAAATATAAAATGGTGTCGTCCGCGTATTGTGAATTTTTTAGAATATCCCCTCCAGGTAATATAATGCCTTTGATGTTGTAATTTGTCCTAATTGCACATGCGAAAGGTTCAATATATAAAACATACAATAGCGCAGAGAGAGGGTCCCCCTGTCTGACACCTCGTAATTGCTTGATTACATTTCCAATATTCCCATTAATATTTACTCTGCTTCCCACATTACTATAAATAATTTTTACCCATTTCATAAAATTATTTCCAAAACCACATTTTTTCAGAACTCTAAACAAAAACTCATGGTTTACCATGTCAAAGGCTTTTTCCTGGTCCAAATTTACAGTAATAGCTGGCAGGTGCCTTTCCTCTAAATATGCTTGAACGTCTCTGTGCAATTGCAAGTTCCTCCAATTGCAACTTTCTCCCTACCACACCACATGTTTGGTCTAAACCAACAACATATGCCATGGCAGAAGACAGACGATTAGTTATGGCTTTACTTAATACTTTATAGTCTACACACAACATTGTTAAAGGTCTCCAATTTGCTAGTGTCTTGGGGTCTCCCTTTTTGTAAAGTAGCGAGATTACCCCCTCGCACATTGAACCTCCCATATGCTCCAAACCAAAAATAACTCTAAATACTTCCAAAAGATGACATCCAATTAAATCCCAAAAAACTATGTAAAACTCTTTAGAGAGCCCATCCACTCCTGGTACTTTGTTATCTTTCATGCTCTTCAGTGCCATATATATTTCATCTAAATTCAATTCCCCTTCTAATTGGTCTCTAATATCTAAAGGTATCTGCACATCCACACATTTTAAAAAAGTAGTCCCCTTCTCATAATTAATTGTTTGCTTTTGGAATAGCTGAGAAAAGTGCTGGGTAGCGACACCAAGCATGCCATCTCCATCCTCAACCGTCTCCCCGTCTTGATTCAATAAAGCCGAAATGGTCCTTCTCTTTCCCCGTGACTTAATTTGTTTGAAAAAATATGCAGAGCACTTCTCATCATTATCCCATTTATCTGGTTGACTTTTAAACATGAAATCTCGAGCTTTCTTTTCAAAAAAGGCCTGCTGCTTTTTCTGCAGGTTACACAATGTGTCTTTATCTAAACCACCACCATTCAAATTACCTTGGATGTGCAGATCTTCTAGTTCGTTCTGCAACTTATAAAATTCTTTGTATTTATTACGTGCTTTATCTTTGCAATAATTCTGAATAAAAATCTTGATTCGTAATTTTGTGCTCTCCCACCAGTCTATGACAGTAGAATAAAAGGATTTCATGGTTACACAGCCCTGGAAAAAATACCTAAATCTAGTCTCAAATGTTTTGTCATGTAAAATACCATTATTAATTTTCCAATATCCTTTTCCAAATTCAATTGTTTTTAATTCTACTGTCACAGACAGGCAACTGTGGTCAGAATAAAAAACCGGAGTGACGCGGGCAGAGGACACACCAAGTCCACGCGGAACAAACACATAATCTATGCGGCTCCTCGCGCCCCTGCTGTTTCCCCAGGTGAAACCGGGATCATTTGCATGCGCCACTCTATAAGTATCAACCAAATTATATTTCTCTATTAGGTTTTTTAAAAGATGCCCTCCCAGATTACCTCGGTCATATGATACATTAAAATCTCCCCCCATAATAACCTGTCTGTTTGTCATAAAAATAGCGTCTAGGTTGTTCAGCATTTCCCTCCTTTCCTTGGGTGTCGATGGTGCATATACATTAATTAACCGAATACATTTGCCCCTCCAATCAATATCTACTATTAAAACCCTCCCGTGTACTGCCGAAAAACTTCCCACTATATTTAAATTTCCACATAGAACACCAACCCCTGTAGAATGCACCCCGCCGACACTCCACCTTGACTCTCCCTGAACCCATTCCCTCGTAAATCTCTCCACATCATTTTGATCTTTTAAATGTACTTCTTGTAAAAAACACACAGAGAAGCAAATGGAAGACAAATGGGAAAAAACAGTCGCCCTTTTAACGGGGTTCCTAAGCCCTCTAGCGTTTATGCTAGCTATGTTAAAAAGGGACGACATGGGGAAAGGAGGGAAGCAGACAACTATCTAAATATGACATTAATTTCCAGACTCACTTTAAGTACAGTTCCTCGTTAGGAGGCCTGTCTGGGAAACGGTGGTCCCCAGGGGGAGGACTGTCCACAAAGATAGGGGTCGGGAAAACACTTTCCTCCTCAGTCAGTGTGGGTGCTGGAACACTGCTGGGTGCGAGACCGCTGCTGTCGGTAGAGCTCGCGCCTGACAGGGAAAGCAGAGTCTCCTCTGCGCTGCCCGGGTTTCCCGCGCTTTTCTCCTCAGACTCCCCGCTTGCAAAACAACTGAAACGATTCCCCCCCAGGGCGGACTCCTCCGTCGCCTCCATGCGGATGAGTGGGGAAACAGGGCTCATCTGCTTCCTCTTGATAGAGCACTTCCTCCTCTCTCCCACCGGGGTCCAGCTCTCCGGAGCAGAGGGCGCGGTGGGCTCTCCCGTAGCCTCCTCCATTTGCTTGCTCCAACTCCTGTCTCCCGCTCCGCTCTCCTCATGAGGTGATGATGGCGCCTCACTCCCGCTCTCCTCAGACTCTCGCAGTTCTCTCTCCATCACTAGCTCCTCCACGACCTCCTCAATAGCGCGTAGCTCTATAACTTTTCCCTCATCTGCTCTTTTCCCGCTCACCGCTCTGGCGTAGGAGGGGGCTGCCTTTGGGCAGTGACAGAACAGGTGCTCCTCTGAGCTGCACAGACTGCAGCGCTTAGGCACGGTGCAATCCCTCATTACATGGCCGAGGGCCCCACAGTTTCTGCACCTTGTCTGGGTGCAGGCATCAGCGAGGTGCCCGTACGTGCTGCACTTCCTGCAAAAACGAGGCTGCCCAGCATACATGAGGTAACCCCTGTCTGCACCGATAGAAAAAGACGCGGGAGGATGGAGGTAGCCATCATGGCCGCTCTCGTCTTCCTTTAGCAGCACGCGAAACTGCCTCTTCCCTGTCCAGATGCCTAGGGCGTCCTTAATGTCTCTCACTCCTGGCAAGATGGTCACATACCGGCTGAGGTAGCACACTAGCGTTTCTTCAGTGACCCAGGGGTTGAACATGTGCACCGTTAGCACCCTCAGATTGTGCCTGCACAGGGACTCAACTTGAAAGCTATTGAGGGCGGGTTCTGTCGAGTTCGCTCGGAAGAGCCCTCTCACCTCCTCCAGCCTGGTGATGGTGTAGAACGACACATCATAGAATTTCTCCGGTGTGTTTTGTTGCAGACAGTGCACATCGTCTGCTGTCAGCCGTAGAGGTCCAAAAATAACTCTTTCCATCAACTTTTCTTTTCCAGTCCAATGAAAACGCAGCGTTTTCTTCAGTCCGGCGGCTGCCGGCTGTGACGTGGACGATGACGACATCGCTCCACCTTTAGGATCGCCTTGGTACTGCACTTGATCTTGATCTTAGCCAAAAGGCCGAGAAGCGATACCGCAATGCTTTCGGGAGGAAGGTGCCGTTCTCGGACACGTCAAATTCGATGACGTTTACACAAAATGTAGCTCTGTAAACTGTCCGCCAAATATCAAAGATAATGATTTAAAGAAAATCTTGGCATAGATTGGGAGTTGATCAACGTTGGGAATAACCACTTTTGACTGTTACAAAGTAACAAATTGGTAAGATCGGAAGTCACGTGGTCATTTGACCTCCAATCGGAAATGACAGAAAGTGTTTATGAATTAAATCCAGATTAACAGCTAAATCGGAATAATAATATATGAAATACGGGTGGGGGAATCAATTTAGAGATAATAATATTGACATAACATTTGATCTTATATCACATATCTCTGGTAGCGTTGATGCCACAAGGGAACTGAAGCAATTGTCCACTTGGTGGCGCAAGTGTTCCACCGACCGTCGCGTTTTCCAAGCAGTCCTGTGTGGTCCATCCAACTACATTTGAATGTTGAACCACTTGACTTCAATACATCATCAACGCAAATAATATGAACAATAAAAATGGCCTGTCTTTATTTTATATGTCTGTAGAGCCTTGTACGATAAGACCAGGATGAATAGGCCTTCATAAAGTTGCCCTCCTAAATTACTAGAGGCCAAACTTCAAAGATGTCCATGGCACTGGACTGCAGTAAGAGCTAGGCCTACAGTGCGGCCTACGGAGCGGTCCTGGTGTATGGTCCTGGCTGCCTAAATGTTTCCTCCACATAATAAACTGTACAAACATGGCACTTTAGAGGGTTACTTTTACAATTAGCCTTACTGAGTCACTACAACAAACTTCCTATCATGGACATGAAATGCCATTAGGCCTAATGAAGATACCGTATATGTAAGTTACTTAGTTGGTGTCTTGTGAATCAACTAGTTTGCGCATCAGGGTTTAATATTTCCCCGGTGTTTTACAAATGTTCCATCCCGAGAATAAATCACTCTTCTCCTGGGTAACCCAGTATTTTCCGCCAAAACCGGAAGTGTCATTCAAAAGCATTATAACACTTATAAATGTCTGGATTTGATTAGAGCTTTGATCAGCATGAAAATACAAACCTGATGCTACCTGAGCCTGATCAGACATATATTAAATACATGTTATAATACATTTTACAAATCCAAATCCCAGATGAAGAATAAGACACTATTTCAAAGCATTGTACATGTAATGTTAGCCAAGTACAATGTAATTACTAGTTGTTACACAGGATTTGGCTAGTTAAAATGAAGTGTATCTTTAGGAGTACTTGTAATTAATGTGTACAGTACATTACCCATCCTGACAACCTGGCCCTCAATTTAAAGCTTGTGGAAGTGACATCCAAGTGGGAGAATAAATACACTAGTACACCACAGAGTATCTGTATAAGAAAATCATTCAGAGCACACTGTGCTGCCAATCACAGTGTAAGGTGCGACATTTTGCGTGTGTGGAGAGCTCGTTAGAGGATAGAGGATGCTTGCATTGAAGAGCTGGGAATCGTGTTATGACCTGCATTATCTGAATTAGGCCCACAGAATTATACCTACGGAGGAGCGGCTTTTATGGAGGAACTTTGAATGTCTTTGAACTTCAGAGTTGGTTTAACGTTGGAACAGAGCAGATGTTAGCTAGCTAGCTAACAACCTTGTTTGTGCAGTGCAGTGCAGCACTAGAATTAAAAACAGGTCTTACCTTTTTGTCGTTAATAAATCCAATGTGAAACGTGGAGACTATAGTCTCCTTAACTAGCATTGAAAAAGTTCATCCATTCTTCTCAAATTAAACATATCTCCCTAATTTCTGAATCATGCTTGTAACGTTGTCAGTAGGATACAGTAACCTATGCTTCAGAGGGGAGGAGCAGGTAGTTTCCACACGCACACTCACTGTCAAAGGTTTCCATTCCAGCTGGAAGGCAGAAACTGGAATACGTTTCTAGAGTGCGCTTTCCCAGCTAACAAAATTACGTTCCAGGATGTCACCAAAGTTATTTTAGTCCCTACATAAGTCATGATAACGTTATTGTGAAACGTTCCTTCTACGTAGCTGTGGTGTCCGCTTATGTCCCAAGTCTTTTCAGGACGTATAAATGTGGGGAATTTTAAACCGTTAAATATGTGTATTTTTAAGTCAACCTCATAATGTTGCTAAACGTCAGAAAGTACGTTGAGAGCCTCATAAAATGCAGTTTCTGGTAACCACTGGGAACGTAACTTTCGTACGTAACAGTGTGATGGGGACAAGGACATTCCGGCTGGCCAAACCCTCCCCTAACCCGGACAATTGTGCATCACCTCATGGGTCTCCCGGTCGTGGCTGGCTGCGACACAGACAGGTATCGAACCAGCATCTGTAGCAACGCAGCTGCGATGCAGTGTCTTAGACCACTGCACCACTCGGGAGGACCCTTAAGACATGTCATTTAATCTACCCTGAACATATACACAGTATCCTGTCGGTAGGTGTCCACTGACGAAATATGCAAAATGCCTGAAAATAAGTTATTTTTTTACTTAAACTGTATCACAATAGATTCGTGAACAAAATCACAGCAAAAAGCTCACAAAATAACAAGTCAGTAAAAACATGAACACTGCACTCCAATCAAGAACTGTAAAACTGCTTAAAGCTAAAAGTGAATAACTATGTTATGTTTATTCAGGTGCTGCTGCTCCATCCTCATCCACAGTCTCTTCCTCGACCCGCTCCTGGAAGTCAAAATAACACAAACTGGTCATTATTTTCCTTAAACAAAGATTCAAAATGATCAAAATGCCTGTTTAACGTCGACTCCCTACTACATTCCTTTTTTACTAGCACAATCATTTAGCTATATTGACCAACTGGATTAAAGTGAAGTAAAAAGGCCATTATCCTCTATGGCCTACATAACTTGGTTCAGAGCAGTCCTGAACTCTGTACGGATCATCTCCAGTTCCACCATTATCCTCTATGGCCTCCATAACTTGGTTCAGAGCAGTCCTGAACTCTGTACGGATCATCTCCAGTTCCACCATTATCCTCTATGGCCTCCATAACTTGGTTCAGAGCAGTCCTGAACTCTGTACGGATCATCTCCAGTTCCACCATTATCCTCTATGGCCTCCATAACTTGGTTCAGAACAGTCCTGGACTCTGTACGGATCATCTCCAGTTCCACCATTATCCTCTATGGCCTCCATAACTTGGTTCAGAGCAGTCCTGAACTCTGTACGGATCATCTCCAGTTCCACCATTATCCTCTAAGGCCTCCATAACTTGGTTCAGAGCAGTCCTGAACTCTGTACGGATCATCTCCAGTTCCACCATTATCCTCTATGGCCTCCCTAACTTGGTTCAGAGCAGTCCTGGACTCTGTACGGATCATCTCCAGTTTCACCATTATCCTCTATGGCCTCCATAACTTGGTTCAGAGCAGTCCTGAACTCTGTACGGATCATCTCCAGTTTCACCATTATCCTCTATGGCCTCCATAACTTGGTTCAGAGCAGTCCTGAACTCTGTACGGATCATCTCCAGTTCCACGATTATCCTCTATGGCCTCCATAACTTGGTTCAGAGCAGTCCTGAACTCTGTACGGATCATCTCCAGTTCCACCATTATCCTCTATGGCCTCCATAACTTGGTTCAGAGCAGTCCTGGACTCTGTACGGATCATCTCCAGTTTCACCATTATCCTCTATGGCCTCCATAACTTGGTTCAGAGCAGTCCTGAACTCTGTACGGATCATCTCCAGTTTCACCATTATCCTCTATGGCCTCCATAACTTGGTTCAGAGCAGTCCTGAACTCTGTACGGATCATCTCCAGTTCCACGATTATCCTCTATGGCCTCCATAACTTGGTTCAGAGCAGTCCTGAACTCTGTACGGATCATCTCCAGTTCCACCATTATCCTCTATGGCCTACATAACTTGGTTCAGAGCAGTCCTGAACTCTGTACGGATCATCTCCAGTTCCACCATTATCCTCTATGGCCTCCATAACTTGGTTCAGAGCAGTCCTGAACTCTGTACGGATCATCTCCAGTTTCACCATTATCCTCTATGGCCTCCATAACTTGGTTCAGAGCAGTCCTGAACTCTGTACGGATCATCTCCAGTTTCACCATTATCCTCTATGGCCTCCATAACTTGGTTCAGAACAGTCCTGGACTCTGTACGGATCATCTCCAGTTCCACCATTATCCTCTATGGCCTCCATAACTTGGTTCAGAGCAGTCCTGAACTCTGTACGGATCATCTCCAGTTCCACCATTATCCTCTAAGGCCTCCATAACTTGGTTCAGAGCAGTCCTGAACTCTGTACGGATCATCTCCAGTTCCACCATTATCCTCTATGGCCTCCCTAACTTGGTTCAGAGCAGTCCTGGACTCTGTACGGATCATCTCCAGTTTCACCATTATCCTCTATGGCCTCCATAACTTGGTTCAGAGCAGTCCTGAACTCTGTACGGATCATCTCCAGTTTCACCATTATCCTCTATGGCCTCCATAACTTGGTTCAGAGCAGTCCTGAACTCTGTACGGATCATCTCCAGTTCCACGATTATCCTCTATGGCCTCCATAACTTGGTTCAGAGCAGTCCTGAACTCTGTACGGATCATCTCCAGTTCCACCATTATCCTCTATGGCCTCCATAACTTGGTTCAGAGCAGTCCTGGACTCTGTACGGATCATCTCCAGTTTCACCATTATCCTCTATGGCCTCCATAACTTGGTTCAGAGCAGTCCTGAACTCTGTACGGATCATCTCCAGTTTCACCATTATCCTCTATGGCCTCCATAACTTGGTTCAGAGCAGTCCTGAACTCTGTACGGATCATCTCCAGTTCCACGATTATCCTCTATGGCCTCCATAACTTGGTTCAGAGCAGTCCTGAACTCTGTACGGATCATCTCCAGTTCCACCATTATCCTCTATGGCCTCCATAACTTGGTTCAGAGCAGTCCTGAACTCTGTACGGATCATCTCCAGTTCCACCATTATCCTCTATGGCCTCCATAACTTGGTTCAGAGCAGTCCTGAACTCTGTACGGATCATCTCCAGTTTCACCATTATCCTCTATGGCCTCCATAACTTGGTTCAGAGCAGTCCTGAACTCTGTACTGATCATCTCCAGTTTCACCATTATCCTCATCTCCACTGCTTGTAGATCTGCAAAATAATAAAGACTCAACAGTTTTCCTGCAAGTAGTGTGACAATACAAGCCATGAGTACCAGGCAGGGCATGTATCAAGGCCATGTGAAATACCTCAATCAAAATATCCACCCTTCATATACATTAGTAGTATTGATAACCATGCATCTGCTGACAGCCAAACAATTTGGAATTGATGTTGACAATACAAGAGAAGCAACATGTTGTAACATATAGGCACATATAACTTGTGTGTGAAACATTGTATTGTATTCTTATGATTGGTAGGGGGTTATTATGTCTGAGTGAATGGGCTGCTTCTACTTTAACATCATGCTGTGTGACTTGTCTTTCTGTCGCCCTATGCGTTTTACATAAAGTCTCCTACATGGAGTGTCTGCTTCTCTGTCGGCTTCTCTGTCTGCTTCTCTGTCTGCTTATCGGTCAGGTCATCTGCTTCTCTGTCTGCTTATCGGTCAGGCCGTCTGCTTCTCTGTCTGCTTCTCTGTCAGGCCGTCTGCTTCTCTGTCTGCTTATCTGTCAGACCGTCTGCTTCTCTGTCAGCTTATCGGAACTACAGAGTTGGTTTAACGTTGGAACGAGCTAATGTTAGCTAGCTAGCTAACAACCTTGTTTGTAAAGTGCAGTGCAGCACTATAATTAAAAACAGGTCGTACCTTTTTGTCGTTAATAAATCCAATGTGAAACGTGGTGACTATAGTATCCTTAACTAGCATTGAAAAAGTTCATCCATTCTTCTCAAATTAAACATATCTCCCTAATTTCTGAATCATGCTTGTAACGTTGTCAGTAGGATACAGTAACCTATGCTTCAGAGGAGAGGAGCAGGTAGTTTCCACACGCACACCCACTGGCAAGGATTTCCATTCCAGCTGGCAGGCAGAAACTGGAATACGTTTCTAGAGTGAGCTTTGTTGCGATTTTTGTGGGACTGGAGAAAAATACCCGGAAAGGAAAATAAGCATGGAGATGATTCCATGCTTTTAAAATAACTGTGCTGTTCCTAAAAAGTATAGATCTTTCCCTGAACCGGTTCCAATCCTAGAGAAATTATGTGGGCTAATAAACTATAAAGGGAAATAAATTGCTACAGTTTACACTTTTTTTTTAGTAATTAAATGAAATGTTGTAATCTGATCTCGGAATGCACGGACCGTTAGTAGTGGGGGAACAGGAAGTTCCGGGCAGGCGGGCACCATTCTTCACAATAAAGAAAGCATCTGAACTGTGCAGTCAAGAAGATAACCTTTGTGTCCGTTTCTATTTATTACTAGAGGTATGTAATAGCACGTTTAAACTTTCTAATGTCGAAAGAACATACCATGATAGGTAACAAATCCGTTAAGGTATTATCACGTTTGTTAAAGGTTTGATGTGTTATTTTTGTGTCAAACCGAGTGAGTGAAAGAACGTGATAAAAACTATTTTACAAGTCACATAGCTAGAGATGTTGGGTTTGTCTAAGTGAATGTACATTATTTTCTCATGTTAGTTTAGTAAATAATCAATTTATTTGAGATTTTGAGTTCGTTTTGCATGTTATTGGTTTTGTGTAAAATTCCCAAGCTGGTAAAATGGCGGCTACTCTCGGTCAGCGTCAACGGACTTCAGTGAGGACAGTGCGGGTGCATCAGAGACAATTTCACGGTCGCACTACTGTTTTGAAGATGAATGTAATGATTATCAGTTTTCTACATGTGTACTAATATTCAGACACATTCTGTTGTTTCTGTCTTTATCAATAAATGTTGCTATGGTGTGAACAGGAAATACAATTGGTTTTTGATTGAAGTAATACAGTGAAGACAAGGTTCTTCAGGAAATTAGCACACAGTGCTGTCTAAAACAAACTGTAACCTTGTACTAAATGGTTTTTGAGTCATTTATGCGTTTATCTACTATAGGTTAGGGATTAGCTCAAAAGTATTGTGGAGCTCCTGCACCTTAATATAAACAGTACCAGCACCCAAAATGAGTATTAGCACTGTAATGATGTCATGTCATAGGATTGTGAGGACAGGGAAAGAGTTAAGAGATGAGTGGTTTGGGGCCATAAAGTCTACATTCCTTATGTCAAGGTAGATTAGAGATGTTTAGAATAGCATGAGTGATGGGCAGGATAGTGACTTGGGGTAAAAAGTGATGAACATCAAAGACAGGGAGTTCCCATGGAGACTTGCCAGATGTATGCCAGCAGAAGGGTAATGAAGGCTATATAAGGTAGAGTGTCTTCTTTGTTAGTTAGTTCGTAGCATCAAGGGCAAAGCTCTGGTCATTGCTGTCACGAACCCGGTACCGATCATTAAATAATTGTATTAACTTTCTACAAAGTGTCTCAGTATAGCCTTGCATCCTTGATTCTTTGAACACCCGAGAAACTCATCATAACAAGCACCTATTTCAGTCCAAGACAAGCACTGAATTAGATAATTGAACAAGAAAAAATTTAAAATATTTTTAGAGAATAAAGAAAGTGCAAGAACTGTCAAGACAATAACTTTTCCTATCTGTTTCTCTATATTACTACAGGCCGATTCAGATAAGTCTGAGGCCGGTAACATCAACAGTGAGGACAAAACCCAGCCTGCCTCTCTCCTTCCACACTGAGTCCAAACCTACAGTCACTGGGTCCTGATTGTGACAGTGGAGCCCAGTTTGCTAAGCAGGATCCAGAGATGGCATCAGTGAAGCTGGAAGACTGCAGTCAAACACTGGAGCTGAATGTCAACATTAAAGATGAAGAAGAGGAGAAGAAGATTGGGAAATCTGTTTCTCACGGTAAGAGCAGGTTCTATCTAACTAAGTTTGTTGGACATGATTTGGAAAGGCACACACCTGTCTATATACAGTGCATTCGGAAAGTATTCAGACCCCTTGACTTTTTCAACATTTTGTTACTTTACAGCCTTATTGTAAAATTGATTAAATTGTTTTTTTCCCTCATCAATCTACACACAATACCCCATAATGACAAAGCAAAAACGTGTTTTTATCAGTTGTTGCAAAAACAACAACAACTGAACAATCACATTTACATAAGTATTCAGACCCTTTACTCAGTACTTTGTTTAAGCACCTTTGGCAGTGATTACAGCCAAAGTCTTAATGTGTATGACGCTATAACCTTGGTACACCTGTATTTGGGGAGTTTCTCCCATTCTTCTCTGCAAATCCTCTCAAGCTCTGTCAGGTTGGATGGGGCGTGTCGCTGCACAGCTATTTTCAGGTCTCCAGAGATGTTCGATTGGGTTTAAGTCCCGGCTCTGGCTGGGCCACTCAAGGACATTCAGAGACTTGTCCCGAAGCCACTCCTGCGTTGTCTTGGCTGTGTGCTTAGGGTCGTTGTCCTGTTGGAAGGTGAACATTCGCCACGGTCTTGAGGTCCTGAACGCACTGGAGCAGGTTTTCATCAAGGATCTCTCTGTACTTTGCTCCAATCATCTTTCCCTCGATCCTGATCAGGCTCCCAGTCCCTGCCGCTGAACAACATCCCCGCAGCATGATGCTTCCACCACCATGCTTCACCATAAGGATGGTGCCAGGTTTCCTCCAGACGTGATGCTTGTCATTCAGGCCAAGAAGTTCAATCTTGGTTTCATCAGACCAGAGAATCTTGTTTCTCATGGTCCGAGTCCTTTAGGTGCCTTTTGGCAAACTCCAAGCGGGCTGTCATGTGCCTTTTACTGAGGAGTGGCTTCCGTCTGGCCACTCTACCATAAAGGCCTGATTGGTGGAGTGCTGAAGAGATGGTTTTCCTTTTTTAAGGTTCTCACATTTCCATAGAGGAACTCTGGAGCTCTGTCAGAGTGACCATCATGTTCTTGGTCACCTATATAGACAGTTGTGTGACTTTCCAAATCATCTCCAATCAATTGAATTTACCACAGTTGGACTGCAATTAAGTTCTAGAAACATCTCAAGGATGATCAATGGAAACAGGATCCACCTGAGCTCAATTTCAAGTCTCATAGCAAAGGGTCTGAATACTTATGTAAACAAGGTATTTCTGCTGTTTTTATTTTTAATACATTTGCAAAAATGTCTAAGAACCTGTTTTCACTTTGTCATTATGAGGTATTGTGTGTAGATTGATGAGGATTTATTTTATTTTATTCATTTCAGAAGAAGGCTGTAACGTAACAAATTCTGGAAAAAATCAAGGGGTCTGAGTACTTTCTTAATGCACTGTACATATCCAAAAGTGGACCTAGAAGTTTGTCCTTAAATATCTATTGGGAGCCCATCTGGACCTTCCGCTTAACCTCCCTTCATATCGAAAATAGCATCAGATATTTCAACACCATCCAATTCCTTTTCCAGATCCAATTTAGTGTCTTCTGAAATAGAGGGAAAATCAAGACCTGACTAGTTCAGTTCTCAGGAGATTCAGAGTTGTAAAGTGTGTTGTAGTAGGAAGCAAATGTTTGGTTTATTTCTACAGGATCCATTTATAATTGTCCTTGTAAATTATGAATTGCATTAAAGGATTAATTTAGCTTCTTAATGTGCCAGGCCAGCAATTTACCAGGTTTTTCACCTTGATCATAGAAGGACTGTTTCAGCCTAGTTAAGCTGTTTGCAGCCTTTGAGGTGGGAAGTTCATCATACTGAGCTTTAAGACCAAATCATTCCTTGTTTACTTCTACTGAGTTATCCAAAAAAGCTTTCCTCTTTACGTGATTAGAGACAGGAATTGTGACTTGAATTGCTCTCCGGAACAGGGTGGCATTGAAAGGAGTGATAACGGGGTTAGGTTTAAGTGTTGAGGATGAGCAGTTGAAATTGAAGATTCCAGGTGTCTGTGACGCCCTCCGTTTGGTGAGACGTAGATCTGGTGTAGAGCGTGGGGAAACAGAGAATACATTATCTGTCATGCTGGATTTTGATGCATAGTCTCTGCCAGATAAGGTCAAGGTAGGAAGTGTCAGTTATCCTGTGAGCGCTTTTGTTTCGTAAATACTACAGTGTTTTAGGGGTGAAGTTTATGGGCCTGTTGCAGCAGTGTGTAGGCGTGAGATGCCTAGATGTGACAAGTCTGCAGGAGGGCATGAGATGAAGAAATGTGTGGTATCGTTGGAGAAAGTTCTGTGTGTTAGTTGTGGGGGTGCTAACGGGCTGGAGATCTGAGGTGTCAGGTGAGAGAAAGGCAGATTGAGGTTGCCAGGGTTACAGTAGTACAGAAAGTGTTGTATACCGAAGCAGTGAAGAGAGTGGTAGAGGAAGATGGGTACAGGGTGAGGGATCTTGAGAGGATTCCTGTGAGTAGGCAGAGACCAAGAGAGAGTGAATATTGCTTCAGTAAGGTGGGCTTTTTAGCATTTATAGCAATGGTTGTCAATTGTACTGCAGAAATGGATCAAAAGTCCCAGAAAATAGAGGCTATGGTGGCAGCGGCAGAGAAGTACTTGGGATTGCGAGGATTTACTGCAGAACAGCTGCAGGGGGTGTTGAGTGGTAGTGGTCTGGTGTAGGACTAGATGGTGTTAAATAGTGGAATGGGGTGGTTGGTTTTTGTCGTGGAAAATTGCCACGAAGGGACTCAAAGTCAAACTTAAATTAATAATTATTTTTTATCAGCAAGCTGGAGAGGTTCCAACAAACTTAAAAGCACCATAGTACACGTCGGTCGGGAGTTCTGCCGGGGCAGTCCCGTTAGTTGTCCTATATACTGCTTACACAGACAAGTTATATTTGCATGATTTAGCTTATTAATAATTAATTCATCATTAACATTTGGTTCCTGCATGTGACCGACCAATACCTCACAAGGCTTCTTCTCTCCAAGCTGAGACCTTGAAACTGAGATATCCCTTTTGGTTCCCAGAACAATGTTGAGGGCGTACTGCCAATTGGTCTGAGGAGGTCAGTCACCTGCACGAACCAAGAACATTTTCCCTCACATTTTTTAGAGTGGGCTAATACTTGGCAGGGCAATTTTGTATTAATTACCGTTTCAATGAATTTAATGTATATACAGTGGGGGAAAAAAAGTATTTGGTCAGCCACCAATTGTGCAAGTTCTCCCACTTAAAAAGATGAGAGAGGCCTGTAATTTTCATCATAGGTACACGTCAACTATGACAGACAAAATGAGGAAAAAAATTCCAGAAAATCACATTGTAGGATTTTTAATGAATTTATTTGCAAATTATGGTGGAAAATAAGTATTTGGTCACCTACAAACAAGCAAGATTTCTGGCTCTCACAGACCTGTAACTTCTTCTTTAAGAGGCTCCTCTGTCCTCCACTCGTTACCTGTATTAATGGCACCTGTTTGAACTTGTTATCAGTATAAAAGACACCTGTCCACAACCTCAAACAGTCACACTCCAAACTCCACTATGGCCAAGACCAAAGAGCTGTCAAAGGACACCAGAAACAAAATTGTAGACCTGCACCAGGCTGGGAAGACTGAATCTGCAATAGGTAAGTAGCTTGGTTTGAAGAAATCAATTGTGGGAGCAATTATTAGGAAATGGAAGACATACAAGACCACTGATAACCTCCCTCGATCTGGGGCTCTACGCAAGATCTCACACTGTGGGGTCAAAATGATCACAAGAACAGTGAGCAAAAATCCCAGAACCACACGGGGGGACCTAGTGAATGACCTGCAGAGAGCTGGGACCAAAGTAACAAAGCCTACCATCAGTAACACACTACGCTGCCAGGGACTCAAATCCTGCAGTGCAAGACGTGTCCCCCTGCTTAAGCCAGTACATGTCCAGACCCATCTGAAGTTTGCTAGAGTGCATTTGGATGATCCAGAAGAGGATTGGGAGAATGTCAGATGAAACCAAAATATAACTTTTTGGTAAAAACTCAACTCGTCGTGTTTGGAGGACAAAGAATGCTGAGTTGCATCCAAAGAACACCATACCTACTGTGAAGCATGGGGGTGGAAACATCATGCTTTGGGGCTGTTTTTCTGCAAAGGGACCAGGACGACTGATCCGTGTAAAGGAAAGAATGAATGGGGCCATGTATCGTGAGATTTTGAGTGAAAACCTCCTTCCATCAGCAAGGGCATTGAAGATGAAACGTGGCTGGGTCTTTCAGCATGACAATGATCCCAAACACACCGCCCGGGCAACGAAGGAGTGGCTTCGTAAGAAGCATTTCAAGGTCCTCGAGTGGCCTAGCCAGTCTCCAGATCTCAACCCCATAGAAAATCTTTGGCGGGAGTTGAAAGTCCGTATTGCCCAGCGACAGCCCCAAAACATCCCTGCTCTAGAGGAGATCTGCATGGAGGAATGGGCCAAAATACCAGCAACAGTGTGTGAAAACCTTGTGAAGACTTACAGAAAACGTTTGACCTGTGTCATTGATAACAAAGGATATATAACAAAGTATTGAGAAACTTTTGTTATTGACCAAATACTTATTTTCCACCATAATTTGCAAATAAATTCATTAAAAATCCTACAATGTGATTTTCTGGATTTTTTTTCTCATTTTCTCTGTCATAGTTGACGTGTACATATGATGAAAATTACAGGCCTCTCTCATATTTTTAAGTGGGAGAACTTGCACAATTGGTGGCTGACTAAATACTTTTTTTCCCCACTGTAGGCTGTGAATGGCCTCACACACCAGTACAGTAGGTGGCAGTGTATGCACCTAAAAGTTGAATGCGCTCCGCCAACCAAATCCCGAAGAAGAAGGATGGAGAATGTGAAAAAGGAGCAAAGTTCATCTTTATTATTGATGTTTGATGAAGAGTATCTACCACCCTATGTAAAGCTGGGATATATAATATACCCCATAAGAGAGTTTGTGTAAAACCTGATGCAATGCAAGAAATGTAAAAAGTTTGGCCACATGTCAAGTGTTTGCAGACGGAAGGAATATGTTATTGAAGAGCATGTGAATGTAAAATGTAACTGTGGTGGGGGTCATATTCCTGAATTCCCAGAGTGCCCTGTTAGGGTGAAAGAGGTTGAGGTGTCAAGGATCAGGGCTGTACAGCAAATCTCCTATGTGGAGGCGGTGAAGAGAGTTATAGGGGCAAGAGGCCACAGTTCTGAAGAAGATATGGCGGTGGATGCACTGCAACCAGTTGCAAATGTTGTACGTCAATCAAGTGATCTGGATACACTTATTTTGAAGGTGGATTTTTTTGTATTTACAGCCACAGTTATTAATTGATAATTAGTAATTAATTGATAGTTTGTATGATTTAAAAAATATATACTGTATACACTGAACAAACATATAAACGCAACATGTAAAGTGTTGGTCCCATGTTTCATGAGGTGAAATAAAAGATCCCAGAAATGTTCCAGACACAAACTTATTTCTAAAATGTTGTGCACAAATTTGTTTACATCCCTGTTAGTGAGCATTTCTCCTTTGCCAAGAAAATCCATCCACTTGACAGGTGTGGCATATCAAGAAGCTGATTAAATAGCATGATCATCATTACACAGGTGCACCTTGTGCTGGGGACAAAAGTAGCTGAGGAGGTGCTTGGCAGCATCTAATGGGGATCCCTAACAAATACAAAAATGCCACTCTAAAATGTGCAGGTTTTTCACACAACACAATGCCACAGATGTCTCAAGTTTTGAGGGAGCATGCAATTGGCATGCTGACTGCAGGAATGTCCACCAGAGCTGTTGCCAGAGAATGTTAGGTTAATTTCTCTACCATTAGCTGCCTCCAATGTTGTTTTAGAGAATCTTGCATTATGCCCAACCCGCCTCACAACTGCTGACCACCGTGTATGGCGTTGTGTGGGCGTGCGGTTTGCTGATGTCAATGTTGTGGACAGAGTGCCGGATGGTGGTATCGGGGTTATGGCATGGCATAAGCTACAGACAACTAACACAATTGCATTTTATCGATGGCAGTTTGAATGCACAGAGATGCCATGACAAGATCCTGAGGCCCATTGTCCTGCCATTCATCCACCTCCATCACCTCGTGTTTTAGCATGATAATGCATGGCCCCATGTCGCAAGGATCTGTACACAATTGAACATGCTGAAAATGTTCCAATTCGGCCATGGCCTGCATATTCACCAGACATGTCACCCTTTGAGCATGTTTGGGATGGTCTGGATTGACGTGTACCACAGCTTGTTCCAGTTCCCCCCAATATCCAGGAATTTTGCACAGCCATGAGGAGTGGGACAACATTCCACAGGCCACAATCAACAGCCTGATTAACTTTATGCAAAGGAGAAGTGTCCCGGAGGAGGCAGCGGCAGCTACCCACTTCTCCAGTGCTTCATTTGTAAATTGGGCGGTGCCGGAACCAAAAGTGAGCCCGAGAGGGGGGTGACCTGGGGGGCTCTGAGGTACCAGAACGGATAAAAACAAACAACCTTTATAACAAAGCATTGCATGCATTATCATGGCTTTCGCGTACGGGCATAGAGCAGTGGTGTGGAGCCACTTGCAGAAGTTACACACATGGAATATATTTTTTGTAGCCTAGAGTCTGGGGAAAAATGTGTTATTTTTATAAATGGATTTCATGCAGTTCTACATAATTTTAGATGACTGGAGACTTTTCCAGAATCTTTTTTAATACCTCACAAATGACCAAAATGGCTACTTTGACACTGAGAATCTGAGATCAATAAAAACGACCTTGTCTTGAATCCATCAATAGCCGAGGCCCCTAAGTGTGCAGAGAAACACATTGTGCAATATGAGGAGGAAGATATAGTCCTAAAAAAGCTTTCCAGTTTCACTGACTCACCCAATGATGTGCAGCTCACTCACCCGCCAAAAGCTTATCTCTCTCTTGCTTTACTTTTTTAAACAATGCTGTTCGTTCAATAGGCCTATTTAGAAGTTGATAACTTGGTAACATACAGACATTAGTATTTTATTTTCAGCAGGATCCATTTGCTTTACAACCTGTGTTTTCCAGCGATTGTATTAGAAATATTTGCGAAAGGCCTGTTTTGGCTGCATGCTGTTAACTGACAGATTTGCCACACGTTAGGCATGCCTTGTGATTTGGCTACACACAATCCACAGCTAGGCTATTTTTTAAAATTAGCTATGGATCCTCTGTGGCGAAATTCTAGTCTTACTCCTGGTGTAGTATTGGGAATTATTTAATTTCTTTCTGAACAGACTGCAGAGTGCTGCAGCACCTCAGCACACTTCCCTCAGCTATTATTCTATTAGGAGATAAATGATGAAGTGCAATGCTGGAGAGAAGAGAGTTGCCGGCTTATGTCTATAACAGCACAGAGAGGGAGAGAGATCATAGAAAGTGAATGTCATTGTATTTCTGTGAGAGATACAGGCGTGCTTCTCTCTCTCACCACAGCAATGGCCACGCCTTGGTCTAGGCTACAATGTTGCGCAAACCATAAACCTGGGACGGCCCAACATTAACCAATTCTTAGAATATCATGCACGTTTTCACATTATGTTTTTTTAGGGGGCATGACAATTACAGAGGAATCTAAATGTAATTACTCTGATTGCTTTTATTAGGATTTTTACATTGCAAACAGTGGAAATTATTTTTCTTGCCACAAGAGGTAGGCTACCTGATTCTGGCAAATGGGTTCCGGAACCATAGACTACAAAACTGAGAGGTACCGGAGGATCCAGTTCAAATTAAGCACCGCCCTTCTCATATAATGGGGTAGGGCCATCCCAAGGATCCCTGAACGCACGGACGGTTGCACCAATGATTTTTTATAACTAAACCAAGATAGACCACAGCTGGTCGTTTCCAAAGGGAACAGATGAGTCATAGTGGGCAGAGCCAAGCACGAGCTAGCGAGATCCTATTGGCGTGTTCTAGCAAACATCTGCATATTTCTGTTAGGGAACGCCTCCTCTGTGAAGCGCTCGTGTGCAATAACTCAGTTCGCCTTTGCGTTCCTTCAAAATTACGTGATTTTAAGAAACATTTGCAACAAAGGGAACACTAAAATAGCACATCCTAGATCTGAATGAATGAAATAATCTTATTAAATACTTTTTTCTTTACATAGTTGAATGTGCTGACAACAAAATAACACAAAAATGGGGAACGGGCGGGCTAGTCCATAGCATCAATGCCTTCCTCTTGCAGGAACTGCTGACACACTCCAGCCACATGAGGTCTAGCATTGTCTTGCATTAGGAGGAACCCAGGGCCAACCGCACCAGCATATGGTCTCACAAGGGGTTTGAGGATCTCATCTCGGTACCTAATGGAAGTCAGGCTACCTCTGGCGAGCACATGGAGGGCTGTGCGGCCCCCCAAAGAAATGCCGCCCCACACCATGACTGACCCACCGCCAAACCGGTCATGCTGGAGGATGTTGCAGGCAGCAGAACGTTCTCCACAGCGTCTCCAGACACTGTCACGTCTGTCACATGTGCTCAGTGTGAACCTGCTTTCATCTGTGAGGAGCACAGGGCGCCAGTGGCGAATTTGCCAATCTTGGTGTTCTCTGGCAAATGCCAAACATCCTGCACGGTGTTGGGCTGTAAGCACAACCCCCACCTGTGGACGTCGGGCCCTCATACCACCCTCATGGAGTCTGTTTCTGACCGTTTGAGCAGACACATGCACATTTGTGGCCTGCTGGAGGTCATTTTGCAGGGCTCTGGCAGTGCTCCTCCTGCTCCTCCTTGCACAAAGGCGGAGGTAGCAGTCCTGCTGCTGGGTTGTTGCCCTCCTACGGCCTCCTCCACGTCTCCTGATGTACTGGCCTGTCTCCTGGTAGCGCCTCCATGCTCTGGACACTACGCTGACAGACATAGCAAACCTTCTTGCCACAGCTCGCATTGATGTGCCATCCTGGATGAGCTGCACTACCTGAGCCACTTGTGTGGGTTGTAGACTCCGTCTCATGCTACCACTAGAGTGAAAGCACCACCAGCATTCAAAAGTGACCAAAACATCAGCCAGGAAGCATAGGAACTGAGAAGTGGTATGTGGTCACCACCTGCAAAACCAGTCATTTTATTGGGGGTGTCTTGCTAATTGCCTATAATTTCCACCTGTTGTTTATTCCATTTGCACAACAGCATGTGAAATGTATTGTCAATCAGTGTTGCTTCCTAAGTGGACAGTTTGATTTCACAGAAGTGTGATTGACTTGGAGTTACATTGTGTTGTTTAAGTGTTCCCTTTATTCTTTTGAGCAGTGTAGTAAAAATAAAGAAAAACCCTGGATTGATAGGTGTTCTAAAACTTTTAAATGGTACTGTATGTGAATTTGGGAAAATCTGCTATAGGTTAAGTACCGGCACCTCAAATATCTAGTGCTTGAGCTCATGTTCCTCTTATAGAATATTAGCTCAACAGTATTGTGGAGCTCCTGCACCTAAATATAAACAGTACCGGCACCTATTTCAGTCCAAGTCAAGCACTGAATTAGATAATTTAACAAGAAGAAATATAATATATTTTTAGAGAATAAAGAAAGTGCCAGAATTGTGAAGACAATAACTTTATGTGTCTGTTTCTCATTGTTACTACAGGACAACTAGAATTAAATCTGAGGCCGGTAACATCAATAGTGAGAACAAACCCAGCCTGCCTCTCTCCTTCCACACTGAGTCCAAACCTACAGTCACTGGGTCCTGATTGCGACAGTGGAGCCCAGTTTGCACCGCAGGATCTAGAGATGGCATCAGTGAAGCTGGAAGACTGCAGTCAAACACTGGAGTTGAATGTCAACATTAAAGATGAAGAAGAGGAGGAGAAGATTGGGAAATCTGTTTCTCATGGTAAGAGCAGGTTCTATCTAACTAAGTTTGTGTTATTCATTCCAACTTCTCACTGAAAGTTGCAGTTGAACTGTTTCATGATGATCAGTTTGTATGAAAAGGTAGATGTTATTTTGTGCTACTGAGACTTGCATGGTTTGACACCAGTATTGTCAGCATGTGTTTTATTCACTGGGCTATCTGGAGTGCTCAGAGAGTAGACTAAAGAAGTGAAGTAGACAAACTGCCAGTGTTTTAAAGTCTATTAAATTAGTCTGTGTAGTTACTAACCCTTGTGATAGTGAGTGGAGGATGATATGGCTTCTACATCTGCATTGCTTGCTCTTTGGGGTTTTAGGCTGGGTTTCTATAAAGCACTTTGTGACAACTTCTGATGTAAAAAGGGCTTCATAAAATACATTTGATTGACATGTATATCACACCAACTGACTGGTTATTCTGATGTTGTTCACACAGGAGACCATGTTGAGACATTCTCTACATCCAGTGAGCAACAGCAGGAAGATCACAGAGCTAAGAGGTCTCACCATTGCTCACATTGTGAGGAGAGTTTCTCAATTCTATCAAAGTTAGAACTACACCTACAAATACACACAGGAGAGAATATGTATTCCTGTACTGACTGTGCGAAGAATTTCACAACATCAAAGGCTCTGACAATTCATCAGAAAGTTCACACAGGAGAGAAGTCTTACTCCTGCTCGGACTGTGGAAAGAGTTTCTCTCAACTGGGCCACTTAAAAACACATGAACGTATACATACAGGAGAGAAGCCTTACTCCTGCTCTGACTGTGTAAAATGCTTCAAAACATCAACTGAGCTAAAGGTTCATCAGAGAACACACACAGGAGAGAAGCCTTATTCCTGCTCTGACTGTGTAAAGTGCTTCAGAACATCAACTGAGCTAAAAGTTCATCAGAGAACACACACAGGAGAGAAGCCTTATTCCTGCTCTGACTGTGTAAAGTGCTTCAAAACATCAACTGAGCTAAAACTTCATCGGAGAACACACACAGGAGAGAAGCCTTACTCCTGCTCTGACTGTTTAAAATGCTTCACAACATCAAATGAGCTAAAAGTTCATCAGAGAACACACACAGGAGAGAAGCCTTACTCCTGCCCTGACTGTGGGAAGAGTTTCTCTCGACTGGGCCAATTAAAACAACATGAACGTATACATACAGGAGAGAAGCCTTACTCCTGCCCTGACTGCGGGGCAAGTTTCTCCCAACTGGGCAACTTAAAAATACATGAACGTATACACACAGGAGAGAAGCCTTATTCCTGCTCTGACTGTTTAAAATGCTTCACAACATCAAATGAGCTAAAAGTTCATCAGAGAACACACACAGGAGAGAAGCCTTACTCCTGCCCTGACTGTGGGAAGAGTTTCTCTCGACTGGGCCACTTAAAACAACATGAACTTATACATACAGGAGAGAAGCCTTACTCCTGCTCTGACTGTGTCAAATGCTTTACTACATCAACTGAGCTAAAAGTTCATCAGAGAACACACACAGGAGAGAAGCCTTACTCCTGCCCTGACTGTGGGAAGAGTTTCTCTCGACTGGGCCACTTAAAACAACATGAACGTATACATACAGGAGAGAAGCCTTACTCCTGCCCTGACTGCGGGGCAAGTTTCTCCCAACTGGGCAACTTAAAACAACATGAACGTATACATACAGGAGAGAAGCCTTACTCCTGCTCTGACTGTGTCAAATGCTTTACTACATCAACTGAGCTAAAAGTTCATCAGAGAACACACACAGGAGAGAAGCCTTACTCCTGCCTTGACTGTGTAAAGTGCTTCAAAACATCAACTGAGCTAAAAATTCATCAAAGAATACACACAGGAGAGAAGCCTTACTCCTGCTCTGACTGTGTAAAGTGCTTCAAAACATCAACTGAGCTAAAAGGTCATCAGAGAACACACACAGGAGAGAAGCCTTACTCCTGCTCTGACTGTGGGATGAATTTCTCTCAAATGGGCCATTTAAAAAGACACCAAGGTAAACATAAAGGAGAGAAGCCTTACCACTGATCTAAAAACAACAGCTAAGCTAAAAGGCCATCAGAGAACACCCACAGGAGAGAAGCCTTACTACTGCTCTTAATGCGGCAAGAAATTCTCCTGATTGGGCAACGTAAAAACACACCAACGGTTACACACTGGAGAGAAGACTTATCACTGCACTGACTGTGAGATGAGATTCAACAGATTGGGCCATTTTAAAAAGACAACAACATATACATAAGAAGTGGTAGTGGATTGGATCAAATGAAGAAAGCATAGAACACTCTATTGTAATCATATTGTTTCTCACTGTGAGAGAACTGTGCAGAGGAAAGGGAGTGTTGTAGAATGTTAGCCTGTCTTGACTTTACTGATCAGTGTTCACCTGGTCAGTTTTGCTGTGCTTAATTAGCTTCTATTGTAAAGATATTGAGAGGACCTTGGATGGGAGGACTAGGGTATGGAGGAAACCCCGAGTACATGCATCCATGCCGTGTGTCAGCATTGCAGGATGGTGGTGATGGTGTGGGGTGTGTTTTCATGGCACGTATTGGGCCCCTTGATAAAAGTGGAGCAACGTTTGAATGCCACAGGATATCTAATCATCGTTACCAATCAGGTGCATCCCTTCATGGCAGCAGTTATCCATCTGCAAATAGATTTTATGCCCCATGCCACAAGGCTTGTCCAGGAATGATTCCACGAATTTGACAGTGATTTCAGGTTACTGCAGTGGCCTTCCGAGTCACCAGATCTCAATCCAATTGTGCATCTGTTGTAGGAGATGGAACGAGCTATTCGGAGTAGGAATCCACTGCCAGTCAACTTGACACAACTGTGGGAAGCATTGCAGTCAACATGGGCCAGCATCCCAGTGGAACGCTTTCGACACCTTGTAGAGTCCATGTCCCGACGAATTGAGGCTGTTCTGATGACAAAGACTATCAGCTGTTCAGAAATGACCGGTCCAGAGAGGGGATGCGAGGAGGGGGCGTGGCTATGTATGTGAATCACAGTATGCAGGCAAAGAGAAGAATAACTGACCTAGAGAAAGAAGAGTTTGAGTGTCTTCAGCTCCGTCCTAAACAACACCCCAGCTCAGTTTCATCTCTGGTAGTGGAGTGCTCTAACATCCACCATGGGCACATGACAAAACACTGCAGCAGAACACTGTGGATTATCTCATAATCACTGTCCATGTGATCAGGATGTCCTCTCCCCAAATGGGTCTCATCCTGTGTGGGGACTTTAATCAACTGCCCATCAAGAAGCTGACAAACTCCCATCCAGACATGAAACAAATGGTCAAAGACAAGACCACAGAGGGGACTCCATCCTAGATCTGATCAACACAACCCACTGTACTTACTCCTCTCGGATCCAGTGATCACAAATGTCTGCTGTTCTCTCCAAACACAACATCAGGAGGGAGAAGAGAGGTGCAGCGGAAAAAAGGACATCTGGTAACCCAGAACAGAAAGGAGACCTTTGCACGATGTATGGCCAGTGACTGGTCTGCCATATATGAGGTGGAGACATTCAACTCCTGCATTCAAACTGCACTTGATGTATGCATGTCAATAAGAAATAAGAAAACAACAATACTGGACCAGCCCTGGATGACTGAAAGAATAAAGCTGCCATCAGGAAAATTCAGAATATTTTCAACAGATGGGGAGAAACAATGACATGGAGAAAATACAGAAACACAGTGCAAATGATTATCAAGGAAGCAAAGACAATCTTCTACAAAACTGAAATCCAGGACCTAAAGAAGAAAAACCCTAAGGAATGGTGGGACTTCATTAACAATGGACTGGGACCAAAGAAAACATCAGGAGGGAGAATACAGGTCGAGGGAATTGAAGACGACGACGTGGCTGATGTTTTGAATGGCTTCTTTGCTGAGGCATGGACAAGCACCACACCTCTTGCCATCTTCCCCCTGCCCATGTCTACAAGGCAGGTTGAGCTGTGCAGCATTGGCCAGTTAAAGCAAGCTCTGAACAGACTCAGAGCACGTAAAGCATGTGGGCCTGATGGAATTCCAGCCTGGCTACTAAAGAGCATGCAGAAGATCTAGCCCCTGTCATCAAACACATTGTTAACACTGTCCCCTGCCAGTAGGAGGTGATATCTGAGTGCACGATTCAGTATGACTACCTCCCAAAGTCCAGCACTACTACCGCCCTTGGGAAAGCCACACACTCCTGGCTGACATCTACAGACTCCATAAACCCAACAATGGTGAGGGTGTTACTTGCTGATGTGTCCAAAGCCTTTGATGGAGTAGATCACGCATAGTTCCTGCAACATCTGTCTGACATTGAACTGTGTCCAAGGTTACTAGCCTGGCTCCACAGCTACACCACCGAAAGAGGGCAGAGGGTGATGGCAACTGGCACATTTAGCCCTTGGTCAGAGGACCATCCACAACCTGCACCACTAATCCTAGGAAGACAGGAAGTACCAGTGGTAACAACAACCAAGTATCTTGATTTTAATCTAGACTCTAACCTCAGTGGTGACATGTGGAGCAGACAGTGAGAAAGGTCTCGAAACGCCTTTTTGACTGTTCTGGAATACGGTGGAGTGCTGTTAGTTGGATGAAGTAAAAAGCAGCAGGCCCAACTAGACAGGGTGCAGAGGAGGGCCTTGAGGATCATCTCCAGAGGTGGAGCAGTCCAACCACAGCTCCAGTCACTGCAGAGCAGGCGAGAACAGGCTGCAGTGCACCTGGTGAAGGACATGCACACTCTTGACCATCCACTGAATGACCTGCTCCCTCCAAGAAGAGGTAACTGCACCACCAGGCTCCTGAGAAACAGCCACAAACTGTCCTGTATAACTGCCCGTACAAACCGCCTGCGAAACGCCACTCTATCCACTGATTTTTTTAAATCACATTTTAATATTTCAATTTCCATCATAAAAAATGGCCTGTAATGTTTCAAGTGTTCTGTATTCTACTTATGTCACATATTGTGTTATGTATTTAACAGGTAGCCTAGCGGTTTAGAGTGTTGGGCCAGTAACTGAAAGGTCGCTGGTTTGAATCCCGAGCCAACTAGGTCAAAAAGCTGTCATTGTGGCCTTGAGCAAGGCAATTAACCCCAATTGGTCCTATAAGTCGCTCTAGATAAGAGCATCTGCTAAATTACAAATATGTAATGAAAAATCATGTTTGTACATTAATTTGTGCTGGGCAACCTTTTCTCTTGTGCATAAATATAACAGTGTTTAAAGTGAAATAGTTAGTCTATACAGTGCATTCTGAAAGTATTCAGACCCCTTGACTTTTTCAACAAAAAAATAAGTTACAGCCTTATTGTAAAAATTATTTTATTTTTTTACAAACAACAACAACAACAAAAATCCCTCATCAATCTACACACAATACCCCATAATGACAAAGTGGAAACAGGTTTAGACATTTTTGCAAAACCTTATTTACATTTGTATTCCAGACCCTTTGCTATGAATCTCGAAATTTAGCTCAGGTGCATCCTGTTTCCATTGATATTCCTTGAGATGTTTCTACAACTTGATTGGAGTCCACCTGAGATAAATTCAATTGATTGGATATGGTTTGAAAAGGCACACACCTGTCTATATAACATCCCACAGTTGACATTGCATGTCAGAGCAAAAACCAAGCCATGAGGTTGAAGGAATTGTCCGTAGAGCTCCGAGACAGGATTGTGATGAGGTACAGATCTGGGGAAGGGTACCAAAAAATGTCTGCAGCATTGAAGGTCCCCAAGAACACCGTGGCCTCCTCCATTCTTAAATGGAAGAAGTTTGGAATCACCAAGATTCTTCCTAGAGCTGTCCGCCCGGCCAACTGCGCAATCGGAGGAGAAGGGCCTTGGTCAGGGAGGTAACCAAGAACCCGATGATCACTTTCACAGAGCTCCAGAGTTCAGCCCGCTTGGAGTTTGCCAAGAGGCACCTAAAGGACTCTGACCATGAAACAAGATTCTCTGGTCTGTTGTTACCAAGATTGAACTCTTTGGCCTGAATACCAAGCGTCACTTCTGGAGGAAACCTGGCACCATGCCTACGGTGAAGCATGGTCGTGGCACTATCATGCTGTGCGGATGTTTTTTCAGAGGCAGGGACTGGGGAGACTAGTCAGGATCGAGGGAATAATGAACGGAGCAAAGTACAGAGAGATCCTTGATGAAAACCTGCTCCAGAGCGCTCAGGACTTCAGACTGGGGCGAAGGTTCACCTGGCCCAGCCAGAGCCCAGACTTGAACCCGATTGAACATCTCCGGAGAGACCAGAAAATAGCTGTGCAGCAACGCTCCCCATCCAACCTGATAGAGTTTGAGAGGATCTGCAGAGAAGAATGAATGAAACTCCCCAAATGCAGGTGTGCCAAGCTTGTAGCATCATACCCAAGAAGACTCGATGCTGTAATCGCTGCCAAAGGTGAAAAATGTCTAAAAACCTGTCTTTTGCTTTGACATTATGGGGTATTGTGTGTAGATTGATGAGGGGAAAAAATGATTTAACCAACATTAGAATATGGCTGTAACGTAATAAAATGTGGAAAAAGTCAAGGGCTCTGAATACTTTCAGATTGCACTGTATATAGCCAAGCTATCATTGACTAGGTATTGGCACCCCATGTATATAGCCAAGCTATCATTGACTATGTATTGGCACCCCATGTATATAGCCAAGCTACCATTGACTAGGTATTGGCACCCCATGTATATAGCCAAGCTACCATTGCTCATCGTGTATTAATTCCTTGTGCTACAATCTTTTTCCTATTATTATAATTGTTGTATTGTGTTCTCCATCGTTGGTCAACATTTCACTGTTAGTCTACACCTGTTGTTTACCAAACATGTGACAAAATGAAATGACTACGTATTTAGTGAATTGTCTTCTAAAACTATACTGAAAAAATATATAAACTTGACATGTAAAGTGTTGGTCCCATGTTTCATGAGCTGAAATAAATGATGATGTCTACATTTTGAGGGAGTGCGCAATTGGCATGCTGACTGCAGGAATGTTCACAAGCTGTTGCCAGAGAATTGAATGTACATTTCTCTACCGAGAATTTGGCAGAACGTCCAACTGGCTTCACAGCCGCAGACCACGTGTAACCGTGCAAGCCCAGGACCTCCACATCTGGCTTCTTCACCTGCAGGATTATCTGAGATCAGCCACCCGGACAGCTGATGAAACTGAGGAGTATTTCTATCTGTAATAAAGCCCTTTTAGTGGGGAAAATTATTCTTATTGGCTGATGGGTGGGCCCCTGTCATGTGAAATCCATAGATTAGGGCCTAATGAATGTATTTCAATTGTCTGATTTCCTTATATGAACTGTACCCCAGTAAAATTGTTGAATGTTGTGTTTATATTTTTGTTCAGTTAGTTAAAATCTTACAAAACAACTGATGATGATTATGTTTGGAAAACTGCATTGATCTGCCAATGAAAAATAATGTTTGTACATTAATTTGTACTGGTCAACCTCTCCTTCTCTTTTGTATTCAGTTCTTCCATATTAGATCTGACAGTATGAATGGTTCTTATGGTTGTATTCAGTTCTTCCATATTAGATCTAGTGTATAAACCTCTAGTTAGTTACTTACAAGCCACAACACGCATGTAAAGTTGCTGTAGAACTGTTTCATGGGGTGTGAAAATATATGTAATCAAAACTACTGGATATCTTTAGAAGGAAAATTGTTCTACAATTTTCTTACACTGAAAATGTGGGATAGTTTTTGTAGGTCGGCAGGATAAAAACTATATTGAATCTCTATTAAGATTTAAGCTAGCAAAATGTAAAGGGGTGTGTAGACTTTCACTGTGACTGTACCTTGCAAAAGTATTCATCCCACTTGGCGTTTTTCCTATTTTGCTGCATTACAACCTGTAATTTAAATGGATCTTTATTTGGATTTCATGTAATGGACATACACAAAATAGTCCAAATTGGTGAAGTGAATAGTTATGCACGCTCAAGTGCGTTGTTTCACAATAAAAACAATTATGAATCTTCAAAGTGGTAGGCATGTTGTGTAAATGAAATGATACAAACCCCACCCAAGAAATCAATTTTAATTCCAGGTTGTAAGGCAACAAAATAAGAAAAATGCCAAGGGGGGTGAATACTTTCGCAAGCCACTGTATATGTACAGTGGGGGAAAACATTATTTAGTCAGCCACTAATTGTGCAAGTTCTCCCACTTAAAAAGATGAGAGAGGCCTGTAATTTTCATCATAGGTACACGTCAACTATGACAGACAAAATCAGGAAAAAAAATCCAGAAAATCACATTGTAGGATTTTTAATGAATTTATTTGCAAATTATGGTGGAAAATAAGTATTTGGTCAATAACAAAAGTTTCTCAATACTTTGTTATATTCCCTTTGTTGGCAATGACACAGGTCAAACGTTTTCTGTAAGTCTTCACAAGGTTTTCACACACTGTTGCTGGTATTTTGACCCATTCCTCCATGCAGATCTCCTCTAGAGCAGTGATGTTTTGGGGCTGTCGCTGGGCAACACAGACTTTCAACTCCCTCCAAAGATTTTCTATGGGGTTGAGATCTGGAGACTGGCTAGGCCACTCCAGGACCTTGAAATGCTTCTTACGAAGCCACTCCTTCGTTGCCCGGGCGGTGTGTTTGGGATCATTGTCATGCTGAAAGACCCAGCCACGTTTCATCTTCAATGCCCTTGCTGATGGAAGGAGGTTTTCACTCAAAATCTCACGATACATGGCCCCATTCATTCTTTCCTTTACACGGATCAGTCGTCCTGGTCCCTTTGCAGAAAAACAGCCCCAAAGCATGATGTTTCCACCCCCATGCTTCACAGTAGGTATGGTGTTCTTTGGATGCAACTCAGCATTCTTTGTCCTCCAAACACGACGAGTTGAGTTTGTACCAAAAAGTTCTATTTTGGTTTCATCTGACCATATGACATTCTCCCAATCCTCTTCTGGATCATCCAAATGCACTCTAGCAAACTTCAGATGGGCCTGGACATGTACTGGCTTAAGCAGGGGGACACGTCTGGCACTGCAGGATTTGAGTCCCTGGCGGCGTAGTGTGTCACAGATGGTAGGCTTTGTTACTTTGGTCCCAGCTCTCTGCAGGTCATTCACTAGGTCCCCCCGTGTGGTTCTGGGATTTTTGCTTACCGTTCTTGTGATCATTTTGACCCCACGGGGTGAGATCTTGCGTGGAGCCCCAGATCAAGGGGGATTATCAGTGGTCTTGTATGTCTTCCATTTCCTAATAATTGCTCCCGCAGTTGATTTCTTCAAACCAAGCTGCTTACCTATTGCAGATTCAGTCTTCCCAGCCTGGTGCAAGTCTACAATTTTGTTTCTGGTGTCCTTTGACAGCTCTTTGGTCTTGGCCATAGTGGAGTTATGAGTGTGACTGTTTGAGGTTGTGGACAGGTGTCTTTTATACTGATAACAAGTTCAAACAGGTGCCATTAATGCAGGTAACAAGTGGAGGACAGAGGAGCCTCTTAAAGAAGAAGTTACAGGTCTGTGAGAGCCAGAAATTTTGCTTGTTTGTAGGTGACCAAATACTTATTTTCCACCATAATTTGCAAATAAATTCATTAAAAATCCTACAATGTGATTTTCAGGATTTTTTTTCTTCTCAATTTGTCTGTCATAGTTGATGTGTACCTATGATGAAAATTACAGGCCTCTCTCATCTTTTTAAGTGGGAGAACTTTCACAATTGGTGGCTGACTAAATATTTTTTCCCCCACTGTATATGAATTTGTACTAGTCAAGCTCTTCTCTTTTGTGTAATGAATTACCAAAAAACTATGTTTGTAGTGACATATTTACTGTTGTTCTGAAGCGGAACAAGACAGGAAGTTTAAATGAGCATCACGAAGCTAAATCTGACCTATTCACTAACATGTTTTGTCAGCATAAGCAGCTGTGAGACATGCTAGAGTACTGTAACATTACTGATCTACTGAATCATTGTAGTTGTTGGGGGTTATCTTTACAGTAAATATAATGGTGGTGGATAAGCCTTCAATGCAAGCTGCAGGGGTTGCCTTTCAACAAGATGATCCTGACATTTTAAAGGTTAAAAAGGTGGACTTTGTGGCCTTTATCGCAATGGTGATTAACGGCACTGCCAAGGTGGAGAAAAGATCTAGGAAGATATAAATCATTGTGGTTGCGGCAGAACGGTTCCTGGGGCTGAAAGATTTATTGGCAAAAGAGTTACATGGAATATTGTCAAAAGCCGTACCACCATCTCAGGTCCTAGAGACTGAGAAGGGAGATATGGAGATTTAAAGGAAGGAAGAAATGGGAGTTTTGTTTGTTTTGGCAATGTACTATTTTTATTAGGGTGGAGTAAGTTAGTATCACTATTAAGTATGGATTTATTTTTTATTTAATTTATTTTGTGGTTTCAAACCGTCCAGTTGGTGGTGGCAATACAACTTTTGGATGTAGTCTGCCATAAAACCCACAGAAGAAGAAGAAGAAGATGTCGCTGTTGCATTGTGGTAGTTGGGGAACAGGAACTTCCGGGGAGGCGCGCAACATTCCTCATAACAAAGAAAACGACAGGACTGTGCTTTTCGTTTTTCTTTATTACTACAGGTATGTAATAGCACGTTTAAACTGTCTAATATCGAAATAACGTCATAACATGTTAGATAACAAATCAGTCAAGGTATTATCACATTAAGGGAAAGGTTTTGTGTATTGTTTGTGTCAATCTGAGTGATTGAAGAACGTGATAAAATATATTTTACAAGCACACGGCGCGGCGTCCATTACACGTTTTTATTTGTGAGGCTTTCCAGGTTCGTATATAGGTCAGTGCGTTTCGCCTGGGCATGTTCAGTACAAAAACGTTTTGGAAAGTTGCAGATAGAAATACCCTGAATAGAACTGACATGATTCCTTAGAATCAGAGGCATGTTTGTTCTACATAATACATTTCTATCTGATCGTTGCCAACGTCTCTGTCCTCCTGCTGGACGCAGCCCTGGTACCCGCTTGTCCCTATGTATGTGAAGCTAGTCATAATAACGATTAACCACAATAGTGGAATTTGCGGTTCGCCCTCAAAATAAAAGGCCCTCATTGAAAGTGATGCAAACTGATACAAAATATTGGAATCATGTCAAACCTTGTTGCTTAATTTAAAATGAATTACAAAAACTTATTTTTTGAAAATAAACAGGGGGAAAAACGGTTGAAATCCCACTGTGGAGGTATTAGACCACATAATTGCATTGGGGGCAATTCTTATATGCACTTATGAAACGGGTTGGATTGTGCTCCCATGGAACGGGTGACACCCACAGAAAACAATTCTCAAGAGTTTATACAAATATTAGCGTCTTAGCTCTTATTGCAGGACTTTGACTGTGAAAAATCACCTTCCCAGTCAGTCTATTGCAGGGGTACTCCAGTACCATTTGAGAAGGTCCGGTCACACAAATTTCCTAGGTGGCAAAGGTCCGGATGGAAATTGCCATTTATTGGCGTAGTAACAAACCACAAACTGTTCACAACCCTCTTGTTGGCGGAGAGAACACAATTCTACACATTTTACGACAGGGCTGAGATGTTTTGTTGTTGTTGTTTTTAAGCAATTCTACATGTTTCCATGTCTTATGTGTGTTTATATGATACCAGGGGTTGAAGCCCAACCAAAACAGTATTATTATATAATTATTTTGTGACCTGTGGTCCATATTGACCCCGTTCTTGGTCCTTACCGCGTTACGCCAGTTGAGTATGCTGTTTCTTTTGTTTGTATTGGACATTCATATTGCACTGCATGGACGGCTTGTTCAATAGGGCGATATGGGCGATGCACTGCCAAACGGGAAAAGGAAGGGATTTTTTTTCTAATCAATTATATCACGGCAACAGCAGTTATCAGTGTTCACGTCTGATCTGCCAGCCACTAAATGTCAAATCAGGCTAAAGTTGTGCTTCAAATGGCCCGCCCGTTTTTTGGGCGATTTCAGTCAGGTTGAAAATCGCCCAGAAGTCTCTCATAGCCTGTCATGTAAAATCTATTTTGTTCACATTTCAAAGCTTTCAATACATTCTCTATGGGTGTCTGTGTGCATGCACTTACGCGCTTTCGTCATACGTGACGTAACGTTGAACGTAACTAAGACAATGGCGGCTATCAGCGTCTATGTTGCGACCTGCAGTGTGGCGTTATTTTATGTTTTTAATTTGTAGACTTAGTTTACAAACATTCTGCAAACATTCTGCTTTGGACTGATCTTCGGTTTTGGACTGATCTTGTTGATCGTGTACATACCCGCTACGAACGGACTAAATAATGAAAACGCTGCTGGCAGCTGAATCCCAATACAGCTGGGAGACTTGACTGGATGACAGAGTCCCGGACAGAGAGGTGGAGCCGGCCACCTTCACCCTGGTCAGAGCGGACCGCGATCCTGGTAAGAGAGCGACTCTGTACCCCGACATTGAACTGCTTTCTGTGTCATTGAACCTTACTATTGTTGATAAAACAAGTTTACTGGAGAACGGAGAAAAAGTAGAGACTTTTGGACAAGGTGGATAATTGTATAATATAAGGCAGTTTATTCAGAGGTAAAGATATCTGGAATCGCGTGCACGGACCCGTTCGTCAAACTCGTAGGGAGTTTATCAGAAGAGCCCCTAAACATTGTGTGCTGACATTTTATACAATAAAATGAAGTAGGTTGAATCTAATAGTTCTGATCTTCTGATTGGTCCTGATGAGTTGGGCGATGTCACCTCCAGGCTAGTGTCACTGTTGCATTGGCTCTGAGTCGGGTTCTCTGTCTTCAGATGTTCAGCCTAAGAGAAGAGGATTTGTGTGTGTGTGTGTTTGTTATCAGTGTGTGTGTGTGTGTGTGTGTTTGTTATCAATGATGATGTGTGTGTGTGTGTGTGTGTGTTTATCAGTGATGATGTGTGTGTGTGTGTGTGTGGGTGTGTGTGTGTGTGTGTGTGTGTGTCCTCAGGGCAAGAACTCGTGAGTTGGAAGAACTGAGAGACCTATGGCGTGGGTGTTATCCTTAGCCACCTGCTGACAAGGCTGACAAGATAGGACTCTTGTTCATTGTATTGAATACAAAGGCCCAACACAAAATGGGTCATGCACAAGATTTTAGTCAGACCAAGCTATAACATTATATATTTACTACGACAGTACATTCAACCAAAAGCTAATATAACAAAGGCATCAGAGATTATTTATAATCTGTCACAGAAACTGGAATCCATCTCCCCAGATCAGTCAATAAATGCTTCTGGTATTGACTTATATGCTGCCCCTGTCTTCATGTTGTTGCTGGACATATCTTTTTAAAAATGTGTGTAGGTCACCTAAATCATCAGAAAAATTGCCCCTCCTGAGAATTTTTCAGGAGCCGCCACTGTTGCACTGTACAGCCCTACCTATGTATTGTTCAGCCTACTCAGTGACACCCACAGAACACAACTATGTAGACTTTACACAAATATTAGTCTTCACTCTATTGCAGGACTCTGAAACCACTGTTGTCCGGGAGTTTAACCCCGTCAGCTAAATTGTCATGATAATCAGTGGTTTCAAGTTTGTCTCTGTACATTTTTGACGAGATGATCATAGCAAAAAATATATATATAATGCATTGTTTCTGCATTGTTTCTCATTGCAAATAGGCTCAGGATAACTCCTGATAAAGTTGGGTAGCTGATAGGCCTTTTCAGAGTTTAAATAGCCAAAATTATTAGTCACAGGGCTCCTGAGTGGCGCAGCGGTCTAAGGCACTGCATCTGTCACTACAGACCCTGGTTGGATTCCAGGCTGTATCACAATCCGGCCGTGATTGGGAGTCGCATAGGGCGGTGCAAAATTGGCCCATAATTGCATAATTGTAAATAAGAATTTGTTTTTAACTGACTTGGCCCAAACATTGGGCCAAATCTGAACCAATCACTCAGACATCATTAGGCAGGTTTCCATTGAACCAGGTGCATTCGACAAAAAAAATGTTGCAAAAAAAAATATTTGCGACGTGGAAGCGGCAGATATAGGAGAAATGTTCTAAAGCGCGACAACATTTTAAATCGTAGGACGGGTGGGTTTTTCTTTTGTCAAAGTTTCTTTATTCTGACAAGTGAGGATTGAAACAGTGTTTTTTAAATAAATGATGATTGCCAAATCATTTTGACGGTACAGGGTGAGTCATTACGTCCAGCTGTTTTTATCGACACAAGATAGTTACATGGAAACTGTCCTATCTATTTTCTATGCAAACTTTTTCTAAATGTCCAGAAAAAAATCAATGGACAAGTTATTGGAAACATATCTACTGTTTCACAAGATTGGAAAGTACAGTACAGCAGAGTACAGGAAAGAAAAGTTTAGTTCAGTACAGTACAATAGTACAGTATAACGCAATGTACTCTGTTATGGCGGGGCGATATGGACTACAAATCATACAGCTGTATCTTGAGTTTTTTCAAACGTATGGGTGATTCAAGATTTCTCAATTTTGTTTTTCTCTAAGTAAGTGTTGTACAATTAAAGGTCAAATACACTGCATTTCAAACAGTCAGCTATAATCTAATGAATTAAGGGCTTGTAAAGTTATACCTATAAATAAATACAATTGTTTTTTGATTGAAGTAATACAGTGAAGACAAGGTTATTCAGGAAAATATTACATAGTGCTGCCTAAAACAAACTGCAACCTTGTACTAAATGGTTTTTGAGTCAATTATGTGAATTTCTGAAATCTACTATAGGTTAAGTGCACTTACGTTGTTTAATTTAAAGTGTGCAATTTGTGTCTAATGTGAAATTAATAAATGGTTTGTTGTCAATGCTTAGCTACCTGATCTAATATATTTTTAGAGAATAAAGTGCCAGAACTGTCAAGACTAACTTTTGTGTCCGTTTCTCTTTATTACTACTGGACGACTCAGATTAAGTCTGAAGCCAGTAACATAAAAGGTGAGGACAAACCCAGCCTGCCTCTCTCCTTCCACACTGAGTCTAAACCTACAGTCACTTGGTCCTGATTGTGACAGTGGAGCCCAGTTTGCACTGCAGGATCCAGAGATGGCATCAGTGAAGCTGGAAGACTGCAGTCAAACATTGGAGCTGAATGTCAACATTAAAGATGAAGAAGAGGAGAAGAAGATTGGGAAATCTGTTTCACATGGTAAGAGCATGTTCTATCTTTTTTGTTGTCAAGTAGTGGCAAATATACAGCACCTGTCAAAAGTTTGGACACACCTACTCATTCAAGGGTTTTTCTTAATTTTTACTATTTTCTACATCGTAGAATAATAGTGAAGACATCTAAACTATAAAATAACACATATGTAATCATGTAGTAACCAAAAAGTGTTAAACAAATCAAAATATATTTTAGATTTTAGATTCTTCAAAGTAGCCACCCGTTGCCTTGATGACATATTTGCACACTCTTGGCATTCTCTCAACCAGCTTCACCTGTAATGCTTTTCCAACAGTCTTGAAGAAGTTCACACACATGCTGAGCACTTGTTGGCTGCTTTTCCTTCACTCTGCGGTCCAACTCATCCCAAACCATCTCAATTGGGTTGAGGTCGGTTGATTGTGGAGGCCAGGTCATCTGATGCAGCACTCCATCACTCTCCTTCTTGGTCAAATAGCCCTTACACAGTCTGGAGGTGTGTTGGGTCATTGTCCTGTTGAAAAACAAATAATCCCACTAAGCCCAAACCAGATGGGATGGTGTATCGCTGCAGACTGCTGTGGTAGCCATGCTGATTAAGTGTGCCTTGAATTCTAAATAAATCACCAGCAAAGCACCATCACACCTCCTCCTCCATGCTTCACGGTGGGAAGCACACATGTAGAGATCAGCTGTTCACCTACTCTGTGTGTCACAAAGGTTGGAACCAAAAATCTCAAATTTGGACACATCAGACCAAAGGACAGATTCCCACCGGTCTAATGTCCATTGCTCATGTTTTTTGGCCCAAGCAAGTCTCTTCGTCTTGTTGGTGTCCTTTAGTTGTGGTTTCCTTCCAGCAATTCGACCATGAAGGCCTGATTCACACAGTCTCCTCTGAACAGTTGATGTTGATGTGTCTGTTACTTGAACTCTGTGAAGCATTTATTTGGGTTGCAATTTCTGAGGCTGGTAACTCTAATGAACTTATCCTCTGCAGCAGAGGTAACTCTGGGTCTTCCTTTCCTGTGACGGTTCTCATGAGAGCCAGTTTCATCAATGCGCTTGATAGTTTTTGCGACTGCACTTGAAGAATCTTAAAGTAATGATGGACTGTTGTTTCTCTTTAATTATTTGAGCTGTCCTTGCAATAATATGTACTTGATCTTTTACCAAATAGGACTATCTTCTGTATACCACCCCTACCTTGTCACAACACAAGTGATTGGCTCAAGCGCATTAAGAAATTCCACAAATGAACTTTTAACAAGGCACACCTGTTAATTGAAATGTATTCCAGGTGAATACCTCATGAAGTTGGTAGAGATAATGCCAAGAGTGTGCAAAGCTGTCATCAAGGCAAAGGTTGCTTACTTTAAAGAATCTCAAATATAAAATATATATTTTGATTTGTTTAACACTTTGTTGGTCACTACATGATTCCATATGCTATTTCATAGTTGTGATGTTTTCAATATTATTATACAATGTAGAAAATAGTAAAAATAAAGACAACCCCTGGAATGAGTAGGTGTTCTAAAACTTTTGACTGGTGCTGTTTGTGAATTTGGGAATACTATAGGTTAAGTACCGGCACCTCAAATATCTAGTGCTTGAGCTCATGTTCCTCTTATAGAATGTTAGCTCAACAGTATTGTGGAGCTCCTGCACCTAAATATAAACAGTACCGGCACCCAAAATGAGTACCGGCACCTATTTCAGTCCAAGTCAAGCACTGAATTAGATAATTTAACAAGAAGATATATAATATATTTTTAGAGAATAAAGAAAGTGCCAGAACTGTCAAGACAATAACTTTTTGTGTCTGTTTCTCATTGTTACTACAGGACGACTAGAATTAAATCTGAGGCAGGTAACATCCATAGTGAGAACAAACCCAGCATGCCACTCTCCTTCCACACTGAGTCCAAACCAACAGTCACTGGGTCCTGATTGTGACAGTGGAGCCCAGTTTGCTAAGCAGGATCCAGAGATGGCATCAGTGAAGCTGGAAGACTGCAGTCAAACACTGGAGCTGAATGTCAACATTAAAGATGAAGAAGAGGAGGGAAATCTGTTTCTCATGGTAAGAGCAGGTTCTATCTAACTAAGTTTGTGTTATTCATTCGAACTTCCCAATGTGCATGAAAAGTTCCAGTAGAACTGTTTCATGATTAACTGTTTCAATGAGAAGGTAGATATTATTTCATGCAACTGACACTTACATGGTTTGACACCAGTATTGCCAGCATTTGTTTTATTCACTGGGCTATCTGGAGTGATCAGAGAAGTGAAGTAGACAAACTGCCAGTGTTTTAAAGTTCAATGAAATGAGTCTGTGTAGTTACTAACCTTTGTGATAGTGAGTGGAGGATGACACTAACCCTTGTGATAGTGAGTGGAGGATGATATGGCTTCTACATCTGCATTGCTTGCTCTTTGGGGTTTTAGGCTGGGTTTCTGTAAAGCACTTTGTGACAACTTCTGATGTAAAAAGGGCTTCATAAAATACATTTGATTGACATGTATATCACACCAACTGACTGGTTCTTCTGATGTTGTTCACACAGGAGACCATGTTGAGACATTATCTACATACAGAGAGCAACAGCAGGAAGATCACAGAGCTAAGAGGTCTCACCACTGCCCACATTGTGAGGAGAGTTTCTCAATTCTATCAAAGTTAAAAATACACCTACAAATACACACAGGAGAGAAGCCTTACTCCTGCTCTGACTGTGTAAAATGCTTCACAACATCAACTGAGCTAAAAGTTCATCAGAGAACACACACAGGAGAGAAGCCTTACTCCTGCTCTGACTGTGGGAAGAGTTTCTCTCGACTGGGCCACTTTAAAATACATGAACGTATACATACAGGAGAGAAGCCTTACTCCTGCTCTGACTGTGTAAAATGCTTCAAATCATCATTTGAGCTAAAAGTTCACCTGAGAACACACACAGGAGAGAAGCATTACTCCTGCTCTGACTGTGGGGCAAGTTTCTCTCAACTGGGCAGCTTAAAAACACATGAACGTGTACACAGGAGAGAAGCCTTACTCCTGCTCTGGCTGTGGGAAGAGTTTTTCTCAACTGGGCCACTTAAAACAACATGTACCTGTACATACAGGAGAAAAAACCTTACTCCTGCTCTGACTGTGGTGCAAGTTTCTCTCAACCTGGCAACTTAAGACAACATGAACGTATACATACTGGAGAGAAGCCTTACTCCTGCTCTGACTGTGTAAAGTGCTTCAAAACATCATTTGAGCTAAAAGTTCACCAGAGAACACACACAGGAGAGAAGCCTTACTTCTGCTCTGACTGTGGGAAGAGTTTCTCTCGACTGGGCCACTTAAAACAACATGAACATATACATACATGAGAGAAGCCTTACTCCTGCTCTGACTGTGGAAAGATTTTCTCTCAATTAGGCCGTTTTAAAAAGACACCAAGGTAAACGTAAAGGAGAGAAGCCTTACAACTGATCTAAAAACGACAGATGAGCTGCAATGTCATCAGAGAACACACACAGGAGAGAAGCCTTACTTCTGCTCTTAATGTGGCAAGAGATTCTCCCAATTGGCAACGTAAAAACACACCAACGGTTACACACTGGAGAGAATACTTATTACTGCACTGACTGTGAGACGAGATTGTCCATGCCCCGACGATTTAAGGCTGTTCTGATGACAGACTATGAGCTGTTCAGAAAAAAATTACATCTGGTAACCCAGAACAGAAAGGAGACCTTTGCACGATATATGGCCAGTACTGACTGGTCTGCCATATATGAGGTGGAGAGCATCAATGCAAAGGTGGAGACGTTCAACTCCTGCATTCAAACTGCACTTGATGTATGCATGCCAATAAGAAATAAGAAAACAACAACACTGGACCAGCCCTGGATGACTGAAAGAATAAAGGCTGCCATCAGGAAAATACAGAATATTTTCAACAGATGGGGAGAAACAATGACATGGAGAAAAAACAGAAACACAGTGCAAATGCTTATCAAGGAAGCAAAGACAAGCTACTACAAAACTGAAATCCAGGACCTAAAGAAGAAAAACCCTAAGGAATGGTGGGACTTCATTAACAATGGACTGGGACCAAAGAATACATCAGGAGGGAGAATAGAGGTTGAGGGAATTGAAGACGACGATGTGGCTGATGTTTTGAATGGCTTCTTTGCTGAGCCATGGACAAGCACCACACCTCTTGCCATCTTCCCCCTGCCCATGTCTACAAAGCAGGTTGAGCTGTGCATCATTGGCCAGTTAAAGCAAGCTCTGACCAGACTCAGCCCACGTAAAGCATGTGGGCCTGATGGCATTCCAGCCTGGCTACTAAAGAGCATGCAGAAGATCTAGCCCCTGTCATCAAACACATTGTTAAAACTGTCCCCTGCCAGTAGGAGGTGTTATCTGAGTGCACGATTCAGTATGACTACCTCCCAAAGTCCAGCACTAGTACCGCCCCTGTGAAAGCCACATACTTCTGGCTGACAGCTACAGACTCCATAAAACCAACAATGGTGAGGATGGTACTTGCTGATGTGTCCAAAGCCTTTGATCGAGTAGATCACGCAAAGTTCCTGCAACATCTGTCTGACATTGAACTGTCCAAGGTTACTAGCCTGGCTCCACAGCTACTCCACCGAAAGAGGGCAGAGGGTGATGGCAACTGGCACATTTAGCCCTTGGTCAGAGGACCATCCACAAACTGCACCACTAATCCTAGGAGGACAGGAAGTACCAGTGGTAACAACAACCAAGTTTCTTGGTTTTCATCTAGACTCTAACCTCAGTGGTGACACCTGGAGCAGCCAGTGAGAATGGCCTCGATACGCCTTTTTGACTGTTCTTGCCAGTAATGTCCTACTGAAGATCTGGTCACAGTCTATACTACACTGGCCAGGCCTTGTCTGGAATACAGTGGAGTGCTGTTAGTTGGATGCAGTAAAAAGCAGCAGGCCCAACTAGACAGGGTGCAGAGGAGGGCCTTGAGGATCATCTCCAGAGGTGGAGCAGTCCAACCACAGCTCCCGTCACTGCAGAGCAGGCAAGAACAGGCTGCAGTGCACCTGGTGAAGGACATGCACACTCTTGACCATCCACTGAATGACCTGCTCCCTCCAAAAAGAGGTAACTGCACCACCAGGCTCCTGAGAAACAGCCACAAACTGTCCTGTATAACTGCCCGTACAAACCGCCTGCGAAACGCCACTCTACCCACTGCTTTTTTTAAATCACATTTTAATATTTCAATTTCCATCATGAATCATGTCCTGTAATGTTTCAAGTGTTCTGTATTCTACTTATGTCACGTATTGTGTTATGTATTTAACAGGTAGCCTAGCGGTTTAGAGTGTTGGGCCAGTAACTGAAAGGTCGCTGGTTTGAATCCCGAGCCAACTAGGTCAAAAATCTGTCATTGTGGCCTTGAGCAAGGCAATTAACCCCAATTGGTCCTATAAGTCGCTCTAGATAAGAGCATCTGCTAAATTACAAATATGTAATGAAAAATCATGTTTGTACATGAATTTGTGCTGGGTAACCTCTTCTTCTCTTGTGCATAAATATAACAAAGTGTTTAATGTGAAATAGTTAGTGTCTATACAGTGCATTCTGAAAGTATTCAGACCCCTTGACTTTTTCAACCAAAAAATAAGTTACACCCTTATTGTAAAAATGTTTTTTTTTTTTTTTTTTACAAACAACAAAAATCGCTCATCAATCTACACACAATACCCCATAATGACAAAGTGGAAACAGGTTTAGACATTTTTGCAAAACCTTATTTACATTAGTATTCCAGACCCTTTGCTATGAATCTCGAAATTTAGCTCAGGTGCATCCTGTTTCCATTGATATTCCTTGAGATGTTTCTACAACTTGATTGGAGTCCACCTGAGATAAATTCAATTGATTGGACATGGTTTGAAAAGGCACACATCTGTCTATATAACATCCCACAGTTGACATATCATGTCAGAGCAAAAACCAAGCCATGAGGTTGAAGGAATTGTCCGTAGAGCTCCGAGACAGGATTGTGCTGAGGCACAGATCTGGGGAAGGGTACCAAAAAATGTCTGCAGCATTGAAGGTCCCCAAGAACACCGTGGCCTCCTCCATACTTAAATGGAAGAAGTTTGGAATCACCAAGATTCTTCCTAGAGCTGTCCGCCCGGCCAACTGCGCAATCGGAGGAGAAGGGCCTTGGTCAGGGAGTTGACCAAGAACCCGATGATCACTTTGACAGAGCTCCAGAGTTCAGCCCGCTTGGAGTTTGCCAAGAGGCACCTAAAGGACTCTGACCATGTGAAACAAGTTTCTCTGGTCTGTTGTTACCAAGATTGAACTCTTTGGCCTGAAAACCAAGCGTCACTTCTGGAGGAAACCTGGCACCATGCCTACGGTGAAGCATGGTCGTGGCAGTATCATGCTGTGCGGATGTTTTTCAGAGGCAGGGACTGGGAGACTAGTCAGGATCGAGGGAATAATGAACGGAGCAAAGTACAGAGAGATCCTTGATGAAAACCTGCTCCAGAGCACTCAGGACTACAGACTGGGGCGAAGGTTCACCTGGCCCAGCCAGAGCCCAGACTTGAACCCGATTGAACATCTCCGGAGAGACCAGAAAATTGCTGTGCAGCAACGCTCCCCATCCAACCTGATAGAGTTTGAGAGGATCTGCAGAGAAGAATGAATGAAACTCCCCAAATACAGGTGTGCCAAGCTTGTAGCATCATACCCAAGAAGACTCGATGCTGTAATCGCTGCCAAAGGTGCTTCAAGAAAGTACTGAGTAAAGGGTCTGAATACTTAGATATTTCCATTTTTTTATTAATAAATTAGGAAAAATTTCCAAAATCCTGTCTTTTGCTTTGACATTATGGGGTATTGTGTGTAGATTGATGAGGGGGGAAAATGATTTAACCAACTTTAGAATATGGCTGTAACGTAATAAAATGTGGAAAAAGTCAAGGGGTCTGAATACTTTCAGATTGCACTGTATATAGCCAAGCTACCATTGACTAGGTATTGGCACCCCATGTATATAGCCAAGCTACCATTGACTAGGTATTGGCACCCCATGTATATAGCCAAGCTACCATTGACTAGGTATTGGAACCCCATGTATATAGCCAAGCTACCATTGCTCATCGTGTATTAATTCCTCGTACTACAATCTTTTTCCTATTATTATAATTGTTTAATTGTGTTCTCCATTGTTGGTCAACATTTCAATGTTAGTCTACACCTTTTGTTTACCAAACATGTGACAAAATGAAATGACTACGTATTTAGTTAATTCTCTTCTAAAACTATACTGAAAAAATATATAAACTTGACATGTAAAGTGTTGGTCCCATGTTTCATGAGCTGAAATAAAAGATCCCGGATATTTTCCATACGCACAAAAAGCTTATTTCTCTCAAATTTGGTGCACAAATTTGTTTCCATTTCTGTTAGTGAGCATTTCTCCTTTGCCAAGATAATCAATCCACCTGCGAGTTGTGGCATATCAAGAAGCTGATTAAACAGCATGATCATTACACAGGTACACCCTGTGCTGGGTACAATAAAAGGCCACTCTGAAATGTGCAGTTTTGTCACACAACACAATGCCACAGATGTCTACATTTTGAGGGAGTGCGCAATTGGCATGCTGACTGCAGGAATGTTCACCAGAGCTGTTGCCAGATAATTGAATGTACATTTCTCTACCGAGAATTTGGCAGAACGTCCAACTGGCTTCACAGCCGCAGACCACGTGTAACCGTGCAAGCCAAGGACCTCCACATCTGGCTTCTTCACCTGCAGGATCATCTGAGATCAGCCACCCGGACAGCTGATGAAACTGAGGAGTATTTATATCTGTAATAAAGCCCTTTTAGTGGGGAAAAATCATTCTTATTGGCTGATGGGTGGGCCTGGCTCCCAAATGGGCCCTGTCATGTGAAATCCATAGATTAGGGCCTAATGAATGTATTTCAATTGTCTGATTTCCTTATATGAACTGTACCCCAGTAAAATTATTGAATGTTGTGTTTATATTTTTGTTCAGTTAGTTAAAATCTTACAAAACAACTGATGATGATTATGTTTGGAAAACTGCATTGATCTGCCAATGAAAAATAACATTAGTACATGAATTTGTACTGGTCAACCTCTCCTTCTCTTTTGTATTCAGTTCTTCCATATTAGATCTGACAGTATGAATGGTTCTTATGGTTGTATTCAGTTCTTCCATATTAGATCTGACAGCATGAATGGTTCTTATGGTTGTATTCAGTTCTTCCATATTAGATCTGACAGTATGAATGGTTCTTATGGTTGTATTCAGTTCTTCCATATTAGATCTGACAGTATGAATGGTTCTTATGGTTGTATTCAGTTCTTCCATATTAGATCTGACAGTATGAATGGTTCTTATGGTTGTATTTAGTTCTTCCATATTAGATCTGACTGTATGAATGGTTCTTATGGTTGTATTCAGTTCTTCCATATTAGATCTGACAGTATGAATGGTTCTTATGGTTGTATTCAGTTCTTCCATATTAGATCTGACAGTATTAATGGTTCTTATGGGCTGAGTGCCTGGAGTGACTACAGTCATACCAAGTTTTCTTTGCTGGATAAAATACCTGAAATAAGCATCACAAAGATACATTTGACCTATGCACTAACAAGCTTTTTCAATATACGCAGCTTTATCACTGGCTACAGTGCTGTAGCTTTATTAATCTACTGTACTTCAATCAACATGTACTCACATTGGATGGGTTGATTAGGGTTCATACCATGTTTTAAACCGCTAGCTAGCTACTTACAAGCCACAACATTTACATTTTAGTCATTTAGCAGAAAATCTTATCCAGAGCGACTTACAGTTAGTCAGTGCATACATTTTCATACTGGCCCCCCGTGGGAAACGAGTCAACAACCCTGGCGTTGCAAGCGCCATGTTCTACCAACTGAGCTACAGGGGACTTACAACACACGTACATTTGCTGTAGAACTGTTTTATGGGGTGTGAAAATATATGTAATCAAAACTATCTGTAGAAGGAAAATTGTTCTACAATTTTCTTACACTTTGAAAATGTGAAATCGTTTTTGTATGTTGGCAAGATAAAAACAATATTTAATCCCTATTAAGATTTAAGCTAGCAAAATGTAAAGGGGTGTGTAGACTTTCACTGTGACTGTATACGTACCATTGACTTGCAATGGATTTGTGCCACAAATGCTAAAAAGTTAGCAGTTATAACAATAGTAAGATAAACAATATATGCCCAGGACTATATTGAGAGACAGGCTGTTGAAATGCCCAGTTGATTATGTAAACAGTCTTGTAGAACTCTGGCATTGATGGTCCGTCTGAGGGTGAGTCATTGATATAAATGCTCAGAATAAAAGAGCTGTGAACTCACCTGTGATGGCCCACATCTACCACAACCTTTCCTATTGTGTTTGTAAGCACCACAGCATTTTAGGCAGCCATTTTTCTAAATGTGTTCATACATACAGTACAATGGGAGGGCGTGTGGAAGGAACAGGGGAGAACCAGGAGTTTGATCTCTGACTTCTATTTAGGACTGGGATCCCTCTGTGGGCCGGGCTTTTCAGAATATCTCTCGATTCTCTTTTAAACATGCTAGAAACCTAAAGGACAGCCTAGTAAGAGCAGATGAATATGTTCCCCCTCAGCATTTATTATCCACCCTCCCCTCAAATCATTGTGAGAACTGTAATGTGATGACCAAGGGGGATTTCTTTCTTCACCCTCATACTGGAAATAAAATGTATGTCCTGGGTAGAATTTCCTGTAAAACAAAATGTGTGGTATATTTCCTGATGTGCCCATGTGGCTATTATTATGTTGGAAAGAGAAATGTGAAAGTTGAAAGAGCAACTCCCCTGCAGTGTTGTCAACTAATTTTCAGGGGAGGTTGTTAGAGGCAGGTCAATTTGTTGCTAAATGACGTTGTGATGTCATTGCGTGATGACATCATTACATTTTACATTTTAGTCATTTAGCAGACGCTCTTATCCAGACCGACTTACAGTTAGTGAGTGCATAAATTTTTCGTTATAACATAAAACCGCGTCATTACGTAGAATACACAATAACGTCACTCAAATTGACTGGCCATCTCAATGACAAATATGATTTGACATTTGTTAGTTTAGATTTGTTTGTTTATTATCACATATTTGTATTTGTAAAAGTAATATAAACACATAACATTTTATATGATCAGATATTTTTTATTTATAATCACAACACATTGAATTATTGAACAATGACACATTACACATTATTGAACAATTACATTTGATTTATTTTCTTATTAACTAGTAAACCTACACATTCTGAACAATTATAGTTTCAATCAGTGTATTGGTAGTTAATTAACATGCTACCTGACTGATCAACAATTATAGGTACAAGCTAATAACAAGGTATATATGCTATCTTATTGAACAAGCAATTTAACTCAAATAATGATGTGTGCGCTAGGCATCTCTCTCCAGCTCTCTCCAGGTTGTTGTGCTGCTTGGCTGGCCTGCTGCTGCCTGTGCACGAGCTGAGCGCCTGCTGCTGACGTCACTCACAATGCACTTTTGCAGCCAGGTACGTGTGTTGTGACTGAGTTCCAAATAAGTTTTTTAAAGTAGCTAAATTTGTTGCTAGGTGCTGTTTGAAAAAAAAGTTGCCAGGGTAGTCTGAAAAGTTGACTGTAAGTCGCTTTGGATTAAAGCGTCTGCTAAATGGCATATTATTATATTATTATTGAGTATGCAGGACATGGAAGAACTGGGACATTTTCAGCTTCTAGGAATTGTGTACAGATCCTTGCGACATTGGGCCCTGCATTATCATGCTAAAACATGACGTGATGATGTCGGCAGGATAATGGCCCTCAGGATCTTATCATGGTATCTCTGCATTACATTTGCCATTAAGAAAATGCAATTTTGTTCCTTCTCCGTAGCTTATGCCTGCCCATACCATAACCCTGACACGAACATGGGGTACTCTGTTCATGACATTGACATCAGCAAACCGCTCGCCCACACACCACCATACACTTGGTCTGCAGTTGTGAGGGTGGTTGGGCATACTGCCAATTTCTCTAAAACTAAATTGGAGGCAGCTTATGGTAGAGAAATTAACATTAAATTATCTGGCAACAGCTCTGGTGGACATTCCTGCAGTCAGCATCCCAATTGCATGCTCCCTCAAAACTTGAGACATCTGTGGCATTGTCAGTGGTAGAAAAAGCACCCAATTGTCATACTTGAGAAAAGTATAGATACCTTAATAGAAAATGACTCAAGTAAAAGTGAAAGTCACCCAGTAAAATACTACTTGAGTAAAAGTCTAAAAGTATTTGGTTTTAAATATACTTAAGTATCAAAAGTAAAAGTAAATGCAGAAATCGTTTCAAATTCCTTATATTATGTAAACCAGATGACACCATTTTATTTTTTAAATTGTATTTATGGATAGCCAGGGGCACACTCCAACACTCAGACATCATTTACAAACTAAATGTGTGTGTCTAAAGGAAAGTAGTGGGCGTCTGGAAAGGAGTGGGTGTGTCTAAAGGAAAGTAGTGGGCGTGTGGAAAGGAGTGGGTGTGTCTAAAGGAAAGTAGTGGGCGTCTGGAAAGGAGTGGGTGTGTCTAAAGGAAAGTAGTGGGCGTGTGGAAAGGAGTGGGTGTGTCTAAAGGAAAGTAGTGGGCGTCTAGAAAGGAGTGGGTGTGTCTAAAGGAAAGTAGTGGGCATGTGGAAAGGAGTGGGTGTGTCTAAAGGAAAGTAGTGGGCGTCTGGAAAGGAGTGGGTGTGTCTAAAGGAAAGTAGTGGGCGTGTGGAAAGGAGTGGGTGTGTCTAAAGGAAAGTAGTGGGCGTCTGGAAAGGAGTGGGTGTGTCTAAAGGAAAGTAGTGGGCGTGTGGAAAGGAGTGGGTGTGTCTAAAGGAAAGTAGTGGGCGTCTAGAAAGGAGTGGGTGTGTCTAAAGGAAAGTAGTGGGCGTGTGGAAAGGAGTGGGTGTGTCTAAAGGAAAGTAGTGGGCGTCTGGAAAGGAGTGGGTGTGTCTAAAGGAAAGTAGTGGGCGTGTGGAAAGGAGTGGGTGTGTCTAAAGGAAAGTAGTGGGCGTCTGGAAAGGAGTGGGTGTGTCTAAAGGAAAGTAGTGGGTGTCTGGAAAGGAGTGGGTGTGTCTAAAGGAAAGTAGTGGGCGTGTGGAAAGGAGTGGGTGTGTCTAAAGGAAAGTAGTGGGCGTGTGGAAAGGAGTGGGTGTGTCTAAAGGAAAGTAGTGGGCGTGTGGAAAGGAGTGGGTGTGTCTAAAGGAAAGTAGTGGGCGTGTGGAAAGGAGTGGGTGTGTCTAAAGGAAAGTAGTGGGCGTCTGGAAAGGAGTGGGTGTGTCTAAAGGAAAGTAGTGGGCGTGTGGAAAGGAGTGGGTGTGTCTAAAGGAAAGTAGTGGGCGTGTGGAAAGGAGTGGGTGTGTCTAAAGGAAAGTAGTGGGCGTCTGGAAAGGAGTGGGTGTGTCTAAAGCGCTATAGGTTAGATGGTTTTGATTGAGCTGTGTTTTTTCTCGTCCATTTCTTACCATGCAACTACTGTATTTTTTCTTATAATGTCATTGATTGGCTAAATGGAAGGCAGCACCCATACAACATGATGATTACATCACCAGTTAGGTACCTAGCCAGTAGCCACATTGCAACATGGTGGACTCCCAGCAAGGGACTAGCTAGCTAGCTAGATAATTCAGCATGTTTTTGATGACATCATTTATGTAAAGATTTGCCAGTGGATATCTGTATTGGTAGACTCATTCATTCCTGTTTAGCTATAAACCTTTTTCTGATGTGATGTCATTCTTCGGATTTCATCACTCAATTATCTAAGGTTAGCTAATGTCACCCATATAGCTACTAATGTCACACATTGCATTCATCCTAGCTACTGTACTATCAACTGGCTTGCTATATTAGGTAGCTCTAGATGCGAGGGGAAACTTCATGTATTTGTATTATCTATAAAGATTATAAAAAGGCCATTAGGTATCTAGCTAGGTTGAAACTGCTGGGGAATAGCTATCTAGATAGCTAACTCCCACTATCAACTGAGTTCATCAATGTATGTCAAGTCCTCCTCTTGTTCACCATCCAAAGGACACAGGGACAACTCAAATTTCTGACTCAATCTTTTTTATTTTTAGTTTGCTTTCAGTTGATTGGTCTGTCCAGTAAATTAGCCAGCAAATTTGCCAGTAAATTAGGTTGTAAACCTTTAAAGACAGAACAAAAAGTTACAATTTTAATTAAACATTTTAATGAACTTAAATTAGTTTAAACATTTAAATAAACATTCTAAATAACTTAAGTGAATTAACAATTTACCATTGGCGTCTTTGGACTGAACCTGTAAGTGAACTTGGAGTCTTCTCTCTGAAGTTTGTTCTTCTGAATGACTGAGCCCCTCCATGCCTTCACAGGTGCTCCAAATCAGTGAAAATGATTGATCAGGTGACAAGCAGCCGGTTTGCTGCTTCTGGTGCACTCTGGGAAGTGTAGTTCTTTGACTCACTCCTGAGATTCAGCTCAACACCTCCCACTTGAGCTCCTGGTTTTTTCAAATCCAGAGAGGTCACACAAGCCCTTCACACCTCTGTTTGTTCTTCAATGGGAAGTAGAATGACAAGCCGTCTGACATCTCTATGAAGAATTGTGGCTGGGATTTTGGTTTGAAGCCTCTTCGTTCTTTCACCGTTTGCTCTTGTGGGCCCTTTTTTGCTGTTTGACTTTGTGATGTGAACAGGATAGCTGGGAAAAGTCTTCACAAGCACATCTCTTACGATGCCTTTGCTGTCAGCATTGACACCGACCACTCTAGCCAGCTTGTACTGTCCTCTTAGGGCGTTTTGGTCAGCCAACCAGACCACATCTCCAACAGCAACATTTCGCTCTTTGGTGTGCCATTTGTTCCTCATGAACAGATTAGGTCCAGCCAATTGGCTCCACTTCTTCCAGAAATGGCTTAACTCTGCTTGAATATGTCTAAGTCTTTTGTAAGGGTAGCCATCAAACTGGAAATCTCCAGGGTCTCCCTTTGGATTGGTACATCCTAAAAGCAGAGAATTCGGGGTGATGTACTCTACACAGTCCTCTCTGCTTTGAGTTCTTGCATCGATGGGTCTCTCATTAGCAAGGTTGGCTGCCATGAAGAGAAAAGTTTGGAATTCTCCCCACGTGAAAACACCATCTCCACCAAGGTTGCTCAACGCCCGCTTCACTACTTTGACAGCTGCCTCTGCGGCACCATTCCTATGGGGAGAGTCTGCAGGGTGGATCTTCCATGACCATTCTGTACCATGCTTGGCAGCTGTGTCTTCAAGTTCAGAATTTTTGAAGTGCGGGTTTGGCTCCCACAAAGTTAGTGCCAGGGTCTGACTAGAGTTTCCTGGGGTGTCCTCTCAGTGAAGTGAACCTTTGATAGGCTAGCAGGAATCCTTCAGATGACATGTCACTCACCACTTCAGTGTGTATGGCTCGGGAAGCCATGCAGCAGAAGACTATTCCCCATACTTTGAGTCTAGTTCTCTTCTTGACCTCATCTTTCACTTCATAAGGGCCGAACAGGTCCGTGGTGGTGAATTCAAAAGGTGCAGCTGGGCCTGTTCGCTCTAGAGGCAGGTCAGCCATGATTTGTTGACACTGTTTTGCCTTGTTTTTCCTGCAGACCACACAGCTGTCAACCATTTTCTTGGCAAGTCTACGGCCTTTTATTACCCAGGCTTTCTTCCTCATCCGGAGAAGGGTTCCCGCCACTCCCTCGTGGTTTGCTTTGTGGGATTCTTGTGCCAGCAGTGTAGACACCCATGCTTCAAAGGGTAAAACTGGCACTGCTGTCTTATCTTCGTTGAATGTCTGAATTCTGCCTCCACAAACTAGCAGCCCAGAGTTCACATCTTTGTACACTGTCAGTCTGCTTAGAGTTGTGTCTGAAAAATCTGTACCTTCTTGAGCTGCGAGGAAAAGGTCTTTGAGTGCATCTTCATGTTCTTTGACAGTCAGCACAGCTTGCTTGGGTGATCTTACCTCCCTCTTTGCCTGTTTAGGGGCCTGGCCCTTCCTCTTCAGCCACTGCTTGGCTGCTAGACAAACCCAGGCAACGACTCTCACCAGTTTGGACAGGCTACTGAATCTTCTTACTTCCACAAGATCTTTAACCCAGCCAGTGGACTTCCTTCTAAGAAGAATTGGGTTTACCACAGGTATTCCCTCTTGAGTCTCACTCTTTGGACATTCCTGAGTGCCTTGTAGGTCTTCTTTCTGCTGACTACTTCTTGCTTGAGCTCTTGTTAATGCACCTGAGAATGCCTTCCTCTGGAGCTTGTCTTCATCCATTTGGTAGCCGATACCCAAGGCTTTGTTGTCTTCATCCCTCATTTGATTTGGTAGAATTAAGGTTTTACTTTGTGTCTTTGTTAGAACCTCCATCTCCATCCTTGCCTCCCACTTTGCCCTGACCGGACCCATGGTTTGAGGAAGAACCCTCCAGCTTTCAAGATCTCCTCGACCTTTGCTGTGATCTTGTCAAGTTTATTCAGGTCATTTTGGGAGGTTAAGAGGTCATCCACATAACTGTCCTCTTCAATGACTCTGCGCTCATCCTCCAAGTGAAGAAAGTTGGGCAGGCGTGCTGTTTCCCTCATAGCCAATTGAGCAATGCAACCAGCAGGTCTGTCCCCAATGTTGACTCTGGTTATTGCATATTCACTTATCTCTTCATCTGGGCTGTCCCTCCAGAGGAACCTGTGAAGATGCATCTCACGCTCCTCCAGCCATACAGAGTTGTACATCTTTTTGATGTCTCCTAGAGATGCATACGCCCCTTCTCTGAACCTCAGCAAGACAGCTCTTATAGGGTTGAGAACGTCTGGTCCCTTCAGAAGAAGATCATTCATACCCACGCCTTTGTATTTCTGGCTACTATTCCATACAATACGAACCGGTGTTGTCACCGAATGAGGGTTTGGTGCCACCAGGTGGCTTACGTACCACACTGGTCCGTTCCACTCGTCCATGATTTTGTTGGTGAGTTTTATGGCTGCGCCTCCCTCGACCATTTCATGGATCTGGGTAGCATATGCGACTTTCCAGTCTGGCTCTCTGCTTAGTTGCTTTTCCATCCTTAAGAAACAAGCCTGGACTGCACTTTTGTTGTTCGGGAGAGAGGCTGGATCTACCGTCCAAGGATACTTCGCATCCCAATGTGGAGCCGGTGTGTGAGCATCCCCCTTCTTGTAGGTGAGGCCTTCTTTAATGATCTCCAGTTCCCTCTCCTCTGCCAGGGTCATTTCTTTTCCTCCTGGTGGACAGTTTCCACATCGGCATCCTCCACATCTTGGCTCACATGCAGCTCCGATGCTGTCCCAGTGCCACCACTCAAGGAACTCACGGTTACTGGCAGCTGTAAATTTGGTCTGAGTCACATCCTCCTGCTGTAGCTGGGCTGTGTCAGTTGTTGGACTTGTGATTTCTTGATATTTGACAGCTGCTGTCCTCATGGAGCGAGCGAAGTGTGTTTTGGACTCATATGCTGCAACCTCCACTTCTTCAAATAAGTCGGGATGTGCTCCACCCACTGTTTTCCCCAATGGACCCTCCCACAAGACGAGGTCTCCGATGATTTTTACCCTCTGGGGAGCGAGTCTTCCCTCTCGGTGG